>NC_140176.1:22915794-22987694 GCF_963971535.1 Notolepis coatsorum | reverse complement strand
CCTTTCACTACCACACTACCAAAGGGTTAACCCTTTCACTGCGACAATACAGAAGTTTAACGCGTTCACTGCCACACGACAAATGGTTAACCCTTTCACAACCACACTACAGAATGTTAACCCTTTCACTACCACACTACAGATGACCATCTGTAGTGTGGTAGCAGTCGCGGACTGGGACCATAATTCCTACCGGGAATTTGACTCAGGCAGGCCAGGCCCATCCCCCCCCCCCCGTATCTTTTTTTATTTAACCTTTATTTAACCAGGCAGTCCCATTGAGATACAAGACCTAGCCAAGATGACAGCAATAACATTTGCAATATATCAGTATAAATGGCTTCAGCACCATGGACAGCGACGCTGTCACAAAACGGACCATACAAGTTGTATACACTACACCAAAGTGTAGAATAACTACTTTCCAAATAATGGATTGTCCAAATGTCGGGTTATAATACGAAAGTGTCCTTTATAGAAGTTTACCGGTGCACGTTCATTACATTTCTCAACTTCACTGGCGCTCTCTGTGATCTAGTACTCACCCTTGCGCTGCTGCCGTCAGTTCAACATAATGACGCGCTCCTTACATCTCGCGGCTTCAATATCAGCATCCAAATCATCCATCAGACTTATAGCTGTTCTATTTCACGGTCAGGTCTTCTTTAACTCCAAGCAGTACATCCAATAAAGTGATCAAGTGATATCCGGAGTTTCCATGTCAATTTCAATGTCCATCTGATTCAAAACTCGCGTAATAACACCTCTGATTGCGCCCTGCTTTCGTCTCATTCTTTCAATTTTAGTCCGACGTTCGTCTTCACCCATTCTAGAGATATCCAAAACGTTCATATCTCCGGGTTTCGGCAGTTGATCTCATCATGATTTAAATTAATAGGCTTGTTTGAGATTGGCGACTGTTGAGGCCTGCGCAGGCACACTGCATCGCACTGGGTTGTGAATAACAAGTTAACTCACTCCTGCCTGAACTTATATATGCGCAAATAGAAACATATATACTAACCTGGCCTGCTTCAGAGTTCAGTGGCCTGACTGCGGGCAACAAAATAATATAATATACAAATAAATAAAATAAAAAAACATTGCCAGTCTGCCAGGCCACCGGGAATACTCCCGGTGCGCCCGTTGGCCAGTCCGCTGGTGTGTGGTAGTGAAAAGGGTTAACCTTCTGCAGTGTGGTAGTAAAATGGTTTAAAGCAATCATAGCAGGCATATGTATAGCAGGCATATGAATTGGCAGACGTAGGTGAAGTTAGTCATGGAGATGGAAGCGCGTTTGATAGATAGCCTACATGCTTTTTATTTTACTATTTCTTTCACTATTTGGGCACTTTTACACAATTCCTGTGAGTCTATGGAACACCTTTGTAAGTTTTTTTTTTTATTTATTCATTGTTTTGTATTTCTATACTCAAAAACAGCATTTTTCTACCTCAAGATCTTAAGCCGTTTTGAGGCTGGGCTCCAACTAGTGCACTGCAACCCTTGCCCAGTGCCCGACGGGGCCCGGCCCGGCGGGTTCGGGCTGGGTAGGGGCTTTGTTTTTAATAAATAATTCGGGCTCGCGGCCGGGCTCCGGGCACCGCCGTTTTTTTTTTTTTTTTTCTTTTTTTTTTGCGTTTTTTTTTTTTTTTTTTTTTTTTTTTTTCATATAACTAGGGTTATATGATAACCTTCGTTTTAAGATTCGCTTTCTCTTTTGCGCCAGAGAAACATTTGGATGTAATTACTGCAGCGCGCAGGGAGAACTCAGGGGACAAGTTCAACTCTATTGGTTGTGTTGGAAATTGGAATATAGCCAGTTGGCGAACGTTTTAATTTGTTCTTGGGATGTATGTAGCCGGTTTTGTTAACGGTGTTCAACGCGTTGCTGACGTAGTGGTGAGTGATGTTTACTATTTGCTGTGTCGCGACTCGCTACTTGTTTTGTTGTGATTTTCATTACGTTGCTCTGCTCGAAATCTGATTTCTGTTTTCTGTTTGTTTGTTTGACTGAGTAGGCTATTGTGTGTCGTGTGTGTGTGTGTGTGTGTCAAAGAAGATTCTATAGCCTTCAATACGTTTTACGAGGCTGATGTGTGAGTCAGTCTATATAAGCGAGCACTGGGAGAGACGGCATTGCGAAACAGGCTATGTAAATGCTTCTTAGTTTTGTTTATTTATTACGTTCATATAAAACCGTGTTTCGAATATTTAAAACAAATACAAAAAAAAATATTTTAATAATAATAATAATAATAATAATAATAATTTTTTTCTGGTTTTCACGCGGGCTAGGGCTTAAAATATTATTTACAGTCGGGCTTATTTTCGGGCAGGGCCTGAAGTTCACGGGCTCGGGCAGGGCTCGGGCTTTATTTCAAGGCCCTTGCAGACCACTAGCTCCAACCACTGTGTGGCCTGGTGGCAACTGCCACACCAACTGCCACATTATTATGCAGCTGAGAAATCTCTGACATCACAGATATGCACATTTTCAGATGACTCAGTTCAGTGAGGGTGAATATTGTGAGAGGAGAATTTGAAGAATGCGCCAATATGAGAATTAGAGACATAGATCCTATTAATATAAGTCCACATAGCCAGGAAACAATGCTAAACACTGAAAAAGGCCATTTATAAGATAGTTCCCCTTTAAGGACTGTGTGAGTTAATTCCATGAGCTAGGGGAATCACAGTGAAATTCAGATTTACCCTGCTCCGAGAAAACTCAGGGGACCTTAAGGACCAGCCAGTCACTAAAACGGGTTCCATAGGTTCCAAAATTCCAAAATTGGATGGTTCTGATTTTTGGACCCCTAACCATATTTTTTACTTTGACCAATGTCAATGTTGATTGGCCGAGATAAGCAGAGAGTGAATGCCCATGGCCTCTACTGTCCACACCGCAGTGGCCTAAAACATCTCTATGCACTCAAGACAGTAGCACCCAAGTTTCAACACTGTTTGATGAACATTGTTACTCAGCTGAAAGAGTTGTACCCTTCCTGCTGTCTTGTTGTACAAAACTTGTCGCTTTGGATAAAAGCATCAGCTAAATTACAAAATGTAATGTAAAATGTAAAAATGTAATGGTCCTCACACTAGCTCCAGATAGCTAGCCATAAACCAATGCAAAGTCAATGGGGTCGAGCTCCGGTCTGTACAAGATGGCCAAGGCTCACTGAAATCTACTTGGGTGAGCACTGTGGAGTAAATGTCAGTGAGCCTCTTATACAGACAGGAGCTCGACCCCATTGACGTTGCATTGGTTTGTGGTTAACTAGCCGGAGGGAGTATGAGGAACAGCTTGGATTGTGCTGAGAAAGGATTGCACCATTCAACATCATCATTGTAAGAAATCATTGTTACAATGGGTTAAAAAAAATCTGAACTATCCCTTTAACACTTTGAGTGCCACGGACGTGTTTTGTTGTTAGTTCATGCCGCCAGTTGAGTGCCACCAATGCTATATAGCGTTTGTTTGTCGTATTTTTTTTTATTAGCGTTTTGAATTCATATTTCATTAATCGAGCCTCACGCTAGTGTTGCAGACTCTCTGAGCTCAATTGGGAAAATACCGCCCCCTATCGTCTCTCCCTGTGTAACTGCAACCCATTGGTTTAGACTGATGGGGGGGGGGGGGGGGGGGGGGGGTGTCCAGCCTCCTCATGTTACTTCTCCGGCGAGGCATCTGAAGAGACCCAAGTTGATCGCCGGCCCGGAAAACACGTGGAATACATATTTACAGTACCCAACGCTGAATCAATAAACGCGATCGATATTTGGAATGGCAATCAGGAATTGGAATAATCTTTTTGGATAACGTCTGATCTGAGGTAAGCAATTTATTTTACCAGTCTTGGGGTAATCGGATCTGTTTTGACCTATATATCAGTGTGTGCCCCATGTGTGTGTGTGTGTGTGTGTGTGTGTGTGTGTGTGTGTGTGTGTGTGTGTATGTGTGTGTGTGTGTGTGTGTGTGTGTGTGTGTGTGTGTGTGTGTGTGCTCGCTGATCAGGAAATGAGAGAATATATTTTTCCGATCGCTTATATAGCGTGCATAAGTACACATATACTATCGATAATCTAGCGTTTATTTGAAAACGATTCATTAATAGGCCGAAAAATTACAACGTTTTTTGTGTATGCCAGAATATTCCAGTAAAGGGCGTTTATCACGGAATCTATATATTTTCCTGAAAAACGAGGGCTTTTCAAAATGCTATAAAACGGAAATTAACCGATTAAAAAACAATCCGTCTCGACAATGTTGACTGCAAACAAGTCATTGATAAACGACGGGCAGATTAGACACATAGCCATAATTTAAGACAGAGATTATGCGTTCACAACGCTATCATTGAAGTGGGTGGTGGCATTCAACCATGCTTTACCATGTTAACAAGTGGCACTGATAGTGTTAATATGGAATTTGAGGAGTAAAATGTAAATTTTTACTTTAAAAGTCAATTGTAATAATAATTGCATTGCAATTGGTCTTGTAAATATTATGAATAGCAAAAGACTTGCATGTGCTTCCAGACAGACCTTGAGGTATTAGCTCAACGGTATTTAAGTGACTGGTTGAATTCTTCGTTGTAAATATTCTTAAGACTTTCAGTATCTTCGTTAGGGTGATGAATGCATGATATGCACGCCTTTAAATAAGACCTTAATGGAGTTAAGGTCAATACGATAAGTGACTGGTTGAAATCCTTGCTCTTGCAATCCTGACGAGGGGGGATAATGTCTTGTTGAAGCGGTTGTAATTTAATGCGACGGGTAAATGCTTTATATAGCTTTAAATAGACAAAGAGGTTTAAATAGAGGGAGAGGGCAATTAGCAGGAAAGATGAATGCGAGACGATATCCTCACTGAAAACTCAACACCACGTCATTGATGAAACAGCCATATGCAGCATCTACAATTGGCTGTGGAATAGCAATCAACTACTGCGATCCTTTCATATCAATTTCAAACCTTTATTTATACTCAAAGGGCAACTGAGGTTTCCCTCATTTACAGTTATGTCGGGTTTACATACAGTGATACGTCATCATAAATACAACATAGAAATCACAGCGTATAAAATCACAAGAAAAAGACAAGACGAGGGTAGACAAAAGCAAGGATAACAAATCAATTAAAACACGTATAACTTGATCGAAAGATTAGTGATCAAGGTCATAAACTCTGCAACAGAGGGGAGAATCTAGATTTCTAGGGATTGAGCTATGGGATTCCTAATATTCATAATAAAATGCAGAGTTACCCTTTTCCTAGCAAGATGGATTGTGCGGGCATGTTCTGAGAGGATCCAGCGGGGAGATGTTCAAGAAGGTGGTGATGGGGAAGGTGGATGGAAAGAGAGGAAGTGGAAGACCAAGAAGAGGCTGGGTAGACGACGTCTGTGATTGGAGCGGAGTGAGAGGCGGAGTCACAGAGTTGGAAAGAAGAAGTGGGGACAGAATGGGTTGGAGAGTGATAGGCAACCTTCGGAACGAAGAAGCCACCTAATGATGATGATGATTTCAATATTGTTCATTTATATTTTTATTATATATATTATAATTTTTTTATTAACATTTTCTCATTTTGACACTAGCTCACCCTTGTTGTCTGTGCATACCTTTTAAAAACCATACTTGAATGACATCCTGAGTTTAAAATGTCAAAAGACCCTGTCAACATTTAAAATGTAAAGAAAAACATTGGAAAGTGGTACCTCAAATCAAATAACCCTCCTCTACTTTCATTCACTTCCCACTCTGTTAATTTCCGAGCTCTTAGGTCTGCGTAATCTTCCACAGCTGATGACGGAAGTAACCATGGAGACCGCCATCTGGCCTCCTAGGTGTCTCAGGCTAACATACAGTACTGTAGCTTGGTGGCATAATTGACTGTAAAAGCACTTGGCCTTGCAACATTTGTCATGTGTTCAAATCCTGGCAGAGTAACACTATTCTTGCTTAAGCATTTTGTGTCATCAGGATTAAACAGTAGAACTTCTGTACACCCGAGTGTAGGTTGACGGGTGCGTAGGCGCAGCCGCGTGAACCCGACTCAGGGGTTGGGAAGAGGTTCACTCATAAAACGGTAGCAACCGTAGGAGGCACTTTATCTATTACAATCCCCCAAAAAAAACACCACGGACAGTCCAAAGCCTCCTTTTCCCAAACATAGTTGCGTTTTTAGTACACAATGGATTGTTTGTTCACCAGCTCTGTGTTTTTGTAACCACATGCTTCAAATTGTATAATAACTGAACTTGGCACACTATGATCAGGGTTGTTTCGCTGATTTTGCCAGGTGTAGGGCATTATATCGTCGTAGTGCATGCGTCAAGTTGATCAGAAACACACAAAAACACAGAGCTGGTTAACAAACAATTCATTATGGACTAAAAACTCAACTATGTTGGGGAAAAGGAGACGTTGGACTGTCCGTGGTGAGTCTTTGGAGAAGATTGGAATAGATGAAATGCCTCCAGGCAGGCTTATCAAATCAAATCAAATCAAATCAAATCAAATCCAATTTATTTGTAAAGCCTGCAATCACAAGTTAATGTCCCCATGGGCCGGACAAGTGTTCTTTACAAGTCAAGAAGAAACATCACAATAAATCAAGAACAAAAAAAACCACCATGAAATCCTAAATAAATGTCAAATAAATAAATGCAACACTCCCAGACATACCCCAGCAAAGGTAAGGAAAAACTCACTAAAAACCTTGCAATAGGAAAAAAGCACCACAGGCAATGTGGAGGAGAGAAACCTTAGAAGGGCCGTTCAAGGGGTAGTAGTGTTGCTATGGATGATCAATGGGTGGAGATTTTCTTTAGTGCTACTGCTACCGTTTTTTGAGTGAACTGCTTCCCAACTCTGTATAGTTTCTGTAGCAGTCGGGTTCACTCCTATGCACCTGTCGACCTAAACTCAGGTGTACAAAAGTTCTGTTTAATCCTTTTCCGACAAACAAAGGAACAAAGAACTCCTGCACAATGTCCTCTTCACTTGTAATTAAAACATATTTATTCAAAACTATGTTTCAGTACTTAAAAGACAAAGGAGAGACCATCTTAAATAGGTTGGATCCACATGGACCAATCAGACCAAATCAAGTATCACATGTCATCTAAATATGGCACCATATATGGCTTACAATATCATTACACAGAAAGTAATTTCATTAACACATTCTGCGCCATAAACGAGTTAACTTGTTATTGGCCGCCATGCGTTGAGCGCCAGAAACAAGTTAACTCGTTTTTTGGATCGTTATTTCGTTTATTCGCTATATCTATTCATAATTCATAGCTGCAGCTCTGGTATCCCCTTCAGAGCCTGTCTGAGCTGGCAGACGGTCAACACCGCCCTCTACTGCCAGGCGGAGCTATTGCATCTCATTGAAAATGGGCTGGTTTGTTTTAGGAGGCGATCTGAGCCGGGCAGGCAGGGTTTAAATACGCAGGCAAGCCAGTTCTATACAACGATGGCATCGAACAGTAACTCCATCTGCCCGTCATTGTGAAACGGTCGGTAGTGTGGTGCGGACCTCCACAAGCATTATTTGGAATTGCGATCAGATATTTGGATTATCTCTTTTGCATTACATCAGATACAAGGTAAGAATATTATATATAAATTTGATCGTTGATCTGACATTTATTTCTACCCCGATCACAGCTATCTGTGTGGACCGTGTATGGCTGTTTACCGTTGGGTAGGAGGAGGGGGGGGGGGGACGAGCGCCCCGCTACAACGGTAATTTCATGTATGGACGAGGAGACATACTAATGATAATCTATTTTTCTCGCCTTTTTCCTGGAATTACTGAAAAACACCCAAACCATACTCATATTCAAAATGGTATAAAACGGAAATGTACGGATGAAAAAACAATCTGTCTCGGGCATGTTGACTAGAAGCAATTCACTGAGACTCGACGGCGTTATTAGACCCATAGATATAATATAAGATATATTTTAAGCACTCGCAAATGTCAGTCTAAAACTATATCCATTGAATAAAGACCTGGCGATGAATGGGGTATCAGCGCCCCCTGCTGCTGGCGGTCAATGTGTTAAAGGTATAATCTGTAATTGTAACGCTCACCAACTCAGAAAAGGGTAAGAACCCTGTTGTGGAATATTCAAATGAGCCAAGACAGTAAGCTGTAGGAATTTAGATGAGTCAATTTGTATATAAAAATATATAGAACATAGTTTATTAATCTGTTTCCACAGAGCTCAGTTTACAATCAGACATGCTAACGTCTAGAAAGAGCTCTTGGTCCGACATACATTAAATACATAATCGAAATGACGTACATAAGATACCAGATATGACAGAAATGAAAACAAAGAATGTCTCTGTTGGCTTTGTTATGGCTTCACACTAGAACTGGAGAGGAAAAGACCTTGGACCTCTCATATCTCCTGGCCCTTTGGCTGAGTTTTAAGAGACACTGTTAAGACTGTCACCTAGTAGTGTCTTCTATACTAGTTGATCATATTAACTAGTCAAGGCTATCAGAGATAGAATATGTATTTTAACACAGATCTATATGACATGATAGTATTTCTATTACAACCCACAAGCACAACACAGAAACGATCAGGTACAAAGTAAACTTTCACAAGGTTTATTCCTAGTAACAGGCAGTGGGTCCGAACCAGGAGATCAACCAGAGCAGGTTAAACTTCCCCGACAGGGATCAGGCAGAGAATCAGAGTACAGGGAACGAGGCTGAAGTTCAAACGGGAAGGTTCAGGAATTGGGAATAAAGGGTTTGAAAGATTATCGTAATGCAAAAGACAATCTGACAGGGGGCAAGGGGAAATAGACTGGTCTAAATGCAGGGGAGGGGCAGAATCAGATGATGGGAAGGGCTGGGGTTACTGCAGGACAGGTGGGAGTGGCCGGGTGTAATTCTTACTAGCTATTAAATTCTAACATGAGGTCAGGATTTGCCATCAAAGGCTTTTCAAGCGGCCCGTGTGGTACATGAACTGAAGAGCAGATAACTGGTCCAACCCAGAGACTCAGAGTTGTGAGCACGCCCAGACTACAGGCACTAAAGAGTAGATGACCGGGTGCGGTATGCCCAAAGAGTTCTGAGCAGACCACACACACACACCTGAGAGTACAAGCCACTTGCAGAAACGGCACATTCTTGCCACATGGTGATTGATTGATTGATTGAAAACTTTATTAACAGATTGCAGAATGGGTACAATACATTACAGATGCATGATGGGTCAAATTAACTACTCAGTCTGGCCCACTTCACTTGATAAGAACTGGGCCTACATATTATTCATGCAACTTTCCCCTTATTTGTTATCATGTCAGGCTATTAGGATCCGAACGTAAACGGTAAAGTAATTAATCACAGTGAAAGTCAGTGGGCACCTTTTAATGGTGCAAAGAACAGAGATGCACCGGGGGGGGGGGGGGGGGGGGACGACATAAAAAATAACCTCTACACCCATCCTACCTTGAGCAGGGTGACGGAGGGTGGGATACAGATGTCCTGCCCCGTTGATGCATTGGCCAGACCGGCTATTGATCCGGCCGCCGCCCCCACCCACCTCCTCTGCCGCGATGCATCATGTCATCTTTGTTTATTGAGCCGGGGCCGACGCAACACAAACCGCTTTCCATTTAAGGGTTTTGCGAAAATAAAAAGCCCTTCGCGTTTCGGAGGAACGCGGCGCCGGGGTCCACTACTCCGTGATGGATCGGGCCCATCTGTTGTGGTCCCAGGGCCCCTGATGCCGGAGTCGTTGCGGGAGCGTCGTCTTCATCAGACTGAGCTAGACTGGGCGTCCATCATCGTACAGTCGTGCCGATGGGCCGAGTCCCTGATGGGGCAACTACTGGGTTACTACAACAATGCATAGGGAAACAACTTTGTCATTTGAGGTCATTTACAGCTGGTCACATATCGCTGCCGCTGCTCTATTTAAGCCTCCAAAGTACAAGACTTGAACCCATGGGCCGCTACACCATTACGGTAAATTGCAGCTTTGCTAGCTGCCTCATGTGGGTGCCATGACAACATTAAATTTAAATAAAGTCATTGTTGTAGGCAATCAATACCACAATAGGACCATCAATACATTTCAAATCAATGAAATTGGATATGCATAAGACCAAACCCAAGACTTTTGACAGGGTCAGCTAGTAGTATCGCTAAATTGACCAATTAATTCGCTAGAGGGTGCACTGCGGACCAATACAAATTAGATTAAAGGGGAACTATTTCTTTCACTATTTGGGCAATTTTACACAATTCCTGTGAGTCTATGGAACACATCTGTACTTTTTTTTTTAATATATACAAAATTCATTGTTTTGTATTTTTTATCAAGTACTTTGGTGCACCACTTTCTCCCCTTACAAAATCCCAGCTGTTTTTGGCTGGGCTCCGCCCATACTCGCAATGCGCTTTGAGTGACAGTCAACCCACCTGCACTGGCAGACAAGAGCGTCATTTTGTTTTCAATGGTGGAGGGGACACATTTGGGGGCGTGGTCAGTGGCGTTGTTTCAGTAAAAGCCAAGGTATTGCACGGCGGGAGGGTGGCTGTTACTTCCGGTGCTATGTATAGTTGTAAGGTCGCGGGGGGAGAAGGAAAACATGCAGGGGACATGTCCCCCCCATAATTACACCCCTGCTGGCAGATACCTTTGGGGGAGAGAGAGAGATAGAGGGAGAGAGAGGTAGAGACAGATGGAGAGATAGAGGGAGACAGAGAGCACAGAGCGTGTGTGTGCATGTCTGCTCGAGTCACGAGTGTGTGTAAAAACTAAAGCAGGGGGAGAGAGCTGAGGAGAGATCGCTCCGAGACTCGCAGCGTATGAGCCTCTCTCTCTCTCTCTATGTCTCTCCCTCTCTCTTTTGGGGAAGTGCAAGTGTCCGACAGGAAAACCGCTTCCGCATTATTTCCACTCGTTCCGTTTTGGTCATAACTTCAATGTTACACTAACTTCCTCGAATTGTTGATTGTGGGCGGTGGCTACAACCACAGAAGGAGCTGAGGTTACGCACATCACCATTCTTACACGTCACAGATTGACGTAAATTCAGAATGGCTTGGTTTAGTGGGGGAGGATCTTGTCTCAGCTGAACTGGAGGAATGCGGCTGAATGAGAATTTCACACCTAGTGTTGGTACAACCCCACATTGCTAGAAAATGCAAACCACCGGAAAAGGCCATTTATAAGATAGGGGACCTTTAAAATGAAAGGAACACGCCAACATAATGAGAAATGTGCCGTCTCCTCCAGTCAGATCAGATACGATGGCTAGCTTACCAATTTCCTGAGTTCAGTAGTAAGCGATCTGGCTACAAGCTAGCTTAGCACAAAATGAATGTAAGCGGATACGGACCACTAACTGTAGACCAAAAACTCCTCTCCCAGACCAAGACAGGCACTTAAAAGCTGCATTAACTGCTTTTGAAATGAGGACCATGTAGATTCAACCACGTCCCTAAACCTGGTCCGGTAAAGAGGGTCTCTCATTTAAGCTTTAGAAAATATATTCTAGAAGTCATGACTTTTAAGGTACAAACTAGAGCCACGTATTAGTCACTTTAGCTCTAGAAAGTTAATGAGTGAATCACTTCATAGCTTACAACAAAGGCGATATCCCTATCAAATCAGTATCCAATAAAGAACCCCCATGACGAATACACACATTTCTTGAAAATCAACCAGTCATAGTAACTCTTATACAATGTTATCACAGCAATGTGAGTTTACGTTGTTTTAACCCATTTACAGTGGAATTGAACTCTTACCCCATCGACTTGAACCTTGGAATAGGGAGGTGTAGTGGTTACGTCATTGCCGTTTTTCGTGTTCCACCCTGTCCAACCTAATGTATTTCCCCATTGCCAATTTCTAAATTGTCTCGTTTAAAAGAAATAAAGCATTAACATTTGCATGGTGTACCTTTCTGTGCTTATTCATCCACAATCTATAGCTCAACATGAAAATATTCGCAATTAATCATAAAAAAAAATCACTGAATTTTATTTCAACCAAAAATGCTTAAACAATAATGTTAGTGATAGAAGGGAACTCATTTTGTGCAAAAATACAAAGCTTTTCAATTTCCATGCGGCAGAATTGTTACAATAGCCGATAATCCATTTTCCCAATGATGAATCCCTATATGGGTGGAACAACCAGTGACGTCAAACTACACCTCCCTAGTCTTCCAGAGATGAAGGCAAAAATAGAAAATATACAAAACTAAAAGATATGACAACTGAAGCCATTTAAAGTAATTGATAGAGGAGCTTGAGAGAGCAAAGCAAGAGATCAGAGGGAGATTGTCAAGAGGGCGCAAGGAACACCCCCAAGAGACTGATTAGAAAAATAGGGAACTGCTTGAGAAGAGGAGTTAAGACATCAGAGATGATAGATTCCGTCAGCTGGCAGGGTGGGAAATGTGTCGAGACATTTTACTACTGTTCTGTGAATTTGTATTATCACAGAGGCCTCAGTTAGGCTCATTATACTTTTAATAAAGTATAGTCCAAAAATATTTGAGATTCTTTCCCACCCTGGGACTGAAAACAGGGTTCCTGCAGGTTTCCACAAGTTCAATTTTAGACCAGTTTGAATAGAATTTTAATACCCATTTCACGGCCATACTAACAAAGACAAAGGAAATGTTTTAATTTGTATTATTTGTAGCCTGGATATTTCCCCCAAACACAATACGGAGAACATAGAAGTAACTAATCAAATAAATTTTAAGATCCATCAAAATAATATTTAAGACTTAAATTCTGATTAAATTCAAGACTTTTCAGACCCTGCAGGAACCCTGTGAAAATGGCTTTTAGAAGTGAGCTGGAGAAGAGAACAGAGACAGAAAGAGAGACAGAAGAGATGAGCATAGAGCTACAGAAGTTTTATTGAGCATGCTACAGAGGTAATGTAGAGTACACATAGGAGAGAGAAAGAGAGACCGTTAGAAGGGAAAAACAAAAAAGCAGAAAACCACATCGAACCTCCACATGTTTAGAAAAAAATCATCTTTTAATTGTGCCGATTCCAAACTATACCGAATACCGAACATTTGAAGTTGTAAAAATGGAAATATAAAATATACATTAGGTTTTTTTCTATTTCAGAAGAATCTAGGTCTCTTGATGCATCGGTCAAGATATATTTTTTTACGTATCCCCACAGATGTCTTACTGAAGTATGAAAATTCACGCTGAAATTAACATACTACAGTGCTTGTCAAAAAAGATTTTAGAGTTTTAGGTAATTTTCTCTTTTTAAACAATGCAAGTTAAAAGGAACACTAAAGGCACATCAACTTTGGTCCAACCAATAGCCCCCTTGTCAGTAAACTGTCACATGACAATGACATCACAGTGGACTCAATCCTGCTAGCTGATTCCAAAGCATGCGCAACTTTTAATTTCCCCCCAGATTCTAAAGGAACTAGACATGCTTAGAAAAACCACTGTCACTTCCAAATCCAAGTACGACACCAAATGGCTATAGCAACAAGCAAGGTAAAAAAAAAAAAAAGAGAAAAAAAAACAGCTACAAAGAAATATTCAGCCACAAGCCACATTATAGTTAAGCTCAATGAGGTGGGCGGGGTCAGGGTTTGGGTGGAGGGGACTTATAATGAAGTTACTTGTGGAACAATGCAATCACAACTGCAGCGTCTTGTTTTTCTTCCCAAGAAGCTTTCTACAACATCACGGTCTTGCCAGACTATTAGCTAAAGATTGAATTGAAAGCAGCCGTTGCTTGTTCCTAAAAACAGGACTGGTGGAAATAATCTAAAACACTGCAACAGAAAGGCTACACATAGTCGGCGACGGAGATTCACAAACTGAAATTATGGTCATATAAAATGATAAAACTACTTGCATTCTAACAAATTCCCCAAAACTAAGGGAATACCAATGTGCCTTAAAAGCATAGTATGGGTACTTACTCATGTAAATGTCTACTTGTAGAAACAGCTGATATCGTCAGGTAAGGCACATAAGTATGCTGTCAACTAAAAATGCAATAAAACTGACTCCCGGTGTCCCATTAAACTCTCCTTCGTATGGGCGACAATGGTCGGGTACATACAAGTCTGCGGTAATAAGGTAAGTATGTTACAGTTACAGTGGGGCCAGGTGATGAGGGTTGGACAGGTACAGTTAGTGGGGCCAGGTGATGAGGGTTGGACAGGTACAGTTACAGTGGGGCCAGGTGATGAGGGTTGGACAGGTACAGTTACAGTGGGGCCAGGTGATGAGGGTTGGACAGGTACAGTTACAGTGGGGCCAGGTGATGAGGGTTGGACAGGTACAGTTAGTGGGGCCAGGTGATGAGGGTTGGACAGGTACAGTTACAGTGGGGGCCAGGTGATGAGGACATCTACAACGTACATTGGTACAACAAGGTTTCTTCAAAATAAAACTTGGGGTTGCAAGTCAAAAAGGTTTCAGTCTCTCTCCAGGAATGACAGGATCAACGACAACAAAAAAAAAACAATACACCAAAAAAGAAAAAAGTACTAAAAGGGATCAATCTATCAACCAATCAACGTGGTCCCCCTAGTGTTCAGAAACAGTCCATTATGGTTGTCGTCGGCCAGCGTCTCTGGAGGCGACGTCAGGGTGTTTTCGGGGGGGAATGGGGGGGGCAGGTTTCTAGATGGTGGACTTGGAGAAGGAGACCCTCAGGTGTTGATTGGCCCCCATGTTGTAGTTGTGGAGATCCATCAGGGCCTGGATGGCCTCCTCCACCGTCGACATCTGGAGGAGAGCCATCTTGTGATCCCTGGCGAATGGGGAAAAGAACGTTTTTTTAACCTTTTCACTGCCGCACTACCAACACGGTTAACCCTTTCACTGCGGCAACACACAGAAGGTTAACTTTTTCGCTGCCACACGACAGCCGGTTAAACCCTTTCACTGCCACACGACAGAAGGTTGTGTGATAGTCAAGGGTTAACCTTCTGTCGTGTGGCAGTGAAAGGGTTAAGACCGGGGCGAGATTTATTTTACGTTGCACAAATAGATCAATACAGTCCATATTAAGTGATGTTTCTTTTTCAAATGTAGCCAAGAGTAAAGAAGACCCTAATCCTATAAAAACAGCAGTCAAAAGTGTATATTTTCAGCGCTACGTTTGTTTAGCGTTGTGATACCCATGGTAACAGGGGAGGAAATTAGGCCACTTTACTCGCCAATTGCGAGTATTTTTTACGTTTGGCGAGTAATTCATGAAGAGCACTCGCCAGTCTGGCGAGTACTAGTAATTACAAAACAAAACAAAAAAATCATTCTGCAATCTGCTGATTCGCTCACTGGCACAAACCGAACTCTGACTCCCCCCTTGATTCCTCCCATTTGCGCCACATAATAATCAGACCATAACCAATGAACATCATCGTTGTACAGATGCGCTCTAAGCTCCTCCAATGAACACTCGTTTTCTAGAAGATGCCGCCCATCTAGGGGAAGTGGACAGACCACTGCGTGCGGCCCTACAGACTCCTGTCACCGGCTTGACAACGTAGACAAACTTACAAAAACACATGAGTGGATGAAAATAATTGCATGTAGAGTCGTCGCTTTCGGATATCGGTGCGGTCTGACATGGGGGCGAACAACAGCACGCGACGCGTCTCCTTCGAGTCGGATGAGAATGACAGCATTAGCCGGCTAGCTACCTAGCATGTAACAAGCTACCATAACGCGCATTCAACATAGTGGACGACTATACTGAGCGGCTTTGCTTAAATGCAGCCGAGTGACATTTTATTATTACCGGGTTTCCCAGCATATCACCACTCGCCCATATGCCGTTCACAACGGTGATGTTGTCATATTTGGCATTCAGAACACACCTGCTGAACCCCTAGCGTTGTCGATTCGGTTCCAATGTATTGTCATCTTACAGCACAAGTACAGTACAACCAGAATACATTTGGCATACAACCAGAGTGCAAATGTAACAAGTCAAGTTCAAGTTGTTTTATTTAGCTATTACATTACAGTGAAATGCTTGGTTCTTTCACTGCCCAACCCAGTATTGATTGATTGATTGAAAACTTTATTAACAGATTGCAGAATGGGTACAATACAGTACAGCTCAATACACACAATTGTTAAGGGGATGCAGATCAGAGAAGGACTTTAGTCTTGTTTACATCAGGGTCCCCCATTTCAGTCCTGTTTGCTTAATGCCTTGTCCACTTCTGATAGTTTTAATTCATTGATCTGTTGTCAATATCTGTACACTGACGTCAGATGTCTCTGTGTAGACACAGGCCGCCCCAAGAAACGGTCTCTGTGTAAACAGATGGGCCCCCTTTGAAACAGTCTAGACACAGGTGCATGATGATATCAGGAGCATGCACAAGCCTACACACACACCAGCACACACACTTTAACACACTCTGCGGACACATCACGCAGACACTAATGAGCACACATAGAGAGAGATACACACCCCCCCCCTTTTTTTGTTCAAGAGTGACACCTAGACATGCAAACTCATGTCTCTCAATTTAACACACACACAGGCACACATCACGCAGACACTAATGCACACACATAGAAAGAGATACACACCCCCCCCCCTTTTTTTGTTCGAGAGCGTAGAAAGTGCCAGCTAAACATGCAAACTCATGTCTCTCACTTTAACACACACACAAGCGCACATCACATAGACATCAATGCATAACACACCAAGAGACATACACAATACCATTCTGATAAGATCTTGTGTCCTCAAACTGTGACATGACGGCTATCAATCACCAAGGTAGAAAAGAGGTTGGCCTATGTACCATACTGTATAAAATATGTGGCTGTCTGTGGTCAAGTATCATTCTGCGGGTGTATTCGAGCAGATGGTCCGGATTGAAGAGCTGTCCTTCCTGTGTTCTCTGTGTACTTGAGATAAAAACCTTGGCGGCACCAGACTTCAGACTCAACTTGTCTCACTGCTTCATTCAATAAAAGAACTATAAGGGTATTTCCTAACACTTCCTCCACACTCCAATATGTTATGATGAATTGAAATGGGGGACCCTGATTTGAAACAAGACGAAAGTCTTTCTCTGGTCTGCATCCCCTTAACAATTGTATGTATTGAACTGTACTGTATTGTACCCATTCTGCAATCTGTAATAAACTTTTCAATCAATCAATCCCCTTCAACCCTGCTCCTGTCAAACCTGCTCTTTCCATTCCCTCCATCATGTCCCCCCTTTCTGATGAATATTTCCTGCAACTTAAGAGTCAGACACACATTCCTAGTAGTTGAGCTGTGATGAATGAAAACTTTATTTAACAGATTGCAGAATGGGTACAGTACAGTACGGCTCAATACATGCAATTGTTAAGGGGATGCAGACCAGAGAAAGACTTTCGTCTTGTTTACATCAGGGTCCCCCATTTTCAATTCATTTTCAATCATCATTCAGTATAACCTAGACCAGCCCAACCCAGCATCTTTCACTGCCCAGTTCAGCCCAACCCAGTCCAGAATAGTTCCCTCTTTCATGTTAATATGTGATTTAATGATGTAATATTTTGAAGAGTAGAGACAGTGTGATTAATTTACTATGATTGAAAATCAATTAGACGAAGACGTACAAAGAAGTAATTATCACAATTAGCGATTTTTTTTGTCTGGTAAAAAAATCTATTTGGCTGGTAAAAAAAATCAGATACCCGCCAGTTGGCTGGTAAGCCAAAAAGTTAGTTTCCTCCCCTGCATGGTAACCATGTTGCGATTTTAAGTGTTATATTATAAGCGAAATATAAAATGTCTGCATTGCACCGGAAAACGGATGATTAGACACGAGAACAACAACTCATAGAGCTGTGAATCACATCCAGATTTAACACTGATATTCAAATAGAGGAGATCTTGGCCTTTCAAATGATGTATCACCTTCCATATAAAGCCATTTATAGGCCTGGCATTTTATATTCTATATTCATATTGCATGTGTCCGGATGTCAAAATGCAGTACTGCATCTACAAAAAAAACTGTAAATGATCTGCCCTTTTTTCATTTGCTTAGCTTTTTCACTACACTTGATCTCAATAAGTAGCTGAATGAGCTCAGTGGCATATTTTAGCTTTTGGTCATTGTCAGCATGGTGTTATTCACCGTCTCAAATTAAATACAAATACAAATTATTTTATACTTTGGTACGTTACAATTTACAGCATAAAAAAAAATATAACGATTTCCTGATTCTGAATCAATCTTCATTTGAATGAGCGATTCATAATCCCTAAATCGATATAATAATAAAAAATAAATAAAAATAAAATAAAAAAAGTTTTTGTCCCCAAATTTAGTCGTTATGTCACTTACCTTGCTGGTCGCCTCGCGTCCAGATCTTGCGCAACTGGTTTGAATCTAAAAACATGGAACAAGTGAAAGCATCACTAAAGTTACTGCCAGGTGCAAAGGCAGATGTCTGGTTGCACTTTGGATTTAAAAAACACGACGACAGAAGAGCTGGACAAAAGCAAAGCAAATATCGCTGCTGGCGGAACAAAACCTTGCAACTCCAAAAACCCAACTTTTCAGCAGATGAAAAAAAAGAACACAGATTTGAGGGCAAATAGAGTTACGAGGTTTAGACAGATGATTGGTTTAATGCTTTCCCATTGTGTAGACTTTGTAAACCACACACATGGGAGGATGATCTACTGAGTTGATAAAAATAAAATAGAGTTACGAGGTTTTGTTCCGCCAGCAGCGATATGTAAGCTGTGCAAAGTAGAGGTGAAATATTGTGGAAATACAACAAATCTATGAAACAACTTACTGAGGACGTGACATAAGCAAAAGCCAATGTTCCAATAAAAAGTACATTCATGTAACTGCTTGAGTCAATTCAGCGCCAATCACGTAAAAAGTCGGGTTATCTCGCAACGGTTGAGCACCAAAACACGAGAAAAGTTTTTTTTTATTCTATACAGTCTCACGGACCTCTGTGTATCATTGGGACTCATTCTGAGCCCTCGAGATTGCAATGCTGGCCGAATCCTGCTAGGTGGCAGTATCGCCTACCCTTTGAAACCTTATTTCACACTTTATATGGTCCGGGCGGAGAAATGGGAAAATCAGTTTTGGGAAATCAGTGGCGATACCCAGCTTTAATTTCCCTGAGGTCAATAGATGTCCCTAGATACCAAGAACATGCAAATGGGCCTTGTAGTTGTGGAGCAATCTTCCATTTACTTAGGTATGTGTAGGCGAATTTTCTGAAATATGGCTATGGTAAAAGAAATCAAATTAAATATTTCCAAATGAGCATGATTTACTTTAGCAGTTGTTCAAAATGCTCATCTAAAATGTTTCCAAGACCAAAACCCTTCAAAATCTGTACAACTCTCTTTTATTAGACATTTTCAATCAGACACGAGCAGACGGACGATGAACTTACTGGAAAAACTTGAATGCTTTCACAGTGCCCCGCATTAGAGAACAGCAATCGCAGGTCTTCTTCAGTAACATCTTGTCTGTGAAATACAGGAAAGATACTTTCTAGCACAGTCTCTGGAGCGTAACAGTAAGAAGCATTTTGTATGAAAGTATTCTGTACTTCTGTATGACAACTATTAAAGAAACTTGAAACTATTAGCACTCTTGTAGATGCATGGACTCTGCATCAAATATCACGCAACAAGAAGATCAAGGTCAACAACAGCTCATGACCTGGGAAAACATTTCCTCAACCTTCCCTGCTGTACTCACGGGATGTTGGAGAGGTGGAGTGTGGCGGAGGGCGGGAAGATGTTCTGGAAGTTCTTGGAGCCAGGCTTCTTGAAGCGATGCAGCGGGGAGTTGGTGAAGTCCTTGGTGAGGCCCTGGTCGTCCAGGCCGTCGCGGGGCAGTGCCACAGTCTGGTGCTTAGACAGGGTTACCCGGATGATCTTACCATACATCTTCTGGCCATTAAGGTGGCTCATCGCTGCGAGTGTAGAGGAGGAAGTCATAGCTATTATTTTAATGGAACAACCGTGGATGCTTTTGGAACAGAACAGAAAAGAAAGAAAAACGCTGTTCACTGAAACTGTGGACTGCTGCCGTTAAGGTCATCATAATGCTGGTTGATTTGATTTTTGATTTTTATTTGGAAATTACAAACACATCAAAAACTAATTATCATGACCGGTTTGTTTTCCTGATGATATCACCTAAAAGTAGGGATGTCTTAAATACTTTGTTGTGGAAAATGTGTATATGGGGTGGACTAGTTTAATATAGGTCAACTAGCAGTGCTCAAAGACACTAGGGCGACAGTCCGGCTGATGTTCTTAAAACAACTTTAAGTATGGGACAGATAGACATTTCGAGTACATCACATCTTGTTCTTTTCTGCTTTAATCTTGTACATCACATCTTGTTCTCTCTTTCACACACACACACACACACTCTTTCACATTCACACACACACACACACACTCATTCTCTCTTTCACACACGCACACATACTCTTTCACATTCACACACACGCACACATCTCACTCACTCACTCACACACACACACACACTCATTTTCTCTTTCACTAATCTTGACTCCAGACTCCAGCTTTATCTCTCTTCGATGTTAAATCTATGTGTCATCTTAATGTACGTCAGGGTTAGAAATTAAAATTTTTTTTCAAGGGCTTTTTTTGCCCCCCTTAATTGATTTTCGGGGGCTTTTTTTTGTATTTCGGGGGCACAACATTTTTATAATGAAAATTAACATAAAGATTATAAAACATTGTTGACACTTTTTTTTACAGTCTTCGTCCCTATGTTTGATAACGTAATGTTAATGTCTCCATATATAGGGCTCTACGCTAACCTTTTTCCCAAGGAGCACATGTGCTCCTAAATAAAATGTTAATAAATTAAATTTAAATACAAATTTAGGAGCACACAGAAATTTAGGAGCAGAGTGACAATTGTTCAAGTAACACACACACACACACGATGTGTGACATGGCTTGGTTTCATGTTTTGAGGTACCTTCAATTATCTGTAAATAATACATACATACTCTATCTAAATAGATTAAATATGATTGTCCCTGAGGGCAAGTTGTGTTGTTGTCAGATCGATCAATGAAATACGTTGCGCGCTCAGCTGTGGAATGAAGGAAATGCACATCGGGATCATTTGGATGTTATTCTTTGGAGTTGTGTTACAAATGGAACGGTCTTTCCCCGCGGAACACAAGTTACTTAACGTTACACAGGTCGCGCTATGCAGATGCTTAGCTTGCTAACGTTAAGATAGCAGTGTAACTTAATGTTACACAGCACTATGCATGCTTGCTGAAAAGCAGAGCTCTCCGTCTGTCAGTCTGTGTTCGCACCTCAAGCACCCTTAACACGCAGCGGGCCCCGCCTCCCTCCCTCCCTCCCTCTTTGCATTCCACCCAAAAACTGAATTTCAGTCCAGTTTCTTAACTATTAACAGCGGAGCTGTTTTGTAATCTTCACTCTGCAAGTAAATGATTTTTCCGGTTCGCACACACACATATTATTAGGGCCAAATACGAGGGAAATGCTCGCACTGTAGAGCATATAATTATATATATAATTAGTAAACTGTCGGGGGCTTTTATTGCCCCCCTTAACTGATTTTCGAGGGCATTTGGTCAATTTTCGAGGGCATTTTGCCCCAAGCCCCCGTTAATTTCGAACCCTGATGTACGTCATGTCATATCTGATATAATATGTCACGTCATCATATCTGTCATGTTGGGGCAGGGCTGGGAAGGTATTATCTGGGGGGCACGGGGGTTGGGAGGTTAGAGTGTTTTTCTTCAGCTGTGGTGACCGTCTGCTGATCCATAGCTCTTCTGTTAAACCTTCTTTCCTTAAATAAATTGCTTGTTGAAACTGGAAATAACGTCTCCTGCTGTGTTAACGACTACTCAGCCACAACAACTTCAAAGCTTCGTTCGATGGGCATGGGATTCGAATATGAAAATAAAGGAAATGAACACGGCGATTATCCGTGCGCGGCTCGAATGGGCGTGCGTGTACGTATAATATTGATCATCTAGCGTTTATTTGAAAACGATTCATAAATAGGCCGACAAATATCAACGTTCTGGAATATTCCAGTAAAAGACGATTATCATAGAATGGCCCAGAATGGACTGTTTTTTTTACCTCAAAACGGGTGCTTTTCAAAATACTCTCAAACGGAAATGAAGCGATAAAAAACCAATCTGCCTTGACAGCACTAACTGGAAAAGGATTCTTTGATAAGCGACTGGCAGATTAGACATATAGCCATAATTTAAAACATAGATTAGGCAATATTAAGGTTAACATTGGCAGCGATTGTGTCATTCAAGCGCTAACTCTGGCGCCATCTGGTGGCACTGAAAGTGTTAACATTACATATCTCTTGTTGTGGAATTAACACAACATTATGCATACTTTTGACAATAAATAAAGGTTATAGAAATGTTTAAAAAAATAAAATAAAAAACGATAGATATTTTCCGATATCACATTTTAATGCCAATATTGGCCGATAATATCGGTAGGCCGATAATATCGGACATCCCTAATAAAAACATATGTCTACTCTAGCCATGTAATCTGATTTTCTGCCCTATGGCTGCTGAGCCATTTGCTCTTCCCATAATTTAGCCTTTACCTTTGTTTTACCTCTGGTAGGCAGAGGTAGTTCATTCCAAAGTACAACACCGGTGTAAAAAAAAAAAAGGAGCTTCTTGCTATCGTACTCCCAACTTTAGGAACACTGCAAGACATAATTCTAGCTCTGGTGTTATGATTGGGTAGCTCTGTTACCATAACCATGGTGCTGCCATGTTGAGGGATAAAAGGATTTAGCCAACCATTGTGACAGGGGACTAATCTAGGTATGAGATTGTAATCCATTTCCCCAATAAGCCCAAAATCGTCCAGTCCCATAGCACCCCCATCCTGTACATATAGGCACAGCTGTTTGTAGCATCATCAATTTGTAAGTAGGCCAAAACAGAAATATAGTAGGCACCGTTTTTGGTTCATGTGCCTGCCTTATCCTCTGAACACCACAGGATGGCGCCAAAGTAACACATAAGAAAAGTCAAAAGTAGTCATATCGTGATATTAACAATATGGCGTGATGACGTGTTGATGCATTTGCAATAGAAAAAACACCACTTGAATCGGCATGACATTTTTCAAGCACAGCTTTATCCCCAATGTTACCAACGCAAACAATTCCTACCATAGCATTAGGGCTGGGTGATATGCTATCATGATATTTCTCTTATTTTTAACAGTATGACAGTGCAAATTAATCATGGTGATTTTTCATTCAAAAGGGGTACATTTTAATAAAATAATGTCATCCCCAAGTCTGTGTAATACTGCTGTAAGGACATTTTTATATTCACTTAAAAAGATACATCTATCATTTTACGATTTGTATATATCGTTGATGACGGTATAGTAAATATCCATACCTTTGCATGGATCCATGACGGTATACACAGCCGGGAACCAGTAAAATCGCTACCACTATTAGAGGTGCAATCGGTAGAACTCATACCTTTGGGCCTGTAAAGTTAAATAGTCTACAGAACTGCAGTGCGACTTGAAACAAGAGTTCTTGAAGCTGCAGGTAACGCCCACCTTGTCTTCCCCTTGCCAATCAAACAGGAAGTCTCACCTGCATATGTAGCCTTATTTATCCATGTTGGTCCTCGAGCTGATTGTCGCTGACCTAGTTCCACAGCAACAAGCAAAGTTCTGTCCAGTTGCCATGGTGTTGCTTTATTCAAGCGACGGTTTGAAACGTTGGAAGGATATAGATGCAGTCAGCCAACAGTAATGTTGTCTTCGCACTACTAGCTTATTATTTTTCTTCAACCCCTCACTTCAACTACAGGCAGCTTGATGTAATCAAACAGCTGATTGGCTGATCACACTAAAGAGGGTCAACTCTTCATTTTGCCAGACATGTCTTCGGTAACTCATTGAAGTCAGTTTTATTAGGTGATACTATGTTGCAAGCTCTTGGCGAGTAGGTTTCTTTTAGTTATTGTTAAACAAAAATATTAAACAATATAGTTATTTATACTTTCACTAAAGATGCCAAGGAACACTATTCTATTCTATCTACTTTTATGTTTATATTTTGACTCACTATTTTGCACCAAAAATGTAAACAATGAATAGCTGTAGGGAAGAGAATGAGATATGGAGAATCGTAGATAGGTTTAATATTTCAATACACTACAAAACAATTACATTTAAAATTCTGTATTGAGATCCCAACACCCCTAATTGCTAGAATTAACACTTTGATTGCCATGGTTAAATTCATAATTTACCATCCCTAGCCAGCTCTATTTGTCTATGGAGAAGTTCCCCTTCTTTGCAGGGCTATAACTTTTTAAATTCTATTGCTAAATTGACATTATTATGGCCCATTCAATGTCCTATATGTATTGTTCAGGGTGTATCAATGTTATACTTTTTCATTCACATATTCATACTAAAATACGGTCTAAACTAAGTATGGTTTTATCGTTTTCTGCAGCTTTCTCCAGAACTTGATTTATAGCCCCAAATGCACTATATTGATGATCAAATACAGTTTGGTAGCGATCGGTGCCAGATGAAAAATTTCAACTGGAGGTACTTCTAGAAGTTACTACGTATCATCGGATATTGACCGGATGGGCGGGGGATCGTTTATAATTCAGTGGGCAACGTTATATCATTCGTCTAGTGTGGGTCATATGGTCATCAGAGCAGTTTATATGGAACACGTTAGAAAATAACGCTGGATCTTACCGTATGTTCCTCGCGCCGTTGGACGATCAGCTTGGAGTACAGTTTTCGATTATGGGATGTTGATATAGATGAACCATTTCCAGGTTGTATAATACTATATACGTCCAAATAACGTTGTTTATTGAGTTAGGGCGAGCGATTGATTATCCAGTGTGTTGAGATGGAGTCCGGCTACCGATCGCGACTGCCCGGACGAAATATGGACGAGCACTTCCTGTTTGGCGCTCTTGAACCAGATGGCGCTCTTGAACCGTTAGACAGTTGAGTGGAGCTCACCAGTACATCCCATGTCTCCGGAGGAGAAATATGATTTCGATCACAGATTTTTGAATTATTGATATCAAAGACGAGTTACGGCGTCTTCGGCAGAATGAGCATGGCTAGGAAAGACGTCCAAAGGCGTTTTCGGCGATTAAAGTGTTAACCAACACCATGGCTGGTTACTGGATGGAAATTTGCATTTTGCTGCAGAGATGGACAATCAGCTGTCAGGGACGCACCATGGGACTGTCCTTGATGGTCTTTTTAATCTTACGGTTTTAGCCACCCACATAAGACCACAAGCCATTTTTACAGATTACCGATGCGGGACAAAAAAGGAATTAGTCCACTGGGGGTGTTGATTTGCATAAAAGAGTGCAATTGAAAAAGGCACTGCGACGACTGAGCAACCGATTGGACATGCACTGACCGTCAGCCTAGTGTCCCATGAGCGAGTGAGTGAATGAGTCAGTGAACATCATTTACGACTGATAGCCCATGGAAGCGGGGGGGGGGGGGGGGGGGGCTTGGGTGGAGGACAAGAGGATCAACTCATAATGGGGATGGTTGGGTATGAAGGTAGCACCACGTCTGGCTCCACACACAAAAACACAGCCTGCCACAGAAATGGCAGTAAAGGGAGAGTGTCGTTGGCTTCAGGTTTCTTAGACACCTTATGCGTTTGGCAGCACAAGGAGGATTAAGTAAGTACAGCTGGCTCACCTAGCTGGGCCTGATTTCCATCTGCCATTTGGATCAGAGCGCTGTCCTTTTTGTTGTACAGGATTTTCACCCTCTGGACATCCCCGTACACCCCTGCATCAAGAGCCACAGCCAGGCAGGAGGAGAGGTGGTGAGGAGGAGGGAGAAAAAGCAGATAAGTCAGAAAAACATAGTTGGCACTAGAAAGGAGGCTATTTCAAGAGTTACAGATAGAGTAGAAGTATAGAAAGAGAATAGAGAGAGAGTTCACACAAGAACTTTAACAAAAAGACTATAGAATGAGAGGTGTAGAAAGGACAGGTAAGAGAGAGACCCTCTAAAAAGATAAGTTATCAAGCTGTGTGAGGTGGCTATAGAAAACTAAAAACGGCATGCAAAAATAATACATATTTAACCGTGCATTAACACAAATCACTATGGATCCACTGAGGTTAACACGATAAGCATGAACCCAAACCAATAAACGGGGGGGGCCTAAATGTATTACAAAACTAATCAACATATAAGCTACTAGGCTGAAACAAATATATATAAGCTGCCAATAATGATAATAATAATAAATGTCTCAAAGATAGAGAAAAAGATCAACAAGAATGAGAGGGTAGAGGAAAGAGATAGGAAAGGAAAGAAAAGAAAGAAAGAGATAGAAAGAGATAGAGAGAGAGAGAGAGTGAGAGTGAGAGAGAGAGCTAACGATAACATACCGAAGAGGGTAAACAGACTTTGGGGCGTAACCATCTTTAGAGGGAGAGAAGAGCAACAAGCAGCGTGAGACAGGTAGAGAGGTAGAAGAGTCGGAGCGGAGTAGAGAGCGGAGATGGACAGATCAATCCAGAGCGGAGGTAGGAGGAGGTATGGTGGTTTTTCCCCCCCGTAGAGTGATGGAGGTGGTGAGTCATGGAGAAGGAGAGGAGGCATGGGGAAGGAGGCATGGGGGAGGGGGCATGGGGGAGGAGGAGGAGGAGGATTTGGGGAGGTTAAGTTTGGGAGGAGGGTGGTAGGGGTTCCAGGGGACATTTTTGAGGAGGACAGAGGTTCAAAGCCCCAACACATGAAACAGTGGAAGTTGAAGATAGGGAGTGTGAGAGGTTTTTATGAGGAAGAGTAGGACAGAATAGGGGGGGGGAGAGAGAGAGAGAGAGAGAGAGAGAGAGAGAGAGAGAGAGAGAGAGAGAGAGAGAGAGAGAGAGAGAGAGAGAGAGAGAGAGAGGACAGAATAGGGGGAGAGAGAGAGAGAGAGAGAGAGAGAGAGAGAGAGAGAGAGAGAGAGAGAGAGAGAGGACAGAATAGGGGGGGGGAGGGAGGGAGAGAGAGAGAGAGAGAGAGAGAGAGAGAGGATGAACAGGAAGTGGGGATGGGATGGGAGGGAGGGAGAGAAGGGGGGAGCAAATGCAAATTGAAAACAAAAAGTGAGGGGGGGGGGGGAACAAATAAAAATACAGGTCAGTACACTGGAATAATGCAGGAAGTTTGGTCAGAGAAAATGAGCTTGTTGGATTCAATGTTTTTCTTTAGTCAAAGAACCAGCAAATAACGTGTGCCAAAATGTATTCACCCTAGACAAGCATGGAGAAGGGGGGGGGGGGGGGGGGGTCAAACATTCATGTCAAAAGAACCATAACAAAAAGCAGCAATATAAATAGAAAAAGGTCATAACCATGGGGGAGAAGAATAACATGCAGTATGGGAGCAGGGTCATAAATCTGAAGATCTGCCAATCTTTCAGTTGAGGAAGATGGTAGATGAAATGCTGAAGGGGGGGGGGGATTAGTTATAAAGAGGATCGTGCACTTCAAGAAATAAATTCATGCGAGGGTTGATGCGAAGGCCCGGCCCGGAGGACACGCTGGCGTTCACAGGTCAAAAAAGAGTGAGCAGCAGAGACCTAGAAGAGCACAGTATCTCAACATTTAGGAGTCTCCTTTTAATGGTTTAGATACTTAATGCTGCTCCCGCATGAAGCATTCATTCAGAGCCAGAGCTTGAGAGAAAAGACAGAGAGCAAGTAAGAGATACAGATGAGGGGGAGGGGGGGGGGGGGGGGGGGGGGGGGTTAAAGGTAGAATCTGTAATGTCGTTGAACATCTAGGCAAAAGATGACCACATGGTACTATGCTTTGTTTACAGCTTTGTTTTTGTCTGATGTTTGGGGCGGTTGCTACTGCTGGCCACACCTCAGACTCTGCCAAGAGGTATGAAGAAATTCACAGTATAATAAGTAGGGATGTACGATATTGATTTTTTGACACCGATACCGATAACCTTATGCTCCTCAAGCCGATAATTATTGTATTATAATATTTTTTTAACTGTATATATATATATATATATATATATTTTTTTATCAAAAAGATTTTTTCTTTTTTTAGTATTTATAAGCTCAGACGTCATCGGTACTGCTATCGGTACTCGAGAAATTATGGAGTTTTTTTTTTTAGGAATTTAAACGCCGCAAACTAATCTTGTTGGCCGTTGTCTATCTCGCCTGCCTCTGTGTCTCTCTGCCTGCGCGGGGAGCGGGCTGCCTGCCCTCTCCTCTCTTCTCCTCCCACACACACACACACACTCACTCACACGGGTGCTGCGCTGGAGTACAGACAGCTCTGCTCTCATAATGGCGGACAGAACGAAATGTTCAAAAGTCTGGGTCTATTTTACTAAAGTCGATGCTGACAACGCTCGTTGCCACAAGTGCAACAAGACATTTGCCAGTAATGTATAAGCGCTGGTACTTGTCAATGTGGCTGGCGGGGAGATAACGTTAGCTCCGAGTAGAGTAATGGCTGACAATCCGGAGGTAAATAAACGAACGAGAGCTTCTGATTGGTGGTAAGAAGAAGAGGTGGGTGCAAGCCGTGGGACGTAATTGGCAGATCGACTGTCTGTCTCCGAATGTAACGTGACTACGTCACAGCCAAGAAAGGGAGCGCTGGATTTATGAAAAACTCCCTGTTCCTAAACCACACGCTATCAGTTTTACCACAGTACTGGCAAAACGGGAGGAGGCTATAATAAAAACAAGCGCCTTTCATCCAAATCCACCCACACCGGATTTATTTTAACCAAAAAATGTATTATATGTTATCGGAGCTATCAATAACATTATCGAGTTTATCGGGATGACGTCATAATTGCTGATATCGGCCCGATAATTATCGGCCCGATAATTATCGTGCATCCCTAATAATAAGTTACTCAATTCCAACCAATACGTCAGATCGGTTGATGCACCGATTCAACTTTTTCAGTCCCGATACCGACCAATACCTGGGCTTTGAGTATCGGCCGATACAGAGTACAGATCCTATCCATTACTTTTAAAGAACAGTATAGACTTGGGCCATCTTTTTGGAGTCATTGGACAAATATGTTTCTCTATTATAGAGTTAACATGTAAAATTATTTGCAAATAAAGTCACTTTTGATTTCTGGCATGTTACACGCGTTTCTTGGATTTTAGTATCGTTCTCCAATACCAATATTCTATTTTAACCTGGTATCAGACCGGGAATATCAGAGAATAGTAGTGGTATATGTGCATCCCTGACATCAGACCAAAACAAAAAAGTAAACAAGCAGTAAACCAAGAGGGGCTATTTTGCCTAGAAGTGGCTGTTTGACTGCATTACAGATTCCACCTGTAAGATGAGAGAAATTGGAAACAATTGAAGTCAGTTTAAAGAGGGAGAGTGAAAGACAGCACGAGTCTTTTAGAGGTGAAGACGGGCGTAGATTTTTTTTCCCCAGAAAAGGCACACAGGTGAGAGATCAGAGAGTGATTTCATATGAGCCGAGGAGAGAAGAGAGCTTAGAGAGAAAAACAGAGAAGAGACAGAGTTAGCAGAGTTAAGACAGATACAGTTCGACATAAGAGGGAGGGAGAGAACACCTAGGGAGGGCTGGGGTGGGAGGGAGAGAACACCTAGGGAGGGCTGGGGTGGGAGGGAGAGAACACCTAGGGAGGGCTGGGGTGGGAGGGAGAGAACACCTAGGGAGGGCTGGGGTGGGAGGGAGAGAACACCTAGGGAGGGCTGGGGTGGGAGGGAGAGAACACCTAGGGAGGGCTGGGGTGGGAGGGAGGGAGAGAACATCTAGGGAGGGCGAGAACATCTAGGGAGACTTGGTGGGGTGAGAAGACGGAACATCCCCTTATGGGGATATAATGAGTTCTTAAAACCGGACTTAAAGAGAGGAGCTTGGACAAGCTTGAAGAAAAGGTTGCAGTCCGGGTCAGTTTCTTGTACATACAGCGTTTCCCGAACAATATCATCCTAGGACTGATAACAGTGAACTTCAGAAACTGATAATGATCTGCATGCGCTGTAGGGATGGGCACAGTTATTAGAATATTCAAAATTAAGTACCGGTAGGTATTTAGGGGGGGAATGTGGCACCCAAACTTTCATTTTGAAGGCAATAAATGCACTTTTATTTTTAAGGCAAAATCGCTATACCGAAAGTGAAACTGCTGCTATGCATCGTGCTGCTGCCCTGACAGGCTACGTGTTAATGTGAGGCAGGCAGCTACCGTACTTTTCGGACTATAAGCCGCAGCTTTTCCCCCCATTTTTCTACCCTGCGGCTTATATAACGGTGCGGCTTATATGTGACTCGACGTGACCAAACCCAAAAATGTACAAATCTAAATATTGCTTTTTTGACTGCATTGAAATGTTATTTATCTGTTCCCTTATTTGCTAAACTTAATACAACTTGTAAATGAGTTAATTCTTGTTATTTTTCCGACAGTATTGTGTCCCAATGCTAATTACATATGGTAATTAAACATTAAAACACCTGCGGCTTATATATGTACACATCATTCAATTTAGCTGCTGCGGCTTATATTCAGGTGCGGCTTATAGTGCGAAAAGTACGGTATATGGAGTTATTTTCCCTCTACAGGCTCCTGGATAGGTTTCAGATTAAAAGAGCTGCAATGGTAGGTTTACTTTGCAATTTAATGAAATATGCACTTGAGATTTGTTAATTTACCAGCTATGTTTGTGGTTGTGGCTAACATTAGTTACACAGAACAGTCTGCTAACAGTCTAAAGGAGTGCACAGAGCGAGAGAAAGCACAGGGGGGTACTTAGGATATCCGTTTAACAGTAATACATTTTTCCAATATAAAATCGAGTATTGATATGGCTTTAAATTCCCATCCCTAATGTGCACCGTTCCAGCAAACTCATCTGCTATTCAATTCGCTTTGCTTGAAGGGTGTCAGAACATATTTGTTCAAACAAATGCATGAGGACATTTCTCAACAGAAGGGTGTATGCATCACTTTGTCAGTTGTCACAGGTGGTGGAAATTGTCAATATAGCAACTAGGGGTGCATGAGTCAATCTCATGGTTAGAGTTTGATTCTTGGGGGTCACGATTCAATTCAAAACATGGATAGTTTTGATTCTAGATTGCCGTTTTGAGTCAAGTTTTCCATTTTACTGTGGTAGGCAATTTAATAGGCCTCAGATTTTTGGAATTAATGTGAATATTTTTTTAGCAGAGATAGAATCATTCTTATGTGAATTGATGATAGGATGATAAGATGATAGGATGACTCCAAAATGTGTTTAGAAAAAAATAAAACAGGTGACATTTTGAACCTCCACAGTTCAACAAGATTTGTCAAGACGTATGAATGGATATTGTGGGATATTTACCGTGGATGGTGTGCAAGTAGGACAGTGGTCTGCTACCATATCACTCGGGTCCCAATTCACAAAGCGTGCTGATTAACTACATGGACTAACCAGCTTTCCTGTCAAAATGTTCCGATTTACAAAAAAGGAATGTGCGCCACTGAGAAACGGGAATTAATTCACGGTGGTTTTGCGTGCGCATGGGTAGGCCTAACGTTAATGGGTTTGTTGATCAATCTTAATCATCTCCTGGTCCACGCTGACAAAGACACTGCCTCTTGTGTTTGTCAGTTACGTGATTGTGGCAAAACACAATGAACCCATCTCAAACCTTGCCCGCTTTTCTTGATCCTCCAATCACAAGTGTTGCTTTTTATGTCAGAGGAAGCAACACCACACGCACACACTACTGCTACCTCATGTACAAAATGTTTTTTTTTATTTCCAAAAAACTTTCAAAAGTAAAGTTATATTGTATAGAGTAAAGTTATATTGTATAGGATTATTTAAAGTCTATTTGTTGTATTGCACACTACTACGGTTGAGGAGCCAGGGAAACAAGCATCTCACGTTTTCGGAATGCATGTACATTTTAAAAGATGTGACAATAAAGGAATCTGAATCAGCTGTGATTGGAGGATCAAGAAAAAAGGGCAGGGTTTGACATTGCATGCATTTGGACAGTTTGTGTGAATGTAAACAAGGAAGCTCACAGAGCAGAGAAAACTAAGTAAGCTACACAGGCGTCACTAGTTACTAGAGGGAGAGCGACACAACAAAATGTCTCCTCACGAAGAATATTATTTGTATGGCATGGATATTCCGTTCGAGTCTGAATAGGTGGAAGCAGATAGTTGAGGCACAGAGAGAAAGTGAGGAAGGAGGATGGTTGCCAGAACATTCTAAGCGTAGCCAGGAGATGGTATAGTCCTTTAAAAGGTATTTTGATGATGTTTTACTTAATTTCTCATATATATATATATATATATACACGATCATTCCGAAAATAAATACAGCACATAGGAGTTTCCGTGTAGAGAGCAGGGGAGCCCATGGGCTAAATGTAATCCGTAGAAGGGACGGTCATTTTTATGATAAAAAAAATTCCACGGGCAGCAGTATACGGCCTCGATACGGAAACACTGTACGGAAAAAGCATACTATTTTTGCACTTCACCTTTCAAATGTGCTTTCCTGTTACCCTAGGACAGTTCAGTTTGGATTACTGAACATTACTACATTACATTCCCATGGAACAAGATTAGAGCTAGTGTCACCCCTTTGTCTGTGATATCAGACGGATGTCAAGCTCCATTAGCAAACGAAATGGAGGCAAGGATGATGAGAAAACCCAGGAGGACTTGGGAATATATAGACTATGTTCCTAGATTGAATACCATTCATAGTCAATGGAGCAGCTCCAGGCTGTAGCCTCCGTCTTGACGGACATTAATACAGTTTGGTTATTGGCTGTTCAACTAATTAACCATCAAGGGGACAGCTCCAAGCCGGTTATGACATCTGCAGTCGGGTCCTGCTGGGTTCTCGGGTTTAAATTACCTTTGAGAGAGAGTTTCACAATTATCGACTCAACTGTCTGAGGCCAAAAGGAATAGCCATATGAGAATTCACAAATTAAATAGCGTCGCCCCCTTTCAAAACAGCTCAATTTCACGGATCCAAATCCAGTCCGTGAATCAATTACCCTTGATGACAAAAAAATAAACAATATCACACTGTCGACCTTCAAGACATCGGACAAACAGACGACAATGGAGGATGACAATGACAGCACAAGGAGAACAATCAGCAATGACTGGTAGGAGGAGAGAGTTTAGGTTGAGGAGAAAGTGTAGGTTTGTAGTGCGTGTCCGATTAGAGTGTGTGTGTGTATACACAGCTTATGTGCGTCTCACTGACCTCCTCATTCAGGTTGCTGACCAGAAGGACCCCGCTGGAGCCCGACTGTCCGCCGAGGGCCACCCTCCCAGCGGCAGCAGCGGCGGCGGCTGCGGCGTTCAGGGGACTCAGGGCTCCTGGTGTGGGACAGATGGAGAAGAGTCATGGCATAAGGTGCAGCACACTTTTTGTTTGACTGTGTGTGTGTGTGTGTGTGTGTGTGTGTGTGTGTGTGTGTGTGTGTGTGTGTGTGTGTGTGTGTGTGTGTGTGTGTGTGTGTGGGCATCTTCATCTTTGTTCTCCTGACATGTTTCTCCATTCTGACTTTTCCGTCTGTCCTCATCCAGCTCTGTTCCCTTTCTAGGAATACTTTTATTTTAATTAATGTTCATGCTCCCCTTTTGCACATCTTCGTAAACAAACGACTGTTCTAGTGGTGCCTCTTTAGTGCTGCTCGTCTTTCCCCTGTACAGCCTTTGGTTTCTGTAACTTGTTGTAAGGGGTGGGGTCTGATAAGCATCTTTGCTGACATACTGTATGTCTCCATTCTGACCTCTTTTTTAGTTCAGTCATTTCACTACCTTTTCTCAGACACCTGCCACCGGTCTACATTGCATTTAATGATTAATTCAGCTGACATAGCAAATGCTAATGACCTCATTCAACCTAGGGCTGGGCGATATAACGATAAATATCGCGATATATTTTAATAATCGATATCGAATATCAAAATAAATAAAAAAATCGAAAAATCTTTTTTTTTTGTGACCTGCAACAGGGCAGTTTTAAAACCAGAGACAGTGGACAGACTCGTCTTTCTTGCCTGCAACTTAAAGTAATGGCTTTGCTTGTCCAAATGACAATACTGACCAAATTGAGATTTATTTTTCTCTTGTCCATTTATTTTGTTTGCTTTCTAATTTACAATACAGTTTGAAACCGTCTGTACACAGTAGGCTATGTGTGCTAGCAGAACTAGACTCCAGTCATGAGTCACAGTGCACAGTGCGGTGGTTTGTCCACCAAAAAAGCGCCAAAAGATCGAAAATAAACTAGCAGAGCCAGAACTGTTCAACTCCCCTGGAGCCACAGCCAGCAGAGAAGCCGGTTTACTTTTGCTTTTAAACCAGCTGCAGCCTGAGAACTGGAGTGTGAGGGGATGTAACACTAAAGATGGCGGCAATGACAAAGAATTGCTGCAAAATAAACATACCGGTACATACAAAAAAAAAAAGTTTTATAAATAGTTATAACAATTCGATAATTATCGATAGAGAAATATGATAACATTATCATATCGTTATCGCGATATGATTTTTTTCCATATCGCCCAGCCCTAATTCAACCCTTCCGATCCAATGTGACCCCAGAGCGGAAACAGACAAGACGTCCACTTTTTGATGTTGGCTTGCTGGTCCCCCAGCTACAAAACATTGATGTATGTCACTCGCCTAACATTACAGCTAATGCTAGCTAAAGACCTAATTCTACCAAGGATTAGCCAAATGTGCGCTGCGGTTGGTGGCTGCATTACACTGAAGGGTAGTATTTATTTTTTTACAATGTTGTCAATTCCTTTAGCTTTCCAACTGTACTTCCGGTCCATTATTTATGCAATGTTTGTGGACCGGAAACAGAATTCAATTTATTTACAGGGTTCATCAGGTATGGAGATAGTGTTTGGCCATAGCACTTGGACCGAGCAGAGTAGGCATGCGTTAAATTAAAAGTAAGGTTTAGGGCAGGGATCGGCAATAGGCGGCCCGCGGGCCGAAATGGGCCCGCCAGCAATAATTTCTGGCCCGTCAGGTTATTTTGAGAATGTTTATTTTACGCGCAGGAAATATTCACTCGTTGTGACGCCAGAGTGTCTTTTGAAGCTGTATCTATCTATTCATCATATCTATGGCTGTCACTATAGCCAATTGAAATGCTAGAAATGGTCACATGGACTGGGAGAACCAATGGAATTTCACTTTCACTTCCGCGTTTGGGATGCCGGCGAGCGAACGTTTGCAAAAACAAAACAAACGTCTTTGAATAACTTCTTTGCAATGCAACGGGGAAATATGATGAGCCAGAAGAGGAGCCTACAACCTATAAAGCTTATTTTAATAAACAGGTGTCATTCTTAAAATACAGGTTTATCGCAACAGGTAACTCTTGCAATAAGCAACCGGTGACTCTCGCTTGTTGACATGGCAACACGAGCAAGCAACTGTGTTCAAGTTGGGTGGGCATTCAACGCGAGTGGACATTTAACATGTTATTAACATGGATTTTGGAGGACCGAAGCAGAAACAATATCAAGTCCAGGGCAGGGCTGCCTGCATTATGCCGGTGAGTGTTTTAATAATAATAATAATACATTCGATGTATAATACACCCGCTGTGGTGCTTAAAATCAAATGCACCCTACTGATCTCGATTTATAATGCGAGCACCTGCATTAAAATCAAATTACTGATCTGTTCATGTGTAATGCACTGTCTGAGAGGCACTTTATAATAGAAAAAAGACAGTGCAAACATGTATATGTCGTTTTTTTTTTACAGTTAAAAAATGTTCACTTATCATTGGCCCGCCACACAATGGCTTGGGGAAAATTTGGCCCGTGGGCAAATCTAATTGGCGACCCCTGGTTTAGGGGGTTCGAAAATGTCTCCCTTAGCCACAGGGGATATTTTCAGCAGTACGTTTGTTTACCAATAGGTTCAAGTGTTAGTGAAATATGAGTTTTGGAAATCTATTCAGAAACTAGCGAATATCGACGGAAGGAAATGCGCACCGCCATTTTGTTTGTAGTCATATGAGAGGAGACCCAGGGCTTTCAATGGGCGATGGAATTTAAAAAAACGACACTACCCAGCTCAAGCCAGCTCCTGTCAATGATATGACTTGTGGATTTCCTTTTTTATTTATCTTATTTTTCAGGATTATCTACCACAAACCTGAACATTATTGGCATAAATTAGAACACAGTTAGTTTATCTACCTTTCTGTGAACGTCTAGCAAAAAACGGCGTTGCAATCTGATGAAAAATGGCAGAGCAATTTCCATTATAGAAAAGTAACTGTACAGCGGCTGGGTGGCGCAGCGGACTAAGCGCTCGTCACCAACGCGAGAGACACGTATCGAATACGGCTGTCAGCGTTGCCTCCAGCTTGGCCGGCCATCATACTGGCTCAATTGGCAGTCAGCGGGAGGGAAGCCGGTGGGTGGTAATATGGTCGTTGTAAACAGTGACTCCTACAGGTCGGTCAGGGCGCCTGCACAGCGAGGAAGGGAGATGGTGAGGGTTGTGTGAGCCTCCCACACGTTACACCTCACCAATGAGAGTCCGCGCTGGCAGGTGAAAAGAAGTGGCTGGCTGACTCTGCATGTATCGGAGGGGACATGTGATAGTATCTATCAACCCTCTCTAGAACGACCAGTGGGGGACACATGCAAGCAACGAGCAGGAAGGGGAGGGGGGAATTGGCATGACTAAATTGGGATGAGAGAAAAACAGGAGAAAAAGCGGATAAAAAAAAAAAAAAAAAAACTATACAGTAGATTTCATTCACGGTTTTTGCTGCACGCCTGGTGATACTAAATCCAGCCATTGGAAAGAGGAGATTTGGCCCGATCCATAGATATGCAACGTGGCTATAATAAAGGTAATTTATAGGCCTGATATTCTATATTCTATAATAATATTTCAAATTGCATGTGTCCGGATGGCATAATTCAGTACTGTATCTACAAAACCTTGTTTAATAATCTTCCCTTTATTAATTTGATTAGATTTGTAAATGTGATCTCAAGAAGGTGCTGAACGAGCTCAGTGGCAGTTTTTTTTACATCTGGACATTTTTAGCATGGTGTTATTCAGTCAAAGAATACAAAAAATAAAAAATATAAATCAACATTCTCCTTTGGTTAATTTACTCAAGCCTAGTAACAGACACAATATTTCTGACACTGGGAATACATTCCCTGAGATCCAGATGTCCCTAGATACCAAGAACATGCAAATGGACCTTGTAGAATTGGAGCAATCTTCCATTTACTTAGGTATTTTTAGGCAGATTTTCTGAAAATAGGGCTAGGGCTCAAGAGGTTAAGAGCACGGGGGGAAAAAAGGAAAAAAGGGCCGCAAGAGCCTCTTCAGCCCCAAGTGGAAGTAATAGATAAGATACGTGATAAACAAAGTAGGAAAAAAAAGAGAGGGATCTACCTGGGATCTTACCGAGCAGGGAGTTGGAGTCTTTGCTGTAGCCCGCGCCCATGCCCATGTTTGGGTCCATAGCGGGCTGGCCGTCTCCTGCCGGCAGGTCCGGTCGCGTGTAGTCGCGGCTCTTGTCATTGTTGTACTTAACGTTGAGGTTGACCAGCTTGGAGAAGTCGATGCGCAGAGTGCAGCACGAGTTGTAGATATTCTGACCGTCCAAGGCCTGGTAGGGAATGAGAGTAGAAACAGCCACTTTGGTCAAATGCACTCTTGGTTGGTCATTTTAACTCTACTATGTCATGGGCCTGAGACAACACACACAGGGTGAGATATTGATTGGGTGATCAATTGTAAAAATATAACATGGCTCTGGTAGAAGCTTCAGTCAAAGAAGATCATCTCTCACCAGTTTAGCCTGCTGGGCATTGACTGGGTCGCTGAACTGAAGTAGGGCCTGGAACTGATTGTTCTTGGTGAAGGTGATTATCTTCATGACCGTGCCAAACTTGGAAAAGATCTGGAGAGGGTGAGGCACAAATAAAACAAAACATTCAGACACAACAGGTTAACGGCTTCCAAAATGTGCCATGAGTCATGTCACCTAAGTAGGCCTACCTGTTGTAGTACATCCAGTGTGACGGGGTAGAACATGTTGTCGATGATTATGCGGAGCACAGGGCTGGAGGCTGCGTTTAGGGCCTCCTGAACGTCTGAGCTGGGGGAACCGCCGGAGTGGACAGCCGACACCGCTTGGAGCACGGCCTGAGTCCGCTGGAGGCATGGAGAACAGGCAGTGAAATGATCAGTGTCCAACATGGGGGGAGTCATGAGGAATTTTCTTCACCACGATAAACTTGATGAAAATATATCACAGGCATAACTAAACATATCCTAGAGACTATGTTCAGCTATGGAGTTGGAGCATAGTGTTCCATTGTACCAAACCGACAAATTCCTTAAAGTGAACATATTATGTATCCTTTAAACAAGTTGCTTGTATCTGTGGAACACACGTTATTATTATTTATTTTTTGCAAAGAAACAAGTCTAAATTTAATTTGAATTATTTATTTTCGAGCACCCAGTCCTTCCCTTGTATTGAACAGTTGTTGGTGAGTTTAGCACAGGTAAAATTTTACATAAATTATTTCCTTCCCTGCCTGACTACCCCACACAGTGCACACACACCCTTTATAAACTGGGCAGTTGTCATTAGGTAATTAGTAGGTAAGTAGTGTTCCTGGCTCTTAAAAGCAGTTAATTGATTAATCAAAGCTAATTAATTGCTTCTGTTCCCGTTGTGAAGTCATCGAGGGGAAGTGATTCTAAACAGCTTGTTTAGGATCGTTAATCTGAAGACGGCAAGGAGTACGAATGTAATTTCCCCCTCAGCACCCAAATACAATTTTAGACCGCCAAAACCATACAAAGACTAAACAAAACTCATTTTCCGTAATGTGCCCCCTTTAAAATTTGATTTATCCTATTCCCTTGTTGGTGAATGGCAGAGATAACACAACAATAAGGTCCGTTGTTGTGACTGCACTAAAAAGCCATCCAAACAATTATTATTATTATTATATATATATTTTTTTACAAGAGACGGTTTCAGGGTTGTTAATGGAACACACCCCTTTGTTGCATATTACAAACGTTGTCCTAACGGAAGGTCCGAAGACCTTCTTGCAAGGGAAAAAGCTGCTGTAGGCCTGAACTGTGTTTAAAGATTTATGTATCGGTTATGAATCCAAGTATTCCACTAGCTGACATAAACTAAGCAGCCTGTTGAGCCAGTTCCACATACCTGGTTGGCAGAGTCAGTCTTGAGCTCTTTGTGGTTGGAGTACTGGATGAAGACTGGGACGTTACGGACATGAGGGGTCATGGTGGTGTAGTAGTTGACCATGGTGACGGCTGCCTCCTCCGTACCCATCTCCAGGAACGCCTGGCGAAAGACAACGTTTGGATTTGTTGACACATGGAGCTATCAGGTGGGTTTTAATTAGTTCTGACTTTTTTACATTAGGATGTTCATCTCTTCACCAAGGATATACTAAACCCCCACCACCCCCCTACCTTATTTACCCAGAGCAGGTTTCAGCAAAGCCCTGATTCACTCAGTTACACACATTCACACCTGGGAGCTGCCCAGTACAACCACAGACAGCTGGCCACTGAGTAGGTCCACTCAAGGCCACTTCAAGGGTGGTACTGAAAGAGGAGAGAGCAATGTTCACTTCTCCCAGCCGGGGGATAGAACTGGCAACCTTCCAGCCACAAACCTGCATTTCTGATGTTTTTAGCCTCATGTTCCAAGAATGATCAGGAAAATGGAACAGCTGAGGAAACTACAAAACCCTTTGGCAAGCATGCTGCTCCAGAGAGGTGGAACACTCTAAATTGTAAAAAACTCTAAAGAGTTCTTGAGTGACATCAGGGCAACTAAAACTCAGCCGACTCAATGACAATGGCGCTGCTTAGTTAACAAAGCTTACAGAACTCCAGAGGAATCTTGGGGGAGGACAAATACCAAACATTGCATACTGCCCCCCTCAAAAGACAAGACAATAGCTCCATGGCCAGCTTTTGTATTTCATGCAAAGGCTTCTCTGCATGCTTGGGGTGGAAAAGATGCAGTTGGAAGATAGCACCATGGAATATCTCCAGAGAGATCACTTGGTGCAGACAAGAGTGTCTGATGCATGGGTACTGGGGTCTTGGCAGGTTGTGACTGGGAAAACATAACAAAATGTAGCATTGTCCTAAACAAATACCAAAGAAAACCTGTGGACTATTTATAACATTTCTCAAAATCAAGAGTGGTGCCGATCAAGATCACAGGTCCCACAATGACTCTTGTAAAGGATTCCGTGAAGCTTTATAAAGGCGGGTCTTGGGTCTCTTTCCTCCACTCACCTGGTTCTTTCCCTTCAGCGTGAGGATGTTGGTGACCTTGCCGAACGGCAGGCCCAGGGCAATGACCTCCGTCTCCGAGGCCTCGTTGGGCAGCTTCCTGATGTGGAGCACGCGGGACGGGGGGGCCTCCTCCACCCTCGGCTTCTTGCTTTCGCTGCCGTTCGAAGTCCCATCTGAAGAAATGTCGTTAACATCGATTAGCGGGATGAAGAGCATTTATTCATACAAATGATTAAACAAGTCTGGTTTAGTACAGTAGTGACGCGTCTTCATTTTCAGTTTGTGGAGCTACATTATCATTTTGAACAATTTGCTGGCAAAGTGCCCCATAGACCTAGGCCCATGGATGTGGTTATAGAATCAAGAGCTTGTTCGGTCATCTCCATATTGTCCAGTTTCCTTTGTGAGGCTTATTCTAGTCTTATCGTCCAGACAAACATTAAGATGCAGGGTGGTACACACTGCGGCTCCTCCGGCCGGGTGCACAAGGTTATCTAGATATTAAAACACCTCCCATCGAGGGGAGAGCTCCACTCGCAGCAGCCTGTTACTATCGATCCTTTTGATTTCTTTCTAAAAAAAAAGGGGGGGGGGCACTTCACCAAAAAAGCTATGGTGATTTATTTGAGATAATCTCACAAACGCATCCAAAAACTCAAAACTCGTTTGACCGTTATTGAGAGTGAATTGAATATGGCCACCAGTGATGTCATCATGGACATTGAATCTTGTGTTAATGACGGCACAATGAAATGATGTAGATGAAAAAAATACAGCAATACCTCATCTTATAGGGACTACCATATCATTGCATTGAGCTGTTATTTTAATACAACACAAGGATTCAATATAAGATAAGATATTGCTTTGTTGATCCCCTTTGGGAAATCCAGGCATCATAGCATAATGGGGGAGGGGAGGTACATGTATGGGCAGGGTAATAGAAGAAAGACATAAATATAGGCAATAAAATGTCATCTGAATATAAAATATGAGAGAAATAAACAGTAAACAAAAGTGCAGATAATAATAATACACTTTATTTGTATAGCACCTTTCATACAGAAACTGCAGCTCAAAGTGCTTCACAACAGAAAAAAGACAGGCATAAAATGAGCACATAAAGTGCAGATATATAAAATCAGTTTTTCACATTAGGATCTAACATCCCAACAGGCCACCTTGTTTATGGTTTGATTCAGTTTTAAATAGACAATAATAAAAAGAGTGAGATAAAATAGACAGAGTAAAATAGTGCAATAGTGAGGTGCAATAAAATAGTAGAATAGAATAGATAATAGGCTTGGGCGGTATGACGGTATACCAGGATAATTCTCAATACCGTGACGTCACATACTGCTATTACACTGACAGAGTTGATTGTAGTGCACAGCACGTGCCAGCAGAGGGCGGGCTAACTAACATGGCTATCGTTCTGAGAGCTAACGTCGGTACCAGGCTGGTGCTGGCTAACTAACGTGGCTATCGTTCTGAGAGCTAACGTCGGTACCAGGCTGGTGCTGGCTAACTAACGTGGCTATCGTTCTGAGAGCTAACGTCTGTACCAGGCTGGTGCTGGCTAACTAACGTGGCTATCGTTCTGAGAGCTAACGTCAGTACCAGGCTGGTGCTGGCTAACTAACGTGGCTATCGTTCTGAGAGCTAACGTCGGTACCAGGCTGGTGCTGGCTAACTAACGTGGCTATCGTTCTGTGATTTGTTTATTTGGTAACACGATTGCTAAGGAATTTAGGTTCGAGGTTGAAGAAAGTGCACTTTTAGGTTGAAAGAACGGCCCTAATGTCAACGTGTTTCAATATAAGAGTTATGTATGCATGTATGGTGATAATGAGTATATTGTTAGCCCCCCCCCCCCCATGAAAATGAAAGTCATACCGTCTGGGTATTATGTCAGCATGGTATGACGGTATGAAAAAAATGATACCGCCCAAGCCTAATAGATAATTAAATAAAATAGTTCTGGATTACTGTTCAACCGTTCAAAGTCGCCTTTACCTTCTTCTCTGTTTGGCATCCACAGTTTAAGTCTTCCCTCAACCTCCAGAGAAGGGTCTGTACGCCCTATCGGTCATAATATACATTACAATAAATATAGGCAATAGAAAAACAATTTGAATCTGAATGTATACTATGTGGTCATATTTCAAATAATTTACTCTGAATAACTCAAACACTGTTTAGGCTTTTTTTGAATGTGTGAAAAAAAATGCCACTGGGACTCAGCAGATCAAATGGCTTCATGCCAATTCCGTCATTCCCCCCCCTTCCGAATCGGGGGCACCCAGATAAGGGGGGGGGGAGGAGTGGTCGGAACGAACTCACCACTAATACTGCTCATGCCAGAGTTGGGACTGTTGTACATACTGCCTGAGAGCAGCTCGTCCGATCCTCTCTGGAAGGAGAGAGAGAAAGAGTGTGTCAGAGAAAACCGTGAAATAAAAAGAGGGGATAGTCCCATTTCCATTTACCAGACAGCCACCCTCAAATACAACAATGAAATAGAGCTCTCAAAAGACAGTTTAAAGAAACAAAAAGGGGGCTGGCGGGGGTATAAAACGCTTGACGAGTGGCCACAGCTCGTCCCTCCCTGGCGTGGGTTTAATCTCGCCGAATCTAAGGTGTCAAGACGTGTCATTTCATCCCAGGCTGCTCCGGGTCCCTGAGGGCCCCGTAGAGCCGGGCGGCGCTGACGCGCTCCCCTCCGCTCTTAAACCTGACTGATGGGAATGGCGAGGGAGCTGGTCGGGGGACCATTACACACACAACTTCTTAATAGCTTTATACCAGGACTCTTTTTCTCTCTCCTGCTTCCATTTTCTGTCTGTGAGTGAATTTGAACCAATTGTTCCTCTGTCACTAACATTCTTTATGGGTACGATAAACTAGACGTTGCGGGTCCCTGTAGAGCGACAGACTACAAATAAATTGAGGGGTAATAAAGTTGTCTTTGACTTGGGCCAGAATATGAACACTCCCTGCCTAAGCTGGGCAAATGTTTCCCCCCGCAACAGCTGGCAACTTTTTCTAGTTTGCTTCGACATGAAATATTGATGAAATAAACAGGGTAGCAAAGACCAATCTTATAAGAGAAATCAGGGTTTTATGACCGGTCCGTTTTCCCCTTCGAGAAAGACTAACTTTGTTTTGTGCAGACGGAAATGCAGCTGGTACTCACAAATCAGGTTAGGTGCCCTGAACCGGAGGCATTTACACAAGGAAACAAGTTTGTTTGGTAATGAGTCTCGACATAAGCCTTTCCCCATTTCATTACAGCCATTCTAATGCCATAAGGGCCAGAAACATAAATATAGTTTAACGAAATCAGATTGTTCTGGACCCAAATACAAGGCTATAACGTCTCAAAACAAAAGGACATTTAATATGAGAAAGCCTGAGCTTTATGGCAGGCTATTCACCGTATGTTTCTAGGCAACAGGGATGCTGCCAGCTTGCCAATTCAGTCTTTCAACTTCCTATGAGCTTGTCACATATCATCTAGAAAGGGACATTACTACATTAGCATTTAACCTCGCCTAAAAGTACATACCCAAGTAAATGGAAGATTGCTCCACTTCTACAAGGTCCATTTGCATGTTATTGGTATCTAGGGACATCTATGGACCTCATGGAATGTATTCCCAGTGTCCGAAATATTGTGTCTGTTACTATGCTTGAGTAAATTGTAATGAACCAAAGGAGAATATAAAATATATATTTTTTAGGGATGCACCGAATATTCGGCCACCGAAAAGTATCGGCCGAAAATGGTTAAAAAGGCATTTTCGGCCGAAAGGGTTTTAGCACCGAAAATATATCACCAAATGTCAAAGAACAGGGTTACGTAACGTTCGTAACCTAAAGTGTTGTTGTGATGACGTAATCAAAACGCGGCTACAGACTTTGCGCAACATATAATGTGAGCAGCTTGGCAGCTCTTCCTGCGTTCTGCAGCCTGTGATAACTAACTCCTCTTGGGAGTCACGCTGTTTCTATGTAAACTCCGCAAGCAACGCATCCAATAAATGCGTCTTTAACATGCTTTATATCCTCGCCATTACTATATGCCCGTCGCGGTTAAAACCTTTTAAACTAACGTTAGCGTTAAGCTAGCTAACAACGCTTCCGGTCCTCTTTCACTCGTAAGCTACGTCATCCCCCGCTAAGAGTCACAGGAGATGTAGTAAATACAACAGTCCTTCCATAATTCCATGAATTATGACAGTAGCCACTACAGTAACATCATTAAGTATGCTATAAGCTATTATCCCTCTTGTGTGTGTGTCTTTATGCAGATCTTTATGCAGTTTTAAAGAACCTTGGCTTTGTTCTGAATGCACTTTGTTGTAGTTATCCTACAGAGAAAAGAAAATGCACTTGACTTTAATGCACATTTTGTTGTATGCAAAGAGAAAATGAAAATGTTTAAATTGTACAATCTTTCAGCAGTCAGTCTGGAATTAATGTATGCATTCAAAAGTGCTGAATAAATGTTTTATGGGCCCATAATAGTGATTATTCATATTATTTAGAAAATTTAAGTTTTGCCATAATCGTGTCTTTTGCCATAATCAGGTAGCTGAAAAAAAATAATACATTATATATATATTTATATTAATCATTTTCGGCCTTTCGCCAACCGTTTTTCGGTATCTGTTTCGGCCAAGAATTTCCCATTCGGTGCATCCCTAATATTTTTTCCCCCATCTTTGACGGCGAATAACACCATGCTAACATTGACCAGGCGTGAAAAATTCATTCAGTACCTTCTTGAGATCAAGTGTACTAAAAATCGAAGCAAATTAATAAAGGGCAGATGATTTACAGTGGGTTTTGTAGATACAGTATTGAATTTTGCCATCCGGACACACGCCATTTGAAATATGAATATAGAATATCAGGCCTATAAATTACCGTATTATGGCCAAGTCATACATCTATGGATCGGGCCAAATCTCTTTCCAATGGCAGAGTTAAATGTGGATTTAGTATCACCAGGCGCCCATTACACGGCAGCAAAGACCGTGAATGAAATTTACTTTTGTATAATGTCCATAGCTCCGGCATTTTTTACCGGATTGCAACACCGTTTTTCTAGACGTTCACAGAAAGGTAAATAACCAATATCCGGTGTATTTGATGGTAATAACATTCAGGTTTGTTCGACCCGTGAGATAATCATGAAAATCACGACAAATTTTTTTCTCATGTCTGGCGGCTGCAGATTTGACAGCAGCTGGTGCGAGTAGTGTAGTTTTAGGAAATGTCGACGTTCATCGAAAGCCCTGGGCCTCCTCTTTCTTGGGACTATAACGTTTTCATGGCGGTGTCATTTCCTTGCGTCTAAATCATCTGGCTTCCTATGCAGTGCGCAGAGATTTTTTATAAGCCCTTATTACGCTAATAACATTTGGTAAACAAATGTTGACTGCTGTTTTGATTAGGGTTAGGGTCTTCTTGGTTACATTTGAAAAAGAAACGCAACATTACTTAATACGGACTGTATTGATCAATTTATGATGTGAAATCAATCTCGGCGCGGTACCGAATCGGGCTTAGTTTAATTATGAATGAAAACGTTCTTGTTCCATTTCTTTATAGGTGTATTTGTATAGAGATAATGAGCCAGCTAAATAGTATCTACACTACCTAGCATTTTTATCACGAAGTTCAGCTGCAGGAAATAGAGGCAACTGCAGAAGTGGGCGTGGCTTATAAGGTGAATACCCTTATGAATCCAGCTTATACCCAGGGTGTAGCAATAAGCTACATAATTGGTCTGCAACACTATCAAACTCTAGGCCTGCGTTCAGATTTAGCTCATTTCCAAATGAAATTGACTACTAAAATTTCTAAATTATTTCAAATCAATGGGTCAATTGCTACACCTGTTTTACTAAACCAAGAGACGGAAGAAGAGAGAGTACCTTACTCTAATACACATTAAAACATTTATCTAATGTTGTACCAAGTGTCTAAATATATTGGGAGATGAGGCTCGCATCTGCCTCATCAAGCTCTCAAAGGAAGGCAAGTAGAAGGGATTTGAGAAAACGAGCCTGTTTAGGCCAAAAACAGCTACTCCAAAACAGCAGCCGTTTTAGATCCACCCTCATATTCAAAAGGAATAGAATGAAATGAGGGGTGAACAGATTTCTACTTTCCATCAATAGTTCCACAACCACATAAATAATTAAGTAAAAATGTGCAGCAAGTTACATATATTAATCCCCAACTGATTTAATTGACACATGTGATTATGCAGAGAATACTTTTAAATGTAGAGCTTGCCAGAGTTGTGCAGTTGTTATTTTAAACATGTTTAGGAATAAATAACTAATTTAGCATGGGAAAGAGCATGCTAGAAGAACGATTCGACTAGCAATGTCTGGGTCCACTGACTCCACTCAGACCAAGCCAACAGGTTAATGGACTTCCTAGTAGGGGTCAGCCCTAATTTACCCCCCCCCCCCCCCAAAAGAAATTAAGTGCAAATAATAATAAAGGTCGACATGGTAGAGAGGGGTCAAGTGGATCTGAAGCTCACCTTCACTCCCACTGCAACATCACTGCTGAAAGAGAAAGAGAAAACATCTAAACCACTGGAGGACAAACAAAGAGGCTAAACATAATGGGATGTGTACGTTTACGAATAAAATTACCACAAATAATAATGCAATAGACTAATCAATCAATTAATAGTACATATGCTCATAACACCTTACTTTGTGTAATCAACCATTGTGTTAGTTAGGCCAATCCTTAATTGGTAGTCGTCCCCATCATGATTCAATTGATCTCAGATTTGGGTGTGGAATCCATAAAAGCATATTATTAGGTCAGCAAGGTATCGATTAAGCCTCAACGCAGCAGCTAGATTGAATGGCGGCGTTTTAGCCTAGCTATATTCACATGAATCAATGACCATCACACCCAAACATTAATGTAACGTTACGTTAACGTGTTATTGAAATCCGAAGCTCTTTCATAAAGCACGTACCGGTCATAGTTAATACAATCCATTGACGTTAAATGACACCAAGAGACGCCATTAGCATCACCAGCTCCACACAGTACAGAGCCGATGCTAACTACGAGCTAACAGCTAACGTTACAACAAAAGAAGATGCGGCCCCCCGAGCTAGCATTACACAAGCTAGCCACGCTAGCTGCTGAGCTAACGCTAGTCTGTTGGTAAAAAACGACAATAGCAAGACACATACGCGACAATTGTGCGGTTTATTCGGTTAATCAAGTTCATTAAGCACAGCATCGTTAAACAGAAGACATTTTTTGTTCGAAAACGAAACCATATTAACGTTGAAAAACAAAAACGGTGATTGTGTTCACGATGTTCCAGCAGCTAACGTCCACTTCCTCAATGGAAGCATGCTGCTGCGTGGCTATGGAAACCTTTGTGTCGTTGATGGAGGCAAGGTCCTCCTTAGTTAGCCTTTCTAAAGTCATATTCTCCTTTAATATACTACATCCTAATAACCACAAACGTTACGTCTAAGGGTGTCGGAACATCGTTGAGTAAAACATACCCGTCCATGTCTGTAGAATGTTTCACAGCGCCTCTTGTTTCGGTCCGGTTGGTTCAGTCTCGCCAGCAGCAACACAGTGAGCAAAATGGAGGTGAGCGGTAGTTACGAGACGAGACAATAGCGGAAATGGCCGAAAATTACCGAAGCATTTGAATGATGCACACTCTTCTTTGTGGTTAAAGGGGAACACCACTCAAATTACAAATTCGAATATGTTATTTCCCATCATGGCCCTAAGACAGTTAAATCAATATTCGTGAACACGAGCTACTCTCTCCCCAAAGGCAGAAACCAGAGAAGTAAGAATCAAACTTGTGATGAGATAAGATATTCCTTTATTGATCCCCTTGGGCCTTGGGGAAATGTGGGTGTGAATGAATTAATTAATTAATTAATGAAAACTTTATTTAACAGATTGCAGAATGGGTACAATACAGTACGGCTCAATACAGTAATACACACAATTGTTAAGGGGATGCAGACCAGAGAAAGACGTTTGTCCTGTTTACATCAGGGTCCCCCATTTTCAATTAATATCGACATTTATGACATACATAACATACATGACATTTATGGCATAGCGACATACAGGTATTTAGTACTGTGTCATATAGCAGCATGGGGATTGATTGATTGAAATTTGTATTAACAGATTGCAGAATGGGTACAATACAGTACAGCTCAATACACACAAGGGGATGCAGACCAGAGAAAGACTTTCGTCTTGTTTACATCAGGGTCCCCCATTTTCAATTCATCATAACATATATGACATATGTGAATGAATGAATGAATGAAAACTTTATTTAACAGATTGCAGAATGGGTACAATACAGTACGGCTCAATACATACAATTGTTAAGGGGATGCAGACCTGAGAAAGACGTTTGTCTTGTTTCCATCAGGGTCCCCCATTTTCAATTCATATAGACATTTATGACATACATAACATACATGACATTTATGGCATAGGGACATATAGGTATTTAGTACTGATACATTTGTGACATAGGCGGTATTCAAATATACAGTACTGTTACCCCTAGATCCTGACAGAGTATATACATATGATGGGGAGGGGACTGTACATTAGGAGGGGGTGGGTGGGTGGGAGGGGAATATACATACGGCGGGGAGGGAATATATACATGCGGTGGGGAGGAGACTGTCTATTAGGAGGTGGTGGGGGTTTTGGGCATTTACGGTGGCCAGTTTCGAATTGCAGCCTCCCGTAGGTGCTCTTTAAGGGCGGTTTTGAATGTGGGCAGGGATTCACATTCCTTTACAGCTTTGGGTAGGGCGTTCCACATTGTTGTGGCATAATTGCGAAACGTGTTTAGTCCCTTGTTTGAGCCGAATCTGGGTTTAACATGATTTGTTGAGCTTCCTCTGGTGTAGTGGTTGTGGTATTCACTGACCTTTGGGAAGTATTTTGACATGTACATGGGCACCCCGGTCGTATAGTGTATCTTGTAGACCAGGCCCATTGCAAGTTGCTGTACTCTGTCGTCTACTCTAAGCCATCCTAGGTTGGCAAAGTGGGCAGGGGTGAGGTGGGTTCTGGGGTTCAGGTCAAGTAGTAGTCTGACCAGTTTGTTTTGTGATGTTTGTAATTTTGTTTTAAGCGCCTTTGAGGTGCTTTGGTACCATGAGGTGCACGCATAGTCATAGTACCCTTGAATGAGTGCTCCTGCCAGAGTCCTCAGGGTATTCTTGTTTACCAGAGAGGAGATCCGGTACAAGAATCTAGTTCGTTGGTTGACTTTTTTTATTACATTGGATGCCATTTTGTCACAGGAAAGATTTGCCTCTAGGATGGAACCCAGGTAGGTAATTTCGTCTTTCCTTGTGACAATATTGTCACCCACTGTAACTGAGAAGCCGTCGGTCTTGCTGAGTTTGTTATTTGAACCGAAGAGAATGGACTCTGTTTTGCCCATGTGTAATGATAGTTTGTTATCAGCGAGCCATATGCAGATTTTGCCTAGTTCCGTGCTGAGGGTTTTTTCAACCTGCAATTTGTTCTTGTCAGAGACCAGCAGAGGCAACTCGCCCCTGTCACGAATTCGACCATGCCTTGAGTGGGAGTCGAACCCCAGGCGTCCGCACTGCGGGCGACATCACAAACCGCTGCGCCAAGAAAGGAATTCCCTTCTAAGCGCTCAGTTTGGATGCCTCTGGGGAGTGAGTTTTACACCCGTTACACATACATGACATACAGTTAGACAGTACTGTTACATTTTGACATTTATGACATACCAGAGTACAAAAATAGTCTAAAAAGAGAGTATATACATTTGAAGGGGGAATAAACTGTACATTGGAGGAGGTGGGGGGGTTGGGTAGGTGGGGTGGGGGGGGGGGGGGGGGGGGACACACTGTACATTGGAGGGGGGGGGGGGGGGGGGGGGTTGGGTAGGCAGGGACTGTACATTGCAGGGGGTTGGGTTTGGACATTTACAGGGGCCAGTTTCTCCCGTAGGTGCTCTTTGAGAGTGGTTTTGAAAGTGGGTAGTGATTCGCATTCCTTTACAGCTGTGGGTAGTTAAAATAAATAAAAATATTACTATATGTTGAAATAATTTACCACTTTTTCTTTCATAAATCTTTTATTCAACTTCAGCCCTGATCATAACACCACATATTCATTTTATAATTCTAACCCTTTAAATGCCAGTGTGTGTGATGGCATATAATTGCAATATCAAATGCAAAGTAGATTTTTCTGGGGGGGATTATTACAGGCTAGCATGTGTCAATGATTAGCAACAATACTGATTTTGATGGATTTTTTGTTTTTTGTAAGGGTCCCGCCTCCACCAATCACATGCAGCTGCCTTTGTGTGTGTGAGCAAGAGAGAGAGAGAGAGATATAGTTATATATCGTATAGCATCGCGTCCCGCTCTGAGCCTTACGAGATACTCATATCTCCTGTGATACCTAATGTATCTCCCACGAACAAAAACACATGCACCCCACCTGTATGGGGCCCCGCCCCTTATGGTGGCCACCGCCCATATAACCATGACCCTGGTCATGAAACACCCTTCCTCTATTTTCGTCCCAGCGTGTTGGATGCGTGCACCATACGAGCTAGCGGAATGAAAAGATTAAGGAAGATTAATAATGTTGGAAGCTTACCGGAGGTTGCTGGCCCCTGGCATCTTCGACGCATGTTTTCGGCGACACGACGGGCCTGTGATGTTCCTCGTTTGATGACTGCACATCGAGGTTCAGCTGTACAAGGCTGGCTGTCGGGCCAGCTTGTACTCAGGTAGGCCCTGTGTCTTCAGGCATGGGTATTAGTGTTAGTAATGCTGGTTTGTGTTGTTAACACAACCTTGTTGTGTGTTGGCGCCAGGGGCAAGATGGTTTGGTGAACGTTCTCTGCAGGGAACGGTTTCCAAGCTGTCTTGGGCGTGCTGCTAAAACATCTAAAGCTATGCTAACATGCTATCGCTACTGCCGCATGCTATCACTACTGCTAATTGCTATGCTGTTTTAATGTCTCCGCCGTGAGATGTTGTCACTCTCCCGCCTCTTGCCCGGTTCATCAATGAAGGTCGGTCGGTAGCTGTTGTGGGGTTTTGAGTTCTATTTACCTTTTTCGGGTAAATGGGTTGACAACGGGGTAGGTCGTGGCTAGGTTCTAGCCAGGTATTACCTTGTGTTCCGGCGGGGTTTGTTGAACGGTGTTCCCATCTGGGTTGGCGTCGGGTAGTGGGGCTATGGGTCCAGCCGACATGGTAAACATGTTGCGTGTCTGTGCACAGGCAATTGTTGTCTTGGGTTCCACATTGCCTGGCGTTAGGCTGCAGTAGTATAAGGGCAGGGCCGCTTGGGAGAAATGTGAGGCCCTGTGCGTTTTTAGACGCGAGGCCCCCCATCTCCTGGGGCGGCCCTGTGTAGGGGGCTATTGTTTCATTTTGTCACTCTGCTATGAGAAGGTCTGTCTTGCTACAGCTTTCTCTCCTCTCGAACCATTCATACTGACGGTCAATCGGTATACTGGGGGAGTAGTGCGGGGGGGGGCTTTGTTTACCTTTTTTGGTAAATGGGCTAAACTAGGGCTGGTGTTCTGTTGTGAATATTTTGAATGAAGACGGGTCTGGTCCGTCTCCCCTTAACTTTGTGTGTATGGGTTTGCTCATTCTACAGTTTTGTGGTTTAGCTCTTTTATTCATTTAACCTTTTCATGGTGCACACCACAGTGGAGGGTGCTGTTTGAAATCACCACTGGTGCTCCATGTTAACGTCAGTCCTTTGTTTTTGATATATTGAAACAATGCCCCGCCCGGCCGACACCTTGGGTGGGTCGGCCTGGCGAGTGGCTGGTGGGCTGTTAAGGCTTGTACCGCCACGGTATGGAATTGGCAACGATTAGAACTGTGTTCGAATTGGTGTTTTTTCTATTAAAAAAAAATGGTGTCTGGTGGAGGGGCCTTGGGGCCAGCCGACGTCGACACATCGCGCGAGGTTGTTGACGTTATTAGCTTTGACCCAGCCGCAAGCTATAACCGCTCAGGGTTCCCCTCTCCGCAGGGGATTTTGGTCTTCTGCTGGAGCGCGGGCGGTATTGTCCTAGGCCCTACACCGCCTCACACCGCGCAGCCAGAAGAAGAGAGAGCACGGCCTCGTCAGCGGCGATGACGGGGCCCTCGACAGGCGGCCATGTTTCCCCCGCCAGTGGTGCCCTGGTTGGAGAATCGACAGGGTATCGCGAGGCCGACAGTCTTGGCGGCCGAGGGATCGGCCATTTTGGGTGATTTCGGTGTTGGTAAACCACTCCGTCGTCATTTTGCCGCGAGCAGCCCGCTCCCCGCTCAGTCCTCTCTCTGGTATCCCCAGGAGCGGGGCTCTGAGTGTTCTCCTTTGGCTGCGGGCCGCGAACCTTCTTGAAGCGTATGCGGCCCCATTCTTCGCTTCTCATGGAGACAGGGGCTGACACCCAGTTGATGGCTGAGCCTGGGTCTGTCCGTGAGAATGTTGTGCTGTCAAGCGGCTCCCACACCTTGAACTGTGTTGGTTGAGCCTGGTGTTACGTCTGTCAACTTAAGTGTTGTCAGCAGGGGGGCTCGAAACCTTTTGAGGCACACAGTGCGGGCTTCCCCGGCCTCGCCTTCGCCAGGCCAGGTATCATGTTGGTGCTCCCACTCCTGGAATATTGGCAAGTGGTCGCAGCTCACATGGTTTGGGGTGGTAGTGATATCACTGCAGGGCTACGGTGTGTAGGAACCCATGGGGGCCTTACACCTTGCATGTCCGGCTGCAGAACAACTCCTTCAGCATGTTCTGGAGGGGTGTTCAGTGGGGGGGCTTTTTTGATCGGAAGCCCCCCGTATCAGACAGGCCCTTTTCTGTCGGGGTTCCCCCTTGGGTGCGATTGCCTCGTGGGTGGTGTCAGGGTCAGGTGTTCCGACACGGAACGCGCTCCTCGCACGATTCCAGGGTTGTCTTCGCACAGCGGGGGGGACCGGGCCAACTATCTACAGTTCCTGGCGGACCTGCGCCACGTGACGGCGGGTGCGTTGGGAGTGTCGTCACATATGACTACGGCAGTACCATATGTCGAGGTAGATGGAGAGAATGGTGAGGCGGGGACTTGTGTTTACACAACCCCACCCGTTTTCAGGTTTGGTACAGACCCTGTTGTCGGGGTCTCCAGCAGGGACAGCTCTGGTCGACGAGATCCAATCTCTGTGGACGAAGCAAGCCATCGTCGTGGCGTTCTCCTCCCGGTGTTCTCTGCCCGGGAAGTCGGGAGGGAGGGGTGTAAGACCCAGGCTGGACCTGTCCCATGGGAAGGTTCAGCATTTTTTGGATCGTCTCCTACCTGTTGATCACTGTCAGGTGGGGGTCTGGTTCTCCTCCATAGACCTGTAGGATGCGTATGCGCATCCCCGATCTTCCATCCTAGGGCTTACCTACGCTTCCTTTGCAGGGTTAGCGTATGAGTACCAGAGGCTGCCGTTCGGTTTTCTCTGGCTCCCCGCATCTTCACCAAGTGCGTGGAGGCCGCACTGGGGCCTCTGCGTCATCCGGGGTTACGGAGTGTTCTGCCCTGATGACGTTCTGGTCCTTCGCGGTCAAGGTGGATCGTCGGGTCTCGTACCAGGCAGGTCTCTACCAGCCTGGGGTTGCTGTAGACTGGATGTAGAGTATTCCTCTTCCCAGTCAACGGTTGGAGGGCTATGGGCATCCATCTCAGAGCGTGTTGTCAACACGCTCGGGAGGTTCCGTCCTAGGACGGTTACGGCGCTGTCTCACGTCGCGTTTTCACCGACGCCTCCCTCGCTGGTGATGCGTCGGGCCAACGCAGTAGGGGGCAGCTGGCAAACCATGCTGCCCGGTCTGCGCTACGTTCAATGTGTTGGTGTTGAAAGCGGTCCTTCTGGTCCACAAATGGTGTTGATCAGGACGGACGATACGACGTCAGTGTCGTGTATCGACAGACAGGGAGGAGTACGCTCCCCCTGTCTGCACCAGGCGGCGGGCGGCTGGCTATGGGCGTCCTCCATCTGCGCGGCCTAAGGGCTCCCCACATCCCCGGCAGGGAGAATGTGGGTGCAGGTGTACTGTCGCGGGGCGGCCCTCATCCTGACGGGTGAGGATTGCGTCTGGACATGGCCAGGCAGGTCTGGGACCAATGCCGTGCCGCCAGGGATTCTTCCCCATACATCTGTTAGGTCAGTTGTTGGGACGGGTACGTTGAGGGGCGCAGGTTCTTGATCCTGATGGTGTTACCATCTGGAATGCGCATGCTCCCTCCACTGTCGCGCTTACGCGGGCAGATGACGTATGTTCCAAGTGTGGTGTAAGGCGGGGGGCCAGGACTCAGTCTCCTGCCCCCTGGTTGCTGTCCTTAGTTACCTCCAGTCTCTCCTTGATAGACTGTCGGCTTCGACGGTGAGGGTATATGCAGCAGCTATATCCTCCTATCATGAGGGGTTTGAGGGGATGTCTTGTTCAGCCACCCTCTTGTGAAGCGTTTCATGCTTGGCGCTCGACGCGTTAAGCCGGTGCAACGCTCCTTGGCTCCGACTTGGGATCTTCAATTGGTCCTCGGTCGGTTGTCCTTGGCCCCGTTTGAGCCGCTCGAGCGGGCGCCGTTGGGACAGCTGTCCTTCAGGACCGCGTTCCTTCTGGCTGTCACTTCCGCTAAACGCGTAGGTGAGCTCTGTGCTCTCTCGGTACGTCCAGAGTGCCTGTTTTTTCGGACCGATTGCGGTGTCACTCTGCGACCTAATCCTGCTTTCGTGCCTAAGAATATCCGGAGTTCCTTCCGCTCCCGGGATATTGTGGTTCAGGCGTTTCGTCCTCCTCCTCACACTGGTGAGTTAGATGCGGGCCTTCACCTGTCATGTCCAGTCCGTGCTTGGGGATTTACCTCAGCCGTACTCAGGATTTCAGGGTTACCGACCAGCTTTTTGTCTGTTACGGTGGGGCTCGTGCTGGTAAGGCACTGTCGGAGCAGCGCCTGTCCCATTGGTTGTGCGAGGGTGTTACCCTCTGCTACACGCTGGCTGGGCAGGATCCCCCTGGGGGCGTCAGGGCGCACTCCACTCGTGGGGTGGCTGCCTCTGCCGCTCTCCTGGGTGGGGCCTCGGTGGAGGCCATCTGTGCTGCAGCTTCATGGTCCTCCCCGGGCTCCTTTGTAAGGTTTTTCCTCATGGACATGACCCGGGGTTCTGTCTCCCAGGCGGTTCTGGGGTCTGTGGCCTTTCCTGCTTCCCGTCCTTTGGTCGGGTAGCAGGAGTGTATGGGTATGGGCCGCAGTGTGTTGAGTCACACGTGGTTCCGCCTGTACGGTGTGTTCAAGGGGTTCTGGCTCCCTCTTGTTCGCATTCAGGTGGAGTTGACTGCGCCCCCCCTTCGTTAGGGAGGATGGGGTGACAGGGCTCCCCGCACCCCTTGATGTGGGCTTACGGGTCCTCAGGGGGTACATCTGTCGGGTCTCGCGCCCGCTCTTCCCCATTATCTCGTAAGGCTCAGAGCGGGACGCGATACTATACGATATATAACGATAGGTTATGTAGATAACCTAGTTATATTAGTATAGGCTAAGCGTCCCGCTCTGCGCGCCCTGAGTTCCCTCTTGAGGGATCTTTTCCTGGGACGGGTTTTGGCGAGGAAGGGTGTTTCATGACCAGGGTCATGGTTATATGGGCGGTGGCCACCATAAGGGGCGGGGCCCCATACAGGTGGGGTGCATGTGTTTTTGTTCGTGGGAGATACATTAGGTATCACAGGAGATATGAGTATCTCGTAAGGCTCAGAGCGGGACGCTTAGCCTATACTAATATAACTAGGTTATCTACATAACCTATCGTTATCCAACTTGTGTGAGTTGTAGTGATCTCCTGGTTATTCTCCACCTAGGTTATCTAACTATTGCGCCGCTGCAACTAGAAACACTGGCCTGGCCTGCTTCTAAGTTCAGTGGCCTGACTGCAGTAAAAAAAAAAAAAAAAAAAAAAGTATTATTATAATTTCTTTTTGGAAATCTTTTTTATTTTTATTTTTTTTTCATCATCTGGCGACCCCCCCACGGCAGCTCGCAACCCCCACTTTGGGAACCCCTGCTCTAGAGTAGACGATACGTTTAACGTGGCTACACGGATCCACTGAAACGGATATTTAAAAAAAAAAATCTCCACTGTAAAATGCGTTATCGGAAACCTCCATTTTCTTTTCCGAAAAGGCAGAGCAGCTCCCTCATAGCGGGGTGGGAGGGGTTCTCCAGGATAGCGGCCAGCTTCCTATCCTCCTCTCTGCCACCACCTCCAGTTTGGCCAGCTCGACTCCCACCACAGAGCTTGTTCTAGTTGATGAGCTAGTTGATGACACCTAGTTTGTTGACGTCATCAACATAAAGTCTGGAGCAGCTCCATTGACAATGGATGGGAGACTGATTTTGTGGACCCACAGAACAGAACGTTTGTTTTCTTTTTTATATACAAATGAGCTTTATTCTATAGTATCACAATGGAGAATGTAGATTCCTCCTGAGCAACATCAGGATCCACCCCTTCCTGACAAAAGAAGCCACCCAACTCCTCGTCCAATTAACAGTCATCTCTCGCCTCGACTACTGCAATGCACTCCTCGCTGGTCTGCCAACCTCTGCCACCAAGCCTCTTCAACTCATTCAGAATGCAGCCGCCCGCCTGATCTCCAACCTGATCTCCAACCTACCAAAGTCAGCCCATGTTACCCCACTTCTTAGACCTGCACTGGCTCCCCATCGCCGCACGAATACGCCTCAAGGTCCTCGACCTGGCATATCGCGCAGCGAAAGGAATGCCTCCCGCCTACCTCCGATCAATGGTCTCTAACTACACACCCTCAAGACCCTTCTGCTTTGCATCTTCTGGCTGCCTCAGACCCACTCCTATCCGAGCTCCGAGAGGGTCATCAAAGAGAAGCTGCTTATTCTCGGTCCTTGCTCCACAATGGTGGAACAAACTCCCCACCACAGTTGGGACAGCCGAAACCCAAACATGTTTCACCGTTGTCTAAAGACACATTTCTTCAATCAATATCTGTCCTCTACTGTCATGCACTCTTCCTATATACTAACATACACTGTAGCACTCAAGTTTGAAGTTGAACACTTTGATGAACATTGTTACTCAGCTGATAGAGTTATACCCTTCCTGCTGACTTGTCATACAAAATGTGTAAGTCGCTTTGGATCAAATCATCAGCTAAATGACAAAATGTAAATGTAAATTAGATAAGAATGGAACAACACGTTGACTGTAGGGCTGGGCGATATGGCCAAAAATGATATCGCGATAACGATATCGATAACAATATCATATCACTCGATAAAAAATAAATAAATAATTTTTTTTAATTAAACAACAGATGTATGTTTATTTTGCAGCAATTCTTTGTTGTTGCCGCCATATTTAGTGTTACATCCCCTCACACTCCAGTTCTCAGGCTGCAGCTGGTTTGAAAGCGAAAGTAAACCGGCTTCTCTGCTGGCTGTGGCTTTGAACAGTTCTGGCTCTGCTAGTTTCTTTTCTATCTTTTGGGGCTTTTTTGGTGGACAAACCACCGCACATGTGCACCGTGACTCATGACTAGACTAGCTCTGCTAGCACACATAGCCTACTGTGTACAGACGGTTTCAAACTGTATTTTAAATTAGAAAGCAAACAAAATAAATGGACAAGAGAAAAATAAATCTCAATTTGGTCAGTATTGTCATTTGGACAAGCAAAGCCATTACTTTAAGTTGCAGGCAAGAAAGACAAGTCTGTCCACTGTCTCTGGTTTTAAAACTGCCCTGTTGCAGGTAAAAAAAATCGCTATCCCCCCCCCCCCCCCCCCCCCGCTATGACCGTTATTTAAAAAAAATATTGCCTGTTAACATGACCAAACTATGTGTTAACAGACATTTTAATGTTGTGTAGACACAACACTCTCAAATGGCCTTCCACACAGAGTGTTGTTCTTCCACGGCCAGAGGCAGCCTGCTGTGATGTGAATAATGAATAATAATGTTAAACCACTGTGCGCCAAGTTATAAATGACCGCCACAGCGGCATGGCTATTTCTAGGGAATGCACTTTGTGTTGCATGTTGATTATAAATGAATGAATCATTGCATTTATATAACTCTGTTCTAGACAATCAATCGCTTTTCACAATGTCCCCTACCACAAATGTGTAGCACCCAGTCTTGGGCTACACAGGCTCAATGGTTACCATACACTAGCACCAGTGTACACAACACACTCACAATAACTGAAGGGCTCAGGAGACGAGGATTGATATCAGCGAATTAAGGAGAGGGATGATTAGGTGGCCTTGATGTCAAATATCTTGTGCATATGGCCAGGAACGTCACAGACCCCCCTACTCCTTATGGTAGGGTTGTGTGCTTTCGCCCACAGGACCTCAGAGAGGCCAGACATTTTTAGTTTAGCATGGTGGCTCTGATAACGGTTAAAGCACTATCAAAACAACACCTGTCACATTGGTTATTTGATTATTATACCCTGGCTGGACAGGGTCCCTCGCAGGGGTCAGAGGGCACTCCACTCGTGGGGTGGTGGCTTTTTCTGCTGCAGTGTCTTGGTCCCCTCCATTTATTAGATGGAGGTGGAGGTGGCACTCCATTTATTAAAAAGCGAAGCAGCGCCTCTACCTACCACCTAAGACAGCTAAGGAAGTTCAGAGTATCAGGGAAGATACTCCAGTCCTTCTACTCTGGGGCTGTGGAGAGCAACCTGACTGGTAATATCACTTCCTAGTTTGGCAACGGCATTGCCCAGGACCGGAAGGCTCAGTCTGCAGAGAGTAGTTCTCTCAGCAGAGAGTACTACGGGTATTGCACTACCACCCCTGCAGGACTTATACACCAGGAGGTGCAGATCCAGAGCCTGTAGGATTATGAAGCACCCTCATGACCCCAACAACATGGCATACCGTGCGGCAAAGGGAACCGCTCCTGCCTATCTCCGGTCAATGGTCTCTAACTACACACCCTCAAGACTCCTACGCTCTGCATCTTCTGGCCGTCTCAGACCCACTCCTATCCGAGCTCCGGGAGGGTCATCAAGGAGAACCTGCATTTTCTCAGTCCTTGCCCCACAATGGTGGAATGAACTACCCACCCCAGTTAGGACAGCCGAAACCCTTCCAATATTTCGCCGTCGACTAAAGACGCACTTCTTCAACCATTATCTGAACAAATTAAAAAATAAATCAAACCCTAACTAACCTTGCTCCTACTGTCATACACTTGTCCTAATAAACTAATCTACACTGTAGCACTCAACACTTTGATGAACATTGTTACTCAGCTGATAGAGTTGTGCCCTTCCTGATGACGTCGTACAGAACTTGTAAGTCACTTTGGATAAAAGCGTCAGATAAATGACTAAATGTAAATGTATGTAAATGTTTAAACTGCTGCGGTCAGGCAAGCACCTCCGCATCCATGCAGCAAAAACAGAGAGACTTTAGACTCAGCTTCTTCCCCCAGGCCATCAGAACACTCAACACTGATCTCTCCACACACAAGCACACATGAACACACACACACACACACACACACACACACACACACACACACACACACACACACACACACACACACACACACACACACACACACACACACACACACACACACACACACACACACACTACAATATTGTCACAAGGAAAGATGAAATTACATACCTGGCTGGGGTCCATCCTAGAGGCAAATCTTTCTTGTGACAAAATGGCAAACAATGTAATAAAAAAAGTCAATCAACGAACAAGATTCTTGTACCGGATCTCCTCTCTGGTATTTTAGAATTGATTGATTGATTGATTGATTGATTGATTGATTGATTGATTGATTGAAAACTTTATTAACAGATTGCAGAATGGTTACAGTACAGCTCAATACACACAATTGTTAAGGGGATGCAGACCAGAGAAAGACTTTCGTCTTTTTTACATCAGGGTCCCCCATTTTCAATTAATCAGGACATATATGACATACATGACATACAGATAGACAGTACTGCTACATCTATACATTTATGACATACCAGATTTGCAAATACAGTACTGTTTGTGATACAAAAAGAGTCCAGAAAAGGGAGTAGGCCTATATACATTTGACGTAAAAACTGTACATTGGAGGAGGTTGGGTGGGGTTGGGTGGGTAGGAGGGGTTGGGGAGGGGGAAACACTGTACAACTGTACAAGCAAAACTGTACATTGGAATATTGACAACCATACTAGGTAATTTACTGTACATTGGAGGGGGTTGGGGGGGGGGGGGGAAACACTGTACAAACAAGCAAAACTATTGGAATATTGACAACCATACTAGGTAAATTACTGTACATTGGAGGGGGTTGGGTTAGGACATTTACAGGGGCCAGTTTCGAATTGCAGTCTCCCGTAGGTGTTCTTTGAGAGTGGTTTTGAAAGTGGGTAGTGATTCACATTCCTTTACAGCTTTAGGTAGGGCGTTCCACATTGATGTGGCATAATTGCGAAACGTGTTTAGTCCCTTGTTTGAGCCGAATCTGGGTTTGACATGATTTGTGGAGCTCCCTCTGGTGTTGTGATTGTGGTATTCACTGACCTTTGGGAAGTATTTTGACATGTACATGGGTACCTTGGTCGGGTAGTGTATCTTGTAGACCAGGCCCATTGCAAGTTGCTGTACTCTGTTGTCTACTCTAAGCCATCCTAGGTTGTCAAAGTGGGCAGGGGTAAGGTGGGTTCTAGGAGTAAGGTCAAGCAGTAGTCTGACCAGTTTGTTTTGAGATGTTTGTAATTTTGTTTTTAGCGCCTTTGAGGTGCTTTGGTACCATGAGGTGCAAGCATAGTCGTAGTATCCTTGAATGAGTGCTGAGAACACCCTGAAGACTCTAGTAGGAGCACTCATTCAAGGGTACTACAACTATGCTTGCACCTCATGGTACCAAAGCACCTCAAAGGCACATATTAACAGCATAGCCAACAATAATGGCATGATCAACCCGCTCCCAGGCAATTACTATCTCTGATATGTCCACCCTGGCATGTGTGTGTGTGTGGGTGCGGTGGCATTGGCAGGACTCCCTATTTTCAGGGCTGGTTGTTTATAAACCTCAAGTCAAGTCAAGTCAAGAGTTTTATTTGTCACTGCATACAAGCATACAGTGAAATGCGGGAGGTCATGCCCGCGGCGATTGTGCAATAATACAAGTGTTACAAAGGATCAGATTAAACCGAATATATATATTTATTTATTGATATATATTGCATAGTATTTGTATATCGTTTGATATCCCTTGTATATTCCTTGTACATATACACGGAATATCCCTTTAGTCCAGCCCATAATAGTTCATTCTCCTGTTGGACAGCGGTCCACCGGTGCCAGGGACCGGCCCCCGGAGCCAAGTTCAAAGTCACCGACACGACATGTCTGTACTTGCCCCGGCCCTGCCCAGGGATACGGCGACAGAAATGAGAGTGGCACTATTTGTGCACCGTGCGTATAAATACGGCGCAGGTGAATGTAGAAGCCCCTTAGCCCCTTACCTCCGTACCCTTCGTCCTTTTAGTATGTTACCCACTAAGTGAAGCCTCACCCACGATACAACGTGCGGTGAAGTATGGCCTGTTTGGCCTCAGAATAGAGCATCGAGACCGCGTGCGAATTAGTAACTGAATTGTCAGAGTTTGGCGCTATACCGTCGAGTGCGACATATTTCTATTGAGTCTTTAATAGTCTATTTGTGTATAGTGTATCGTGCGGTTAGAATTCTATAGTGACCAGCATCTCCAACGCTTTCTCGTATTAGCTAGAGTTCTTATCCAGGCTGGGCCGACCGCATGGCGCTTTCACCCGAGGAGACCTAGGCGAGAACCGTATGGACATGTACACTGGATTAATCTACCCGACGACTACATAGCCCTTTGCGGCTGGAATATATTTGCTTTGGTCCTATGATTTATGGAGCGGATAATCGCCGACGCCTGCACGTGTTGGATTTACCCCGAGAGGAGTCAAGTCGAGTCGGCGCTCAGAGAGCCTGAGGCCGCCTAGCTTTCTTCACTGTAGAGCTACAGTCTACCAGAGAACCAAGCTGTATTCGTCTGTGGATCAAGAGACTACTGCACCGGCTTCTGTACCTGAAGTCTCCCTAGTCATCGTTGACCAGACGTCCTACTACCGACAGATCTTCTACCCCCTTGCTGGCTTACAACCAGTGGGAACCCCTTCCAGTATCTCCCGCTATTACTAGTGTACCATAGATATAATTCCCTAAGATTCAGGTTGTATAATTACCTCCTGCGTAACCAGAGAATGGACATTCGTTATTGATTTGCCTACGCTTACTCCTTTGCCTTACAAGTGCATTCAAAGAATAATGTAAAGTATCCTATGTACCTTTTGCTCCATTAAATACTTGATTAATACCTTTGACTGGAACCGATTTCATTGTGGGAAGTGTTCATCATATTCATATATCGTGTACTGTATGGCCAGTAATTAAAGTACATAAAGCGGTAGTGGTTTAATGATACCATACTTATCAATACAGTCAGGGAATTGTACCCCTCAGTTACAACAAGTAATAAGAATAGGAATGAGAATAAGACATTTGTGCAATAATACAAGTAATAAGAATAAGACATAACAGGTATAATGTACATAAAGTTTACAAAAAGCATGGTAAGACATGCTAAGGTCCTGCAATACAATGTTAGCTACGGATGAGGCACTGGGTCTTATGTACACTACTATACAATGCTATACTATACAATCTACAGTTATACTATATATCCTTATGCTATCTTGCTATATCCATCTATTTACTATACAAGAACCACTCACGTTATTTTACATTTTTTAAAGGGACCTTTTCATTATGTAAAGTGACCGTTGAGTGTGAGCGTGTGCAGCATGTGTGTGTGTGTGTGTGTGTGTGTGTGTGTGTGTGTGTGTGTTCATGCTAAAGTGACTGTTAGTGTGAGAGCATATACAGTGTGTGTGTTGTGTGTGTGCTCATGTGTGCTTGTGTGTGGAGAGTTCAGTGTTCAAGACTCTGATGGCCTGGCGGAAGAATCTGAGCCGAAGTCTCTCTGTCCTAGTTGTTGGTGTGCGCAGGCATTTGCCTGACCGCAGCAGCTTGAACAGGCTGTTGTTGGGGTGATGAGGGTCTTTCATTATTCTACAGGCTCTGGATTTGCACCTCTTGTTATATAAGACCTGCAGGCTGCAGGGGTGGTAGTGCAATACCTGTAGTACGCTCAGCTGACGATAGCCTTCTTGTCCTGTGCCTTGCTGTTTCCATACCAGGCAGTGATGTTTCCAGTCAAGATGCTCTCTACAGCTCCGGAGTAGAAGGACTGGAGTATCTTCCCCGATACTCTGAACTTCCTTAACTGTCTCAGGTGGCAGAGGCGCTGCTTTGCCTTCTTTACGACTGAGTCTATGTGTGTTGTCCATGTCAGGTCTTCTGAGATGTGGACCCCCAGGTACTTAAAGCTGCTCACCCTGTCCACGGTGGCCCTGTTTATCCACAGTGGTGTGTGTCCCCTGCTGTGTTCTCCTAAAATCCACGATCAGCTCCTTGGTTTTACCAATGTTCAGGGGCAGGCTGTTGTCCTGACACCAGCGTGCCAGTGCATCAACCTCCTCCCGGAGGCCTTCTCGTTGTCGTCAGAGATCAGCCCCACCACCACTGTGTCGTCCGCAAACTTCACTATGGAGTTGGAGCTGAACTTGGCCACACAGTCATGTGTGTATAGTGAGTACAGCAGGGGGCTCAGAACACAGCCCTGGGGGGACCCGATACTCAGGGTGATGGTGTTGGAGGTCTGACCCCCCACCCTGACTGCCTGAGGCCTCTCACTCAGAAAGTCCAGTATCCAGGCGCTCAGAGCGGAGCTCAGACCCAGCTCGATCAGCTTGTCCACCAGTCTGGTGGGGATGGGTTGAACGCTGAGCTATAGTCAATGAACAACAGTCTCACATAGCCCCCCTTCTGGCAGTCTAGGTGAGAGAGGGTACTGTGTAGTACCTGAGAGACCGCATCGTCAGTGGACCTGTTTGGCCTGTATGCAAATTGCAAAGGGTCCATATCACTGGGTAGGGAGGCACAAATGTAATCCTTAACCAGCCTCTCAAAACATTTCATGACCACAGAGGTGAGTGCCACCGGTCTGTAGTCATTAAGACCTGCTGGGGAGGATTTCTTTGGTACCGGGATTATAGTGGAGACCTTGAAGCAGGCAGGGACCACGGACTCAGCCAGGGATAGATTAAATATGGTGGTGAACACTGGGGCTAGCTGGTTGGCACAGGACTTAAGTATCCGTCCTGTTATCCCATCTGGGCCAGCTGCTTTTCTGGTGTTCACCCGCATAAAACCTAACCTTACTATAAAGGGATAGTTCCGGTTTTTGGACATTAAATTGCATGAAATACTAGTGTAGTGTATGCAAAGTTATTAGCTTACTTACAGAGTTCCGTAGTCAGAGTTCTGGCTGGTTTCAAGTTAACCAGGAAGCAAATCGGCGTCCCGAAAACCAAAGTTGTAATCCACACCACAACATGCAGGCAAAAGTGTTACCCATTTCCCACACAAAATCACAGTCCTCCAGCGTTTCTGATGCTGCTATCACTGAGCACTATTGTTTCTTGAAAAAGGCCAGTGTAGGCTATTATTACTATAAGATAAGATATTCCTTTATTGATCCCCTTGGGGAAATTCAGGCATCATAGCAGCATGGGGGAAGGGGGGGGGGGGGGGGGGTACAGGTAGTAAAAACAACACAAGCAGTGTAAACAAATAGGTCAATATAATTTACTATCTAACTAACTGAAAAATATATTCACAGTATTCACAGTGTCACATAAGGTGCAGTATGCATAAGGTAGTGTTATAATTTACTATCTACTGAAATATACATTATTCACAGTATCACAGTATCCACTGAAGTATACATTATTCACAATATCACAGTATCCACATAAGGTGCAGTATGCCTAAGGTAGTGTTATTGTCCTCCTTGGGTTCCTATTTGTCCTATGTCAATGTCTGGCAGCAGTCGCTGCCCCCTGTTGTGGAGCCTGGAGGCCGCTAGACGCTGCCCACTGTTGTGGAGCCTGATGGCCGCTGGTATGAAGGACTGTCCGAGGCGGTTAGTTGAGTGTCGGGGGGGTATGAGTCTGTGGCTGTACGAGCTTCTCATCTTGACTAGCTCGTCGTAGAGGGGGTGGTAGGGGTTCTCCATGATGGCAGCCAGCTTCCTTCTCATCCCCCTATCTGCCATCACCTCTAGTCTAGGTAGCTCGACTCCCACCACGGAGCTAGCCTTCCTCACCAGCTTGTTGAGCTTGTTGGTGTCCCTTGAGTTGATGTAGCCTCCCCAGCATGCCACAGCATAGAAGAGGACGCTGGCCACTACAGACTGGTAAAATGACTGCAGCAGTCTATTGCACACGTTGAAGGACCTGAGTCTCCTCAGGAAGAACAGCCTGCTCTGTCCCTTCCTGTAGAGGGCCTCTGTGTTATCCGACCAGTCCAGTTTATTGTTCAGGTGTACCCCAAGGAACTTATATGAGTCCACCACCTCCACCTCCACCCCTCGGATGGTGATGGGAATCGGGGGGGGGGCCTCTTCTTGCCCCTTCGGAAGTCCACCACCAGCTCCTTGGTCTTACTGGTGTTGAGTTGGAGGTGGTTGCTGTCACTCCACAAGATAAAGCAGGGCTCGCAACTCATTCGTAGTTCCAAGGTGTTTTATTTGACAAAAAAGGCAGATGCGACGTTTCGACCCTTCTGTCGCATCTGCCTTTTTTGTCAAATAAAACACCTTGGAACTACGAATGAGTTGCGAGCCCTGCTTTATCTTATGTATTACTGTTTTTACAGTTTGGCTCAGCACCAACAAACGGAGGATGTGCGTTATTTATTTTTTCTGCTGTCACTCCACCCCACAAAGCTCTCCACCAGGGCTCTGTACTCCTCCTCATCATCGTCGGTGATGTAGCTTACGATGGAGGAGTCGTCTGAGAACTTCTGCAGGTGGCACCCGCTTGAGTTGCGGCAGAAGTCTGAGGTATAGAGGGTGAAGAGGAAGGGTGACAGCACAGTTCCTTGGGGGGCGCCGGTGTTGCTCACCAGTACGTCAGACTGACTGTCCTTTAGTCTGACATACTGCGGTCTCTCAGTGAGGTAGTCCTTGATCCTGGCCACCAAGCCGGAGCCATACATACAACGTGGCCTATCGGCTGTTTTAAAATGCTGGACCGCGGTTTTGTGTTGGAAATAGGGATGCGCCGATTTTATCTGAGAATTTTCCCAGGTACTAAAATCTGATACCAAGAAACACATCTAACATGCCAGAAATCAACGCAAAGTGACTTGTTTTGCTGCATTTATTACATGTTAACTCTCTCTCTAATGGATAAAATGGATTATATATATATCAATACTCTTTGTCCAATGACCCCAAAATGATGGTCCAAGTCTACAGTATACTGTTCATTAAAAGTAATGGATCGTGTATTGTTACAATACCCAAAGCCAAGATATCGGTATTGTTATGCAGGACTGAAAAAGCTGGATCGGTTCATCCCTAGTTGGAAATCGGTAACACTTTGCCTGCATTTTGGGGTGTGGATTAATACTTCTTTGAGTTTTGTGACCCACAAATCCCTGTTTGCTGCCTGCCTACAGTTTCCCGGGTCACTCGGAACCCGGACCAGAACTTCGACCATGGGACTCGGTAAGCGAGTGTTGCGTTCCTCATATCAACACTGGTTGCACGCACGCTAATGACGCCACATGCACGTGCGCTCCCGGGCGCGTGCTCCCGCTCATAAATGTTCCCTCGCTTAAACACAGACTAAAGACAGTACCTAATTGCCACTACGAATGGAATGTAACACATTTCATTCACAAGTTCTGTGTGAATGTATCTGAGAACGTATATTTAACACACCTGACGACCGGCGCTATTGATATGCAAAGTGCCCAGGTGGGTACTTAGCGAGTTGGCGAGTGCAGCACATTCCTGTGTGCACGCGCGTGCCGTGCACATCCGTGTGTGTGCGTGCACGCGCTTCTGCTCACAAAACTTTGGTTGCACAGCGTGCAACCCCATCCCATGAGCAACGCATGACTGTCGCCAGTATGCTAATAGTAATTGCATCAACTACACCACTGGCAAGTATTTCATACAACTTAATATCCAAAGAACTATCCCTTTAACCTTACTGAAGGCCTCACACCTAACCTATTTCTTTGTTATCGCTACATCCCGCGAACCACCCAAATCGAAATGCCGTGGAAAAAAAGGAAACCACAGGCACACGAATAGGGACTAATTTCCCATACCAAGGGTGAGAGAAGAGGAAAAGAAGAAAAAACAGACTAGTTTATGCATATGATTAATCTTGACAGACATACGTCATGCTCCTGGGCTCCTGACAACGTCACGCCCTGGGTGAAATTAACGCCTAACTGCTTATCTTAAAGGACCTGGGATTTAATTAAAAATGACATTTCCCCAAACACTCACTAGTGCCTTCCGAGGCTGCCGTGTTGAAATTAGCTGATGAGGGGCCCTCTGAGAAAAAGGGAAATAAGCAAACTGTCAAACGCTCAGCAAATCACTGGCGTTTATCAGCCCCGCTCGCTGCTCGGGAAATAACAGTGGACTGACGTCCTGCCCGGGCTCCTCACCGCAGCGGGGATATAAGTCATATTGTTATTAACGAGGGCGGGGACAAAAACAACCCTGTCAGTTGTGATATGAAAACAAACAATGCGGTTGGGCTAAGTAGGGGATGAAGAGGCTGAAGCGAGCCCTTTTAGTTGTGGCGCAGACCTGTTTTCCCCAATGAAACGAGGCCTTTTAGTTGTGGTGCAGACCTGTTTTCCAGAGGCATTTTAGTTGTGGTGCAGACCTGTTTCCCCCCAATGATAGAGGCCTCTGGATTATCTCTTTCGGAGTTAGGTTGTTTTTACTGAACGGACAAGAACAGTACTAAATACCTGTATGTCCCTATGCCATAAATGTCATGTATGTTGTGTATGTCATAAATGTCAATATGAATTGAAAATGGGGGACCCTGATGTAAACAAGACAAACATCTTTCTCTGGTCTGCATCCCCTTAACAATTGTGTGTATTGAGCCGTACTGTATTGCAATCTGTTAAAGTTTTCATTCATCCAACATTTCTGGACGATGGACATGGCTACTGCAGATAGTTGGGACGCATGTTGTTGCTGTCACTGTGTCGGCAATGCATGGACTGCATATTGCCCTGCGCTCACACTTAAAGGTACAATGTGTAATGCCATCAAACAGTGATCTCTAAGAAAAAGAGCCCCACTTGGTATTGCACCTTGTGTCCATTTTATTTTGTCTTAGTCTGATGTATGGGTCTGAGTTGAGTGGGTATAGGGGGAGGGGTTGCTACTGCTGGCCTCGCCTCTGCCAAGAGAGGTCTGGAGAAATTCACATAAGTTACTTAACGCCGACCTGCACTTCGACCAGAACAAAATGTAAACGAAGTGCTATACAAAGAGGGGCTCTTTTTCATTGAGGTCGCCGTTTGGCCGCATTACCTTGACCATCACTACCTTTAACCCTTTCACTGCCACACGACAAATGGTTAACCCTTTCACAACCACACTACAGAAGGCTTGCATGGTCCTTTGTGTGTTGGGTTGGTTCCCAGCCCCGGCCTAGACCCATGAAACCCATTGACAAGCCATTGTTGGTTTGTTTGTTTGTTTGTTTATTTATTTTAAAAGAACACACAAACATTATGGGAAATCTGCTTACCATCTTCTCCAGAGTCAGACAAGAAGATAGACACGAATTTCCTCTCTGTGCTTTCAGTAGAAGGCTATACTGGCTGCAACCTAGCCTAGCTTAGCACAAATGAATGGAAGCAGATATGGACCAGCTAGCCTAGCTGTTGGCCAAGAACACCTCTCCCTGAGTTTTAAGCTTGGCTAGTGGTCCATATCCGCTTCTTTTCATTAGTGCTAGGCTAGCTTGCAGCCAGATAGCTTTCTACTGAACGCATGCGAGGAAATTGGTATCTATCTTGGTGTCTGACTCTGGAGAAGACGGTAAGCCCATTTCCCATAATGTTTTAGGTCCGGTAAAATACGACAATGTGATCAGTACAAAAACATGTTTTAGGTTTGGTAAAATAGACATAGAATAGACATTACCTTAGCCAGAAGGTACTCCAAAAAGAATAATCCCAGTGATCCCATCGCGATCGCAATTACTCGTGTATATGTGTATACTCGTGTATACGGGAAACGATAGGTTTGAGGCGAGAAAATCTCTGAGCGATTGCTCTGCAAGAACTTCTCCCCCTCAGAGGGAATCAGGGGACAGACAGGAATCAGGACAGACACTCCCCACACTAAACTATCCCAGTTCAAAAGGTAGGCGATACTGCCACCTGGCGAGATTCGATCGTCATTGCAATTCCAACGTAGGCACACGTGCCGAGTGTTTAGAACGGGGATCAAAGGAAAAATATCAAAGTATCAAAACCCGAGACAAGTGGGGTTTGGCGCTCAACGGTTGGCGACGAAACCCGACTTTTCTCGGGTTTGGTGGGCAAAGAGTTAATTGACTACACTTAAACGTAAAAACAAGAGTATAGCAAAACACGGGAAAAACACAAAAAACAACACCTCTCAGCAACCGCTGTAAGAGGGGGAAACATACACGAGCATCAACAAGGAATACTAACAAGGAAACACTTACTCTAACAAGAAAATGGACAGGGTAACAAATGCAGTGGAAACTATATGACATGACATCCAGGAAGCATACAGGGACGAGGGGAGGCAGAGCAGGGGAGAATAGTCCATGAACCGGTGGGGAGAATAGTCCATGAACAGGTGGGGAGAATAGTCCAGTAACGGGCGGAACGTTACAGAGGGGGCTATCTTGAGTATTAAATTGCCTTTTTTAACTCCGAGAAGAAGATTTTCCTTGCAGACAAAAACAACCCATTGGCAGAGAAATGTGCTGATAATGAGCTGGATTAAGAAACTCTGTTAGTGGAACTTCGGAGAGAGAGCGCGGACAATTTGGACAACTGGATCAAATATCCGTTCATTACGCATGACGCAGCAGGCCACTGTCTGAGCAGGAAGCACTCAATGGTCTTTCGTGTGATGAGCTATTGAAAGTCAAGTTCACTGGACAGGCCCTCGCAAAGTTCTGGATATCTGTCCGGAACGAGTACCCGGTGTTGTGTAATGCTGCGCTGAGAAAGCTTGTCCCCTTCGCATCAACATACCTCTGTGAGCCCGGATTTTCAGAGTAGAAGCGGATCAAATCAAATCAAATCAAATTTATTTATAGGGCCCGACAACACACGTTAATGTCCCCATGGGCCGTACAGATCTTCTTTAAACAAGTCAAGAAGAAAACATAACAATAAGTCAAGAACAGAACAAGAACACCATAAGGTGCAAACATTTTTAGATGGATGCAAATAAATGAAAGAATGCAAGCACTCCCAGACATACCCCACGCGAAGGTAAGGAAAAACTCACTAAAACCTAACAATAGGGAAAAAAGCTCCACAGGCAGTGTGGAGGAGAGAAACCTTAGAAGGGCCATTCAAGGGGGGATCTCCTCCAAAGCGCACGTGAACGCATTTTCTTTTCATGTTCTCATGTTCTGGCAACATATTTTGGCTAAATATGCCTTGTTTTATAAATGTGTATACAGAAACAATTCCGTTGCTTTTGTTGATAATATTCATTAATTTCATTGATAACATAGTGCTGTAAAATGTTTCTAATAAATATGCATGATCAAGTTCAACAACGTGTGCTTTTATTTTGATATTCCTTATTTCCACGTTGAAATTACGCGATACATTAACTCATTGGGCGCCAATAACGAGTATACTCGTGTTTCGCCGGCAACACTTGAGTGCCAATAACAAGTATACTAGTTTTTGGATCCTTTGATCTTTTTCCTTTGATCCCCGTTCTAAACACTCAGCCGGAGCTCCCTGGCTCATCTGCCTACGTTGGAATTGCAATGACGATCGAATCTCGCCAGGTGGCAGTATCGCCTACCTTATGCATGAGCCAGCTACCTTATGCATGAGCCAGCTATTAGTGTGTTAGTGGGCATTGTCTGTGATTTTAATGTGCATGTGTGTTGTTCTGACAACCCTTTGGCAAAGGACTTTTTAAACACCATCGACTGTTTTAATCTGGTCCAATCCGTGTCTGGCCCCACGCATGAACGTGGGCACACACTTGATCTGGTTTTATCGTATGGTTTACCTGTTTTTAAT
>NC_140176.1:22868294-22910794 GCF_963971535.1 Notolepis coatsorum | reverse complement strand
AAGTAAGTAAGTAAGTAAGTAAGTAAGTAAGTAAGTAAGTAAGTAAGTAAGTAAGTAAGTAAGTAAGTAAGTAAGTAAGTAAGTAAGTAAGTAAGTAAGTAAGTAAGTAAGTAAGTAAGTAAGTAAGTAAGTAAGTAAGTAAGTAAGTAAGTAAGTAAGTAAGTAAGTAAGTAAGTAAGTAAGTAAGTAAGTAAGTAAGTAAGTAAGTAAGTAAGTAAGTAAGTAAGTAAGTAAGTAAGTAAGTAAGTAAGTAAGTAAGTAAGTAAGTAAGTAAGTAAGTAAGTAAGTAAGTAAGTAAGTAAGTAAGTAAGTAAGTAAGTAAGTAAGTAAGTAAGTAAGTAAGTAAGTAAGTAAGTAAGTAAGTAAGTAAGTAAGTAAGTAAGTAAGTAAGTAAGTAAGTAAGTAAGTAAGTAAGTAAGTAAGTAAGTAAGTAAGTAAGTAAGTAAGTAAGTAAGTAAGTAAGTAAGTAAGTAAGTAAGTAAGTAAGTAAGTAAGTAAGTAAGTAAGTAAGTAAGTAAGTAAGTAAGTAAGTAAGTAAGTAAGTAAGTAAGTAAGTAAGTAAGTAAGTAAGTAAGTAAGTAAGTAAGTAAGTAAGTAAGTAAGTAAGTAAGTAAGTAAGTAAGTAAGTAAGTAAGTAAGTAAGTAAGTAAGTAAGTAAGTAAGTAAGTAAGTAAGTAAGTAAGTAAGTAAGTAAGTAAGTAAGTAAGTAAGTAAGTAAGTAAGTAAGTAAGTAAGTAAGTAAGTAAGTAAGTAAGTAAGTAAGTAAGTAAGTAAGTAAGTAAGTAAGTAAGTAAGTAAGTAAGTAAGTAAGTAAGTAAGTAAGTAAGTAAGTAAGTAAGTAAGTAAGTAAGTAAGTAAGTAAGTAAGTAAGTAAGTAAGTAAGTAAGTAAGTAAGTAAGTAAGTAAGTAAGTAAGTAAGTAAGTAAGTAAGTAAGTAAGTAAGTAAGTAAGTAAGTAAGTAAGTAAGTAAGTAAGTAAGTAAGTAAGTAAGTAAGTAAGTAAGTAAGTAAGTAAGTAAGTAAGTAAGTAAGTAAGTAAGTAAGTAAGTAAGTAAGTAAGTAAGTAAGTGGAGTGGAGCTGTACTCCCCCAACTGCACAAACTGTTGTCTTTGTTCTATGTAACTTTTTAACCATTTGAGCCCTACTCCTCTGATCCCATACCTTTCCAATTTTAGTAGCAGAATATCATGATTGATATTGTCAAAAGCCTTCTTAAGATCTATGAAGACCCCTATTGCAAACTTCTTATTATCAATTGTTCAACACAAGGATTCAATATCCCCAATGACATCACTGGTGGCCATATTCAAACTAATTTACTCTCAATCACAGTCAAACTAAATTAATGTGTGCAAAACTGTTTAGAGCATTTGGATGTGTGTGAGATTATGTGCAAAATAAATCAGCATTGTTTTCTCGGGTGAAGTGCCCCTTTAATTACAGCACCATGAAAAGTTTAATATGAAAAAATAGGAATAGCCTGTCTTATAGGGACTGTTACCTTATCAATTCATTGAGCTGTAATTAACACAACACAAGGATTCAATGTCCCCTTGTCCCTGTGCAACCAACCAGGAGTGAAGCTGAAATGGAGGACACTCAACTCACTTTCTGAATCAGTGGTCTTTGATACGGTTGTCACAGGCCCCAGTGTGTCTGTGGAGGCCACTCTAACTCATAATGACTTACGACGCACACTACAACACTACAACGTCAAGGTGCATCTAGAACCTATCGCACATGTTGTGAAATGGCTGTGTTGCATATAAAAGCCTTTATACTGTTCATATCTGTTAGAAAATAAAGACAAAATCGTATTGTGAATTTGATAGCTACAGCTGTCTGAGAGGTGCTATCAAGAACGCCATAATATGTGTAAACATTCACACATGATGCTTGGAGGGTTTCATGTTATTTGTAGGGCTGTCAGTTTACAGCGTTAATTAGATTAATTAATTACACAGCAAATTATCGCGTTATGAAAATTTACTCAAAATGTATAATATTTAATTTTAATTTTTTTGATTTCATATTATTATTCTTTTTTTAATCTCATTCATTCCATAAGTACATAGAATAAACATTTACAATTTCTTTTTTTAAATGGACCATTTGCATGTTCTTGGTATCTGATTCTAGGGACATCTATGGATCTCAGGGAATGTATTCCCAGTGTCAGAAATACTGTGTCTGTTACTAGGCTTGAGTAAATTGTAATGACCCAAATGAGAATATCAATAAATGTTTTTTTGACTGTGATTAACACCATGCTAAAATTGACCAGACCTGAAAAATCTAAGCATATGAATAAAGGGAAGATGATTAAACAGAAGGTTTTGTAGATATAGTACTGAATTCTGCCATCCGGACACATGCCATTTGAAATATGATTATAGAATATAAAATATCAGGCCTAAAATGGTTATGCGATTAAAATGCGATTAATTAGATTAATTAATTACAAATCCTGTAATTAATTAGATAAAAATGTTTAATCGCCTGACAGCACTAGTTATTTGTGATGTTTTCTACTAAATTTCAAATGCCCGAGACATCACTTTGTCAAAGAACATCACACAATCCAAAAAGAGATTGACATAGTCAGCCTATGGTACAAGCCTTCCTGGGCAAAATGGCTCACAGCCCTTGGCTGCACAAATCAGAGGCTTTGGATTGTAGGCTAATGATTCTGATATTCAGGAGCCGTTCATAAACCTGCCGTTAGTGGCCTAAGAATAACAAGGCAGGTAGCCAGGCAGTGCTGTGGGAAAGATGCTTTTTGGGTCCATACATATCCTAAACGCATGTAATAAAACCGTTCTAATAATTGAATGTACTATAGATGGTGCAACATAGGCTCATCCCTTACCATTACATGTATTGTAACAGCACGGGCACACGCACGCACGCACACACACGCACACACGCACGCACACTCACACACACTCATACCTGATACCCCCCCCCCCACAACATTAAAATGACCTTGTCACAAGACCTTTCGACTTGTGATTATAAACACGTATCGATTTCCAATACGTCCGCGTACACGTTTCCCCGCATCTCCCCCTACGGCTGAAGGCCGAGAGCTGTCTCTGTCGCCCCGCGCACTGTACTCCGGGCACCGAATCAATGTGTCACTATTTGCAGTCAACGGCCTTAATATTCTCTCCCCTACTCTGTTTCCAATTTGGTGCTCGATTGGAGACATCATTCTTCAGTTGTCTTCACAGAGGGCCATCCTGTCGATGGGGAGAGAGCGGGGTCTATCCACTGGCCAGTGGTCGACGGAGGGAGCTGGAGATCGTTCTGCGAGAGCTTGTGCCGCTCCTATAGGCCTGCTATTGCACCTTTGTTGTCCTCTGCGTTTCCCTCGTATTCGTTCAGCGGTGGTCGGTGTTTCCCACTGCCAGAGGATCGCTTCTCCTGCTGCTAGACAAATGGGACAATTATCAGCGATTGCTATCTGGTCTTATTGCCCCCCCCCCCTAGAGATAATAATAATAAAAGAAAATACAGCGCAGATGTTTTGAAATGTGTCATCATTACATCATTATATAATAAGCATCCAAAATTAAATGTCTCCAACTGGTTCTGAGATGGAGGATGTAGTCTACTCTGTCTATCGCTCGCTGTGCTCCACTGTATACGAGGTTCTGTTGTCGCCATGTGTGTCCGTGAGTTATCGGTATATCTTTTCACTGTTGTCGCCAAGACACATTCCCTCACATTCATTGCAATTGATTTATTTTGCACATAATCTCGCACTGTACATGTCCCAAAAAAAACCTCTAAACTGTTTTGCGTGAATGAGTTTGAATAGGCCCACGTTGATGTCACCGGGACGTTGAAATCCTTGGGTTGTGTTAATTGCAGCACCATGAAATGATGTCGATGAAAGAACAGCAATAGGGATTCACCTTTTGCATCAACTACACTCCACTGTTGTTTACGAGCATCGTTCACTCAATCGCCTTTCATTTTGTATTCCGCTTAGTTGAAAGCCAACACTTGCTTAATATAATGTAAGTTATACCGTATAGCTGTAAACCTGCGGGTTTGACTTTAAAGGCTTTGAATATATATGACTATATGATATGATTCTGATGTGAAAAAGCTGCTCAGGTATATATTCACGCAGAGTGCCAGACCGGTCTGACCTGCCTGTTTCTCATTACACCCAAACACAGCATCAGTCCTGAAAAACAGTAGAAAAGTGTCCAAGGACATTGTGGGACTGTGTGTGTGTGTGTTTGTGCGCATGTGTGTGTGTGTGTGTGTGTGTGTGTGTGTGTGTGTGTGTGTGTGTGTGTGTGTGTGTGTGTGTGTGTGGCACATATGTATGCCATTGCCATCAAATGTGTTTTATGAAAGAGTCAGGCTTGGTTTCTCTTCGATTTCAGCTTTTAATTCCAAAAGCCAAAGCATCATGTTTCCCTCCTTTCAATATGACCTTTATATCTCCCTCTTCAAATTGCACATAAACAGAGCTTCTCAAAACGTGTGTGGAAAATGCCTCTCAATATGCAAAACTGTGTTGCACAGGCCCCTTTATGGCTGTCCTGTGATGTATTTTTGAGATATGCAAATATGACATTTCTGCTCTGTTGTTGCTCAATTCCAGTCCTCTCTCTCTCTTTCTCGTCCTAAACACACACACTCACACACACACACACACACACACTCACGCACACGCACACGCACACGCACACGCACACGCACACGCACACGCACACGGCCAGTGGCCGATGTGCGACAGCACATGTCCAGCTGGTAGATACATTATATTAGATTGGGGGGCATCTATATTTGGTTTTGACAAAACAAGGCAATAAACTGTCCCTATTTCACTCTTTGTTCTCTTCTAGTGTTTGTTGCAGTCTCCACATTGGCCTCCATTCCAATAGTTCTTTCATACTGCCCCTTCCTTCTTTCCTTCATCCCTCCCTCCCTTCCTTCCTTCCCATTACCTGCATCGTAACTTTAAAGCTATACTCTTTTATTGATACAGTTAAAACCAACACGTCTTGGCACTGTGCCTTCGCCAGGGTCCCCTGAGTAGCTGAATTATTCTCCCTTACTGGCTAACCAGCGGCTGTTCTTTGTTGTGGTTAATTTTAACTAATGTAAGAGATAGGTTCAATTAAAAGGTTCAAATAACAATTCAGTACATTTATATATTATATATGTGTTAATTTGTTACATTTAGTTTCACTAAAGGAAAGTAATGTTAAGCCTGATGTTGCCTTGCACAAAATAATGATCCCAGTCTCTTCCACACAGTGAGGCATACAGTTTATTAATTGAACAATGGGTATTTACATTTACATTTGGTCATTTAGCTGACTCTTTTATCCAAAGCGACTTACAAGTTCTGTACGACAAGTCATCAGGAAGGGCACAACTCTATCAGCTGAGTAACAATGTTCATCAAAGTGTTGAGTGCTACAGTGTAGGTTAGTATATTAGTGCATGACAGTATTATGGTTAAGCAAACTAATTGTGCATTTCATGAAAGAAGCATGGAACTTTCAGCACATCATCTACATACCCCAAGGTTTGCTTTCAGACGTGGAAACACTTTCAGACTGACCTCTGGTGACCTTGAGGGGTCATTGACCTCAGCATTGCATTTTTCCACTTTTCGTCCCATTATTCTCCTTTATACTAATATATGTTTGTTAAAATGGCAGTTTTGTTCTAATAAAGACATTCACTTGCTCAGCCATGGCCTTGTGTCCATGTGTCAGTTTGTTGCATGATTTTGATGATAATTTTTATCATGTTCTTATTGATCAAATACTATTTCTAGCTGTTGATAAATGAAATGTTGTTGATGATGAATGAAATGAAATGAAATACAGTTAGATATCTAGCTAGCAACTAGCTAGTTAGCTAGCCATTGTGTAATGTTAGCCAATCCACCTCCAACCTCTTCACCATTAATTCCTCCAAAGAGCTAGCTACTGGCAAGGCAGCCTACGACACTCTTCAGCAATTTGATGCAACACTGTGCCTGCATCATGTCAAAACGCCATATCCTGATTGATCCAGCCCAGCCTTCTACATCTAATAAGCTGCATTGTCCCACTAACTGGGAACTCTGTGCTCTCTGCCAAGTGGAAACAAGGGAAGCTTTGCAATGCCCTGCCCGCTCAAGCAAGCCACCACTAGGCAGTGGTTATGTGTCATTGGCCAGGCATCTTCTTGAATTTCAAGAATTTGGACAGATACCCGCTGAGCTGGACCTAAACAGGCCCACCAAGTTACTGCTGCTAGCCTGTACAAGCTACTGCCCCTGGCCTCCAATCAGCACTGCATACCTGAGGCGGCCCCTCCAACATTTGAAGAATGGTGCCTACAGCGAGTCAGGGAAAGTGTGCATTTTGACTACTGGTTGAAAACCTTATCACTTGAGGTCCTCATGCTCATATATGTCAGATCACTGCGGGAGGGCAACTTTCAGCTCTATGTGGAAACCCTCACACAGCTACTACCCTGGATGTTTGCTCTGGACCACACTCATTACTCCAGGTGGCTATCAGTGCATGTCTGTGACATGATGGTCCTCTCCGATAAACATCCAGCCATCCTGGAGGAGTTCCGTGTTGGAAAGTTTGTTGTGCATAAAACAAGTCACAAATTCTCTGCCATTGCAATTGACCACTGCCACGAAACAGAACAACGCACCCAACAAAGGATCTGGTGGAGCAGTTGGCCTGACAGAGAATCCTGGGGCACTGCATCGCTGGATGGTGGCAGGTCCAGAAATGGCCAGAATGACTACAGATTTCGAGAATGAAAGCACCCCAGAAAGTGAAAATCGTCACCTCAAGCTGCAGCCAGCAGTGCAAGAAACCTTCATTAAACATGTTAGGTCCCTCACAGCAGTGATCGAAGAGATGGGGAACCCATTTCTTGAAGAGTCAGGATCTCCTGGTGCTTGACTCTAAAGACATCATGAGTTCATCAGTTGCAGACACAGTAAGGAAAGTGGAGTCCCTTGGTGCACAACAGTACAAGACCTTTGTGGAAGAACGCCTGGAGCAGCAAACAAAGCCAGTCACAGATACCCTGCCTAAGAACAAATTGCCTCTGTTCAGCTGCCCACCAGTGAAAACACAGTCAAAGCAGAAGATACAACTTGAAGCACTGAAGCGTGATTGCAATCTCTTCTCGCGGCTGTATATGGCTTGCCAAACACGTGATGGCAATCTGGATCAGTTCTTCAGTCGTGAAAACCAGGAAGCACCACCATCTTTATCTCAAGGAGGGAAGATGCGCCTTGGTACAAAAGCAAGAGCAAGCGAGTGAGTGCCCATGCCCACTTATTTTTTCTTTTTGTTGTGTTTTCCTGTAATTTTAATTATGCGTGATGCTCTGGCTCGCGGGGGCGCCGGATCCCGGATCCTCCGGGGTTGGGGTTCGTGGCTGCCGGGTCTGGGGACAGAGGGGGCCCAGGAAGCCTGTTATATAGTAAATGTTTTATTTAAAAAAAAAAATGTACCTACTCTTTTAACCCATTCTCTGCCATGCTTATATCCATCGCTGTTTGATCTCTACCAGCACTGTAAGTCTATGGAGATGTTCACCTTCTTTGCACGGCTATAACTTTTTAAATTGTATTGCTAAATTGACATTACTATGGCCCATTCAACATCGATTATCTATCGTTCTACTACGTTTTACTTTTTCATTCACACATTCATACGAAAATACCGTCTAGAGTATAAATGTTTTTATCGTTTTCTGCAGTATTTCCCAGAATGTGAGATATAGGCACAAATGCATATATTAGATCATTAAATGCAGTTTGATACCGATCGACGCTATATTAAAAATTTCAACTGTACATGGTCCTAAACGGTATGACTGATCATGCGCGGGTGAACGGAGGGGGGGGTCATTTATAATTCCGTGATAGTCGTTAGATGCTTCATATAGTATGGGTGATATATTGATCAGAGCAGTTTGTATCGAAAATGATAAACAAAAACGCTGAAACTCACGTCAGTCTCCTCGTACCGTTGGGCGATGAGAGTGGAGCAAACAGATCCCAGTTATGTGGTGGGGATCGAGGCGATCCATTTCCGGTTTGTATATTACTAATACCCGCCCAAATCATGTAGATTATTGAGTTATGGCAAAGATCCATATCCACGGTGTGTGTATTGAGTCCCGCGACGATAAACGAGTGGCCGGACGGAATAGGGAGACGCACTGGGATCACAAGAGATCCACTTCCGGTTGCAACTTGCCGATCAGCCACCAGGTGGCAGTATTGAAGCGTTGCAGAGTTGTGCTGGCTCACACAGCATCCGACAAGGCTCTGTGAGTGAAATATGAATACCATGGCGAAAATATGAAATTATGATCAGAATCACGTCGTACGCCGTTATTGGCAGAATTCGCATGAACTTGAAACCCGTTATACGACGTTATTGGCGGGGAAAGGGTTAATGATCTATTTTTCTTTTCCACTTGTTTTTCTTTTTGGTATTAGTTAATATTATTGAAGTTTTGATATTCTGTATTTATTATTTCTAATTGTCTTGTTATTATTATGATTATTATTGTTGAAGTACTGTCCTGTGATGTCTTGTATATTATTGTTGTTGTTACTGTATTATGTTGTGTAGTGTTTATTTGAAAAATGGAAAATTATAAAAATTTGATCACAAAGAAAGTGTCAATTTGTTCATGGCTGGGTAGTGTAGAGGTCTAAGCATTGGATCGGCTGGGTAGTGTAGACGTCTAAGCACTGGGTCGGCTGGGTAGTGTAGAGGTATAAGCACTGGGTCGGCTGGGTAGTTTAGAGGTGAAAGCACTAGGTGCGGGGTAGTGTAAAGGTGAAAGCACTAGGTGCGGCTGGGTAGTGTAGAGGTCTATGCACTAGTGTGGCTGGGTAGTTGTATAGGTGAAAGCACTAGGTACGGGGTAGTGTAAAGGTGAACTAGGTGCGGGGTAGTGTAAAGGTGAAAGCACTAGGTGCGGGGTAGTGTAAAGGTGAAAGCACTAGGTGCGGGGTAGTGTAAAGGTGAAAGCACTAGGTGAGGCTGGGTAGTGTAGAGGTCTATGCACTAGGTGAGGCTGGGTAGTGTAGAGGTGAAAGCACTAGGTGCGGGGTAGTGTAAAGGTGAAAGCACTAGGTGCGGGGTAGTGTAAAGGTGAAAGCACTAGGTGAGGCTGGGTAGTGTAAAGGTGAAAGCACTAGGTGCGGGGTAGTGAAAAGGTGAAAGCACTAGGTGCGGCTGGGTAGTGTAGAGGTCTATGCACTAGGTGAGGCTGGGTAGTGTAAAGGTGAAAGCACTAGGTGCGGGGTAGTGTAAAGGTGAAAGCACTAGGTGCGGCTGGGTAGTGTAAAGGTGAAAGCACTAGGTGCGGCTGGGTAGTGTAGAGGTGAAAGCACTAGGTGCGGCTGGGTAGTGTAGAGGTGAAAGCACTAGGTGAGGCTGGGTAGTGTAGAGAGGTGAAAGCACTAGGTGAGGCTGGGTAGTGTAGAGGTGAAAGCACTAGGTGCGGCTGGGTAGTGTAGAGAGGTGAAAGCACTAGGTGAGGCTGGGTAGTGTAGAGAGGTGAAAGCACTGTGCGGCTGGGTAGTGTAGAGGTCTATGCACTAGGTGAGGCTGGGTAGTGTAGAGAGGTGAAAGCACTAGGTGCGGCTTGGTAGTGTAGAGAGGTGAAAGCACTAGGTGCGGCTTGGTAGTGTAGAGAGGTGAAAGCACTAGGTGCGGCTGGGTAGTGTAGAGAGGTGAAAGCACTAGGTGAGGCTGGGTAGTGTAGAGAGGTGAAAGCACTAGGTGAGGCTGGGTAGTGTAGAGAGGTGAAAGCACTAGGTGCAGCTGGGTAGTGTAGAGGTGAAAGCACTAGGTGAGGCTGGGTAGTGTAGAGAGGTGAAAGCACTAGGTGAGGCTGGGTAGTGTAGAGAGGTGAAAGCACTAGGTGAGGCTGGGTAGTGTAGAGAGGTGAAAGCACTAGGTGCGGCTGGGTAGTGTAGAGGTGTAAGCACTAGTTGCGGCTGGGTAGTGTAGAGGTCTAAGCACTAGTTGCGGCTGGGTAGTGTAGAGGTCTATGCACTAGTTGCGGCTGGGTAGTGTAGAGGTCTATGCACTAGGTGAGGCTGGGTAGTGTAGAGGTGTAAGCACTAGGTGAGGCTGGGTAGTGTAGAGGTCTAAGCACTAGGTGAGGCTGGGTAGTGTAGAGGTCTAAGCACTAGGTGAGGCTGGGTAGTGTAGAAGTCTATGCACTAGGTGAGGCTGGGTAGTGTAGAGGTGTAAGCACTAGTACGGCTTGGTAGTGTAGTGGTTTAACCTCTTAAGCCTGACGGGTCCGGTACCGGACCCAAGCCATAAATCCATCTTTCCAGACTGTATAGATTAATGTTGTGTTTATTTATTCAAAGGTAGCCAAGAGTATAGACCCTAATCCTGTCAAAACAGCAGTCATTTATATTTTCATTTTCAACAATACGTTTGTTTACCAATAGGTTAAAGTGTTATTAGTGAAATATCAGTTTAGGAATTGTATTCATAAGATAGCGAATATCGCCGCAAATAAATGCGAGCCGCCATTTTGTTTGTAGTCTTTATGATGAAGGACAGACAGGGCTTTCAATTTCGAAAAATGACACTACCCAGCTCAAGCCAGCTCATGTCAATCAAATGACTTGTGGATGAACTTTTTTTATTTCTCTTATTTTTCTGGATTATCTACCACAAAACTGAATGTTATTGGCATAAATTAAAATGCAGTTAGTTTATCTACCTTTCTGTGAATGTTTAGCAAAAATCCGTGTTGCAATCCGATTCAAATTGGCGGACCAGTTTCCATAATAAAAAAGTTACTGTATTTACAGTAGATTTAATTCACGGTTCTTGCTGCACGGCACGCCTCGTGATACTAAATCCAAATTGAACTCTGCCATTGTAAAGAGAAGATTTGGCCCGATCCATAGATGTGCGACTTGGCTATAATAAGGTAATTTATAGGCCTGATATTCTATATTTTATAATAATATTTCAAATTGCATGTGTCCGGATGGCAGAATTCAGTACTGTATCTACAAAACCTTCTGTTTAATCATCTTCCCTTTATTCATTTGCTTAGATTTATTTTTATTTATTTATATTTCTGACACCGGGAATACATTCCCTGAGATCCACAGATGTCCCTATCAAGAACATGCAAATGGACCTTGTAGAAGTAGAGCAATCTTACATTTACTTAAGTATGTATTTTTAGGCGGATTTTCAGAAAATAGGGCTAGACCCGTCGGGCCTAAGAGGTTAAGAGGTTAAGCACTCGCCTACCACCACAGAGAACCAGGGTTTAAATCCCCGGTGTTAGTGTTACCTCCGGCTTGTTCAGTCATCCCTACGAACACATTTGTCAGTGTTCGCAGGTGGGAAGCCGGTGGGGTATGATGAGTCCTGGACTCCTGGTCATTACAATAGCGATTTCAATCGATCTGTCGGGGCGCCTGTTCAGCAGGAAGGGGATCTGAGGGAGGGAGATAGCGCAAACCTCTGAGAAACCCAGTGAAACTCCTAGCTGTCTGGTGAAAAGAAGTCGCTGACAACAGTAGGGCAGCGCAATGACCAGGGGGGAATTGGCATAACGACAACATTTGGGGATGGGAGAAAAATAAATTAAAACTTAAAATCTGTTAACTCATTACTAAAAGTAGAAAGTTGAAATACCCTGTATTCACATGTTTTTCTTCACATTATAATTTTCACTTTCGCTGTTGATGAGGTATTGGCCAAAGAAAGCATCAGCATGCTAAGCAGACATTCCTTCAACAACTGTATTGACTTACAAATAAGAAGGATAAGGAGCCATGGCAGCAGGAATACCGGAAAACCATTGTGCTCACATCATCTATAGGCAGAGAAGCATAATGATTCACTTCCTCATCTAAGTCTATTCTTTCTACTAACAACACAAGATCCCTGCAACACCACTTTACTTGTGTATAGCTGGCTTTAAAAAGCAATGTCCAGAAATCATGAAATCATATACCCCCCCCCCCCCCCAATAAGGAACTAAGCACAAACATGTGTACATGTGTTCAGATGATGTGACATTACAGTTATATTCTAATAATGCAGGGGGGGTGTTAAAAAAGAGACATTCTATAGAGACATTGCTTTTGAGTTTTTCAAATGTATTTCCTTGGTGCCTGGTGGAGCACCACAAACCGAGTGCCATACAGCTTCATTGTACTGGAGTGACAGCAAACATCTCTACTTCTCCAAAACTCGGCAAATGATACAGACACTGTCTGTGTGGATACATCCGGGTAACATATATTTTCCATTTCTTATTTTGGGAGAACCACCCCTTTAAGGAAATTGCTACAAGGTTTTCCTAGTGCAAACGTGCTGTGGGAGCCAGAGACTCCACTCTCCCACACACACACACGCTATCACGCAATCATGCTAATGATTGTCTCGTATTGGCCAACTTTTAGCATATATAGATCTGGGAAGTGTAATGATTGGTTTCAGGAGTATCTATCTTCTAGACGTCAGTGTGTGAAATCAGGCCCTGCTCAATCGGAATTCTTGTCCATAACTAAAGGTGTGTTTATTCTTTGAATGACTTGCATGCCCATTTGTATGTGGACGATACTATTGTGTACTGTATCGCTGACACTGTTCAGTTGGCCACTGAGTGCTTGCAGCTTTTGTTGTTCTTCAGGAAGCTTTTGTCAATCTTAGATTAGTCAGTAGCACTTTATAATAACACCCTGTTATAATACATTTATAAGGTATTTGTAGATAATGAACTAATCATGAACAAATCATTTATATACATTCGTAAATTATTATTAAATCATTTATAACTATATTTGTATAACATTTACAAATGAGTTCTACATTATTTATAACTCATTATCAACATTGTTTGTACTTGATTTGTTCATCATTAAATAATGTTGTTTAATGTGTAGTAACACATTTGTAGACGCTTTGAAAAATGGATATGAAAAAACGACTATACTGTATCTCCATTTATTTGTTCATGTTGAACAAATTATTTGTTAAGACATCTATACACTTATCGATTTTTTCGAATGGTGATCAGGAATTGGAATATACCAGTTGGATACCATCTGATGTCAGGTAAGGAATCTATGTTATCAGTGTTAGGATAATCAGACTCGTTTTGATGAAGATATAAGCTGTTTTGTGAAATGTGCTCTATCGGTTTCACTGTAAAATCCATGAGGAAATGAAAACGGCTATTATCAGCGCGCGGCTCGAATGGGCGTGCGTGTATGTATAATATTGATCATCTAGCGTTTATTTGAAAACGATTCATAAATAGGCCGACAAATATCAACGTTCTGGAATATTCCAGTAAAAGACGATTATCACAGAATGGCCCGGAATGGGCTGTTTTTTACCTCAAAACGGGTGCTTTTCAAAATGCTCTCAAACGGAAATGAAGCGATAAAAAACCAATCTGCCTTGACAGCACTGACTGGAAAATGATTCTTTGATAAGCGACGGGCAGATTAGACACATAGCCATAATTTAAAACATAGATTAGGCGATATTAACGTTAACATTGAAGTGGATGGTGGCATTCAAGCACTAAGTTTGGCGCCACCTGGTGGCACTGAAAGTGCAATCCGGACACATGCTATTTGAAATATGATTATAGAATATAAAATATCAGGCCTAAAATGGTTATGCGATTCAAATGCGATTAATTAGATTAATTCATTACAAATCCTGTAATTAATTAGATAAATTTTTTTAATCGCCTGACTAAAAACAACACAACGCAGAGACAGACAACACGGACGAAGGCGAGGAAGGCTGATAATGACGGCCGACACCAGAATCTAACAATATTCTTGCTTCCAAGCCGCAACAGAAGATTGGCTTCTTGTACAGAAATAGATCCAGCCTTTCTCGTGATTAGTAGAAAGAGGATTGTTGAAGCTGTTTTCTTATACATTTTGGACTATGGTGATGTCAATTATGATGTAGATGAACAAATAGCAATACCATCGTCTTATAGGGACTGCTACCTTATCATTTGATTGAGCTGTAATTATTTTTATTTTTTTTATTTAACCTTTATTTATCCAGGCAAACAATTAAGAACAAATTCTTATATACAAAAGCAGCCTGTATTAATTAAATTAACACAACACAAGGATTCAATGTCCCCAATGACATCACTGGTGGCCATAGTCAAACTCATTTACTTTCAACTACTGTCAAAATTAATTAATCGGTGCAAAACAATTTGCAGTTTTTGGATATGTGTGTGCTTATGTGCAAAATAAATCAGCATTGTTTTTTGGAGAAGTTCCCCTTTAAGGGAGGTGGAAAACATTAACCACAGACAACAACAACAGCAGCAGCAGCCCGGCCGCCACAGCTACTATATTCCATTTTGGGGGGTTTTCAAACTCGTACACATAAATCACAGGCAGAACTGTCCCTGCATGATAGAGCCAAATTATTACGGCTAAACACACAAGAATACGGGATGATTAAAGTGTCCGGGCCCCTCTAAGAGAAAACGGAGATGTGATTTATTACTCTCTATACCCCAGCAGACTGAAATGAAAAAAAACAAGAAAAGGACTGAATACATTGACTGTTGGCTGGTGTCTCTGGCTGTGGTAAGCGTCTCTGTGATGAGATGGTACAGTCTGAGACAGTTATGAGGACAGGAGATGCCTACAGTGGGGAATAGTGGGTTGGGAATTTCTATATCATTGGTGTCGATGTTCTACAGTATTCACAATCATACTTTTATCTTGGGTTATCTACCTATGCCAAAACCGAGAGGACGGCCTAAAGCATGCACGTGTCGCGAAATACCGAAATGATGATTGTTCCGATGTCTCGCGTTTTCGAGCGAATGATTATCTCTAGTTTTTTAGATTGAGAAATATCTGCATTCCTGATCAGGTACCCACAATGCACTTTTGGGAGTGGTCTAATAGAGTGCCCTTTCACGGCGGTAAATTGTAATTATTCTGTTCACTGCTAATCAGAATGTAGCAGGACATTGCGTAAATTATCAATAAGTGAAATGTCACAGGCAACATGAGAGATAGTGCATTTTTACCCCCCCCCCCCCCATCGCCATGGCCTATCGGATAAACGCTCTGAAAAGTTGTAAATAATCTACATCTCATGTGGTGCCTCTTCCCTCAAGTGAAGTGATTCATGAAAATCCTGATTCTAACAATCCGATAACATCATGTGTCAAATGCACCGCAGGATAATGAAAGACTAGAGGTCGTTCCTTATTGGAAATGTGAGGGGGTTGGGGGAGTACAATGGTTTGTAGTACAAGATGGGAGAAATGTTTCTGTTAATGGGGCAAAATGCCAATTAGTGAGAGCAACACAAACACGGCTTGTGGCAGTTTGCCAGGAGGGTGGTTCATACCAGCATGGAGATTTGTCATAGATGCTCTCACTTCATATTTAGATAGAGTGTCTCTAAAGGTACCAAGCAGAATAACAAACAAACAACTCACGGAGATTTGGAAATTGAATGTTAGAAAGCTTCAATTGTACAGGCTTGCTAACTGAACAAATTAGCTTTATGTCATTAAATTGTTGAATTATTATAATATAATTTTTTTGATCTACTTTTTCTCCTCCTTTTTTCTGTATTTTTTCTCCCATCCCGATTTAGTCGTTATGCCAATCCCCCCCTCCTTCCTGGTCATTGCGCGCATTTGCCCCCCACTTGCCGGTCTAGGGAGGGTTGAAGCCTATCACATGTCTCCTCCGATACATGTGGAGGCAGCCAGCCGCCTCTTTTCACCTGACAGCAAGGACTCTCATTGGTTGAGTGTAACGCGTGGGAGGATCACACTACCTCACCCAGATCCCTTCCTCGCTGAGCAGGCACCCTGACCGACCTGTAGGAGTTGCTGTTTACAATGACCAGGACCCACCCCACCGGCTTCCCACCCGCTGACACTGCCAATTGTGTCAGTATGGACGACCGACCTTGCCGGAGGTACCGCGGCAGCTGGATTCGATCCCACTGTCTCTGTGGTGGTAGGCAGACGCTTAGTCCGCTGCGCTACCCGGCCGCATGAATTATTATAATATTATATGAAACTACAGCAGTTTAATGTACAGTGATCATCAAACGTATCACATTTTCACAATTTTGCTTGACCTGCGTAATGTAAATCAAGCTACTGAACAAACTTTAATAGCATGCACCGACCCGCATATGGGACGTTTTTAGGACGATTTGCCCACCGGCACTTTGGCAACCCCTAGTGGCTCGGGTGTGCATATTTTGTAATACAATATATATATCGAATTGAAGGCTTATTTGTTGCCTGTCGATAGTATTTGGAATGGCGATCAGATAATTGGATTATTTCTTTTGCATTACATCAGATACCAGGTAAGGACTCTATATATGATCTGATATTTTTTTCTACCCCGATCGCGGCTGTCTGTGTGTGTGTGTGTGTGTGTGTGTGTGTGTGTGTGGCTGTGTGCCGTTGGGTGCAGGAAGGGACTGGGGGAGCCTCGCGCTACCAGGCCCTTTTCATTCTTGCATGAGGAAGGATAATAACGATGATCTAGCGTTGATTTCAGGATGATTAGATAATCAGGCGAAAAACGTGTTTAGTGTATTCCACTAAAGGGCTATTATCGCGTCTTTTCCTGGGATTACTAAGAATCACCCAAACTATATTCATATTCAAAACGGTATAAAACGGAAATGTACGGATGAAAAAACAATCCGTTTTGTACATGTTGACTGGAAGCAACTCACTGATAATCGACGGGTGTATTGGACCCATAGCTATAATATACTGTAAGATATATTTTAAGCACTCGCAAATCTCGCAGTCCCCCCATTGATTAAAGCACTGGCGTACTAGCGCCCTCTGGCGCATTAAGCGATGACGCAGAATGAGTTAAGGGTGAAAGTGAGTTTAACCCATAGCACCGCTACTCGCAACAGTCACTTCACAACATCTGAAGTCCATCGTGACTGTGCCTCACGGTACCATCCGTTACATACATACTCATGTGCAAACGGAATATGATTCTGATATTTTGAATGCCGAGCCTTGACATTTAGCCATTATCCTATTTTCATACTAGTGCTCGTTTCCCTATGTCTTTTATTTTGTTGTTGCTGTTCTTAGCTCTATTCTATTTCAATCTTTCAAACATTTTCTTATGTACCGCAGTTGCTATTGCATGTACATGTTGGTGTTTTATTACACGTATATGTACATACATACCAACTGTTTCACCTGTTTTATTCTCCACCCATTGATCATCCATAGCAACACTAATATCACCAACATCTAATAAGCGATATCTCCCCCTTGAACGACCCTTCTATGGTTTCTCCCCTCCACATTGCCTGTGGTGCTTTTTTCCTATTGCTAAGTTTTTCCTTACCTTCGCCTGGGGTATGTCTGGGAATGGTGCATTTATTTATTTGACATTTTATTTTGGATTTCATGGTATTTTTTGTTTTGTTCTTGATTTATTGTGATGTTTCTTCTTGACTTGTTTAAAACCTCTTAACCCATTACCCGCCAAAATCGCTGTTCAGCGTTATTGCCCGCCATGCGTTGTCTGCCAATATCGCTGTACAGCGTGTTTCAAGGTCATATTTCATATTTTCGTCATGGAATTCATATTTCACCCACGGAGCCTTGTCATATGCTGCGGGAGCCATCACAACTCTGCAACGCTTCAATACAGCCACCTGGTGGCCGATCGGCGAGTTGCCAAACCGGAAATGCCGTTTCAGCTCGGTCCGTCCCCTAATTCCGTCCGGCCACTCGTTTATCGTCCCGGGACTCAATCCACACACCGTGGACATGGATCGTTGCCATAACTCAATAAACAACATGATTTGAGCGTATATTAGTATTATACAAACCGGAACTGGATCGCCTCGATCCCCACCACATAACTGGGATCTGTTTGTTCCACTCTCATCGCCCAATGGTACGAGGAGACAGACGTGAGTTTCAGCGTTTTTCTTTATCATTTTCGATACAAACTGCTCTGATCAATATATCACCCATACTACATAAATCATTTAACGTCGGTCACGGAATTATAAACGACCCATCCCCCCTCCTCCGTTCACCCGCAGATGATCAGTCATACCGTTTAGGACCATGAACAGTTTACATTTTTAATATAGCATTGATCGGTATCAAACTGCATTTGATAATCTATATGCATTTATACCTATATCTCACGTTCTATGAAATACTGCAGAAAACGATAAAAACATATTTATACTCTAGACGGTATTTTCGTATGAATGTGTGAATGAAAAAGTAAAACGTTCCTACATCCTGAACGATAGATAATTGATGTTGAATGGGCCATAGTAATGTAAATTTAGCAATACAATTTAAAAAGTTATAGCCCTGCAAAGAAGGTGAACATCTCCATAGACAAATAGCGCTGGCAGAGAATGTTTTAGGATGATCAAAGTGGTGGCAGAGAATGGGTTAACATGCGGGCAGAAAAGTGGCCATTTTTGTTTTTGAGGACTGCATACCTTATTTGCAAACCAAAATACTATACTTTATACTTATAGCACATGCATAAGCCTGGTCTCTTTTGAAAGATAACATTCTGAAGTTTATGATACAATAAATAAAGATAACTTTTAGTGCTAATGAAATAGAGTGACATAGGTCTGAACTTGGGTTGTAGAAAAACTTGTTACTCAAGTTTTTCTGTAGTAGTTAGTAGTCCAGAAGTAGTATTTCCCCAGAAATTTGTATGGCTTAAAAAAGTCCCGAGATCCATAGCCTGAAGTAGTACATGTCCAAATTTCATAAAGATCCGTTCAGAAATGAGTGATTAGGAGTGATTTTGGTAAACTGTGTACAAAAGAAAAGCAAATTTTTCTCATAGACTTCATTCATTCAGCGGTTTTTCTCTTCCTGTTTTTGCTCGTTAGTTCTTCACCTAGATCCCTGATTGGTACATCCCCAGGTGGGGTATCATTGGAAAGCCACACTCATTGGATACAACCCTGTCCAATAATTTCCGAGATCGCCAAATGATTGACGGAACTAGAGCCCCAAGAGTCGGGAGTAGTATTTGCGCAATATCGTGTACTTTGCGCAAGCCTAAAATATCGGCATGTAACTTGAGAATATGCACACCCGAGCCACTAGAGGTCGCCAAAGTGCCGGTGGGCAAATCGTCCTCAAAAGGGCCCACATGTGGGACCTTGCAGCTTAAGAAGACATGTCCGGCCCATGGTGCCATTAACGTGTGTTGTCGAGCCTTACAAATAAATTTGATTTCATTTGATTAGGATTTTTACCTTGTCCATCTGGAATGGAAGCGGACAGTGCGGTTAACTCTCGGGAGAGGTGTTAGTTGGACAATGCCTAGGCTAACCGGCACTGTCTGCTTCCATTCATTGTGCTAAGCTAGACTAACGTGCAGCCAGATAGCTTTCTACTGAACGCAGAGAGAGGAAACTGGTATCTATCTTCTTGTCTCTCTCTGGAGACGACGGTAAGCTAATTTGTTCATGTCTTGACTATGTGTGTGCGTGTGCATGTGTGTGTGTTTGTGTGTGTGTGTGTGTGTGTGTGTGTGTGTGTGTGTGTGTAGAAATATATATAATTACATTTGTTAAATTGCTTAAACGTATTAATCATGACTAAATATTTGATTAATTACATTTAATATACATAAACAAAACAATACTTTAATCAATTCACTTCAATACATTACACCTGAAGAGGGGACCATCATACGAAGTGTGCTCCAAATGATTCCTAGCACTAAAATGCAAATACATGAACCCTTTACCCTCTCTCTCTCTTTCTCTATCTCTCTCCCTCCTCTTTCTCTGTTTCTTTCTCTCTCTCTAACTCTGGGATTTTGCATTATTCAATTATCCCCTTCACCCCTCATTAAAAACGGTACCTCTCTGTACATCAAGGAATTCACACTCCCAATTAGCAGCTATATTGATGATGATTTCTCAATTGGCGTCCAGACACACCTGCATATCAAACACATGGAAATAGCCCTGATGATTATTAATGAGATGTCTGTGTGTGTGTGTGTGTGTGTGTGTGTGTGTGTGTGTGTGTGTGTGTGTGCGTGCGTGCGTGCGTGTGTGCGTGCGTGTGTGAGAGAGAGAGAGAGGGACACAGTAAAAGAAACCCAGGCTGATACAGTTAAGGGTTTGACTGATCAGGTTAAACAGTGGAGAGGCCTAAAGCCCTACTAGGATTCTGTGGCGGTGAGTTTCCTGAGAATCAAAACGAAGTTAACTACTTTATCAGGTATCTGCTCACTATCACTGCTCTGTGTGATGCGCTGTCTCTATTCAAACGTCTCCCTTTCATGGATCATCAAATAAAAACAGATTTGCAAAGCCAAGAGCTCACAGGGCAGACTGCTCAGGATAGAACATTTTAAACACCTATCTGCTCTAGTCAGTCTGATACCAGTACTGGCATCAAATACTGGGTTGAGGCTCAAACAGAGTGTTGGTATCAGAGAATTTCCCCAATACTAAAATCCGATAACAAGAGACCATGTTCAGAAACAAAATCGACAGAAAATGTGGTGTGGGTACATTCTTCTTTTTGAAGGGCACATCAAACTCACAACCCACCCACCCAAGCCTTGCATGTCGTAAGCCTGTGAGAAACAACAGTGAAAAGCATGGTGTACATCTAATAACACACTAGCTAACCATTTCCCATGGCCATGCAAGCGGCCAAAAGCACTGGAATAAACAACGAAGCAAAGCAAATCTAATTTAACAAATATAATGTGCCTCTGGCTAAAATCATTCGGAGGGAAACGTGAGGGGAAACTTCTTCTTCTGGGGAAATGCAAAAAAAGATATATGTCTATAATGTTGTTTTCTCTGGTGAAGAAGACTTAACTCCGTCCTTGACTCTCAAACAGTCTTTTGAGTCGGGCGTTCACTCCTTGCTGGTGACTCTGAGAGTCAAAGTGCACTTTGACCACACACACAAACTGAATTAATCTAGCTCATCTGGGACACAGGCTTGTTAAGTCAAGTCATCTTTATTTATAAACTGCTTGCAATCAATATACAGTCAAGCAGAAATAAATGCTTTACAAGAACAATTGAAAACAGTAAAAAAAGAAAGAAGAAAAGACACAACAGTGGACAGAGTTTAGAACAATGATGTGATACATTCATATACACATAAATAAGTGTCCTGTAAGGGTTTGGCTCGTGTTGCTACACGGACATGTTTGTATGTTGCAAGATACTTCCTGACTGACCTACCAGTAAAGAGTCAACGGGCACACGACGTGGAGTTGACAGGGCGTATGGGACAGCATCGGGCTCTAGCTCAATTGTGTAGGGCTCCTTTAGCTTCCTTTAGCTTCCTACACTGTAAATTGTGGCCTAGCTTAGCACAAATGAATGGAAGCGGATACGGATCAGCTAGCCTATAGCTTAAACTGGGAGAAGTGTTTTTGGCCAACAGCTAGGCTATCTGATCCGTATCCACTTCCATTTATTTGTGGAATCTACGGTAGCTTACAGCCGGATAGCTTTCAACTGAACGCACGGAGAGGAATCTGTGCATGGCACAATCAATCTGATTCTGGAGAAGACGGTAAGCGTGTTTCCTATAATGTTTGCGTGTTCCTTTGAGATTGGAAATAAAGCACCAATGGTGGTAAGGTTGGCAAGTTCAACAGACATGGAGAGCATGGTTTTGAATGAGGATATAGACTTGTGTCGTGAGAGGAGAGACACTACTACGTGCCCTACTGAGGCCTGCCATCTGCAAATAGGAATATATGCAAATAAAGGCTATATTACGCTGAGTTGTACGTCTCTTGCGGGTCTGTTTTAACTTGTGTTATTATCAGTATAGGTCAGGACTAGAAGCAGCTGAGCTATCTACCTAGCAACTAGCATGCCAGTGAAATAGACCCATTTGACTGTGACAAGCTAACGTTAACAGTGTTAGCTGGACAATGCTACATTAATTCTACATTATTTTATGTTCCATTTGATACCGCTACAGCATTGGAACCGAGTGGTAACATTAGCGACCAGCATGCTGTGTATCTTGGCTTTAGTAACTACAGTCAAATTGTGGCTAAGAGGGTTTATGACCGTGGTACGCATGTGTTAAAAGCATCCTGATGGGTGCTCAGTATTTGTTGGACTGCAAGGCATACTGGGTATGCAGGCCCCAGTAGGGAATATATAAATTATATATATTTATTTATTTATTTATTATTATTATACACTTGTCTTTTTAGTTGAACCTTTATTCAACCAGGCAGGTCAAAGGGTCGAAGGGAACAGAGAAAAGGGGATGAAAAAAACATCAAACCAAAAAAGAACAATCCAACCAGATAAGACTATTAGACACATCACAGAGAGGTAAGGGACATAATTAAAACATACACCAAACAAACAAGGGAAATAATTAAAACACACAACAAACAACCAAGGGAAATAATTAAAACACACACCAAACAGACAACCAAATAAAATGACAAGATATGCAAGAACGTTTAAATATCTAATAAAAGGCGAGGTGACAGTTGCAGGTGTGTGTGTGTGTGTGTGTGTGTGTGTGTGTAAACAACTCTACGAGTCCTTAAAAGTAGGGAGGGCGATTAATCTGTTCTCAATTTTGCATCTTGTTCCTTCTGGGAGCAGCCAGTTGTGTGGTCTCTCCTGTGGTGGGTGGGAGTTCCCAAGATTACAACTTGGTTCTGGACCCTATGTGTCCGAAGCTTCCCCGGCTCACGCTGGGACACGGCCAGAACATGGACTACATGGACAGTATCTCGGTAAGTAAGTTAACGACTATGCACCGATTTCACTACTGTGCAAGTATGTAATCCATTGACCACCCTGTGTCAAAAAATTATAATTCTGTATTCCACGGGGAGAACGCTGCTAAAATTGGGGTACTGTGATCCCACTTTTTGCTTCTGATCAGTGCTCTAGCTGTCGGCGTTTGGTACCAATTAAAGGCGAGAGAGAGGGTGGCAAAACGTAATTGGGCTCTTACTACCAGAAATAGACCCCGTGACCCGTATTGGGTTCATAAATTCAAGATGAAGCTGCCGTGAGGGATTTATGTTGTATACATGACTACATAGCCACACATCGCATGTTAATGGTTCTCATTTTGTATGCAAAGAAGGGGAACACAAGTCTAGTCAGACAGAGAGAAGCAGGTACGTTAGGCTGACCAATGACCTATCTAACCTCTTGGCCCTGCTCTCTCTCTCTCTCTCTCTCTCTCTCTCTCTCTCTCTCTCTCTCTCTCTCTCTCTCTCTTTCTCTCTCTCTCTCTCTCTCTCTCTCTCTCTCTCTCTCTCTCTCTCTCTCTCTCTCTGGCTGTAAAACACACACATATCCAAACTGTAGTAGTGTCCCCCCTTCTCCCATCAGCATCATCATCATCATTATTCATAATTATGCAACTGTGCTGCAAGTTATATTAGGGCCAAACACTGTACAGCCACACAGGCATTATGTTGCATGATATTCCTTCATCATTGAACGTTAATCATGTTTTATACTTGTCTCGTACTTTGCATGCCACACAGTATTACTCATGAACTGTTAATGTATGTAAATCTTTTGGATGACAAGCAAACAGCGTTTCATATCTCTCATCCTCAGTCAAGACAGTGGAGCAAACTGGCCATCATCTCACTGTAAAAAAAAAAAAAAGATTTTCAGAGGAAATTCACTGTATTATTTTACAGATTATCTTTGTTTTTCTACTTTAAGTGTAAATACCATAAAAATACATTAAATACCTTGTATCAAAATATTAACAATTAAATAAAGTTTTTTTTCTTACAGTGTAGACTTGATATTTCTAAAGAAGGATTCGGATATCTAAAATGATGAATAAACCGATGTCACAGCACAGTGCAGTTCTGAGGGGTAGTGTGTAGCCTATAGAAGAGGACCTGGTTTCACTCTCTTTCCCCCTCTAATCAGCAGATTCAATTTCCCTGACCACGATTCCTCTGCCTCAGAGGCGTCCCGGGGCTACTGCTGTGAAACCACATCTGCGTAGCGTCTCCTGGTTCTGTCGGGTTACACTGCGTCTCATCAGGCCCGCCAGTCAGCCAGCCTCGTTGGGGTTCTGGTAGGGACGGCTCGGGGGCCTCCAGCTCCTTCGTATCCCCGTGTCCCTCCCGCGGGTCGGAGAGAGATTATGATGAAGGTAAAGATTACTTTGTCATGTTATGCAAGGTCACTGGAATCCATATTTTAGCATATTCTCCCGTTAGATACAAACACGCACGCACGCACGCACGCACGCACGCACGCACGCACGCACGCACGCACGCACACACACACACACACACACACACACACACACACACACACACACACACACACACACACACACACACACACACACACACACACACACACACACACACACACACACACACGCACACACACACAGTGCCCTAAGACATGCAATTTAATTTAATTTGAGAGGTTAGGACCACCTGCAGTGCAGTGCCCCTGAAGCAGTTTGGGGTTCCGTAACCTTTATTTATTACCTTTTTTCTTCCAGCAACGCCCTGCTTCTCATTCACACAGTTGGAGTCACACCTGGGAGCTGCCCAGTATAACCACAGTCTGACACTGTCAGCCACTGAGCAGCTCCACTGGAACAGTTGGGCAGTAAGTGCCTTGCATTGAGGTTGGCGTTGAGGGACAAGAGAGAGTTATTCATTCACTTCCCCGCCCAGATTCCTCCTGCCGGTCCAGGGGATGCGACCTTCTGACCTTTAGGCCACCGCTGTCCCACAGTTCACAGGTCGTTGGTTGTGCCGAGGATTAAAACCAGTGACCTGCTGGTTTACCGTTTGGCCTCTTTACCTCCGGACCTTTCCTTAATCTGAATCCCATGAGGAAGAGATGGATGCCATGCCAAAGAGAAGCCCCGGCTCTTTCACACATGGACACTGGACAATGCCCAGGGAATCAGGTGCGGGCATATCTCTCATCCTCCATCAGACAGCGGAGCAAACTGGCCACTTCTACAAGTCTACATCTTGACTTGATATTAAAAAAATCTCACTGAAAAAAAAGCATCACTGAGCAAAAGCTGATTTATTTAACAAATTATGATCACTTAATAATCGTTTCATACAGGCTAAAACACTGTGAGAAGCACACATTTAATATACAGTAAATGTACGACTTTGCTGTAATCTTTGAAGCACACACCTCCACACTGTCACTTTTTGGAACATATTGGGTGCACCTCGCAAACTCGCTCAAATCTTGATGAGAGAAATGCCTTGTGTGTCTTGTCCTTGGTCGGGAATCAAATTGAAGAGAATGAAGATAGCACGGATATAAATTTGATCTACAACATTGTTGTGTTTGTATTCAATGGTCAATACACAGACATATAGGTGCTGGGAGGGTAAACTCCACTTGGAATAATTGGAACGTTTGCATTTGCACATACAGCCCCTCTGATTAATGTGTGGTTCAGGTCGGGATTCCAGTGCATGTGCGCAATGGATTAGAGAGAGAGAGATGAGACAGATTAGCTTCATGTCATTTAATCACCTTCATGATCTTGTTTAACGACTAAATCTTCTGTCATATACTGTCTCTCTCTCTCTCTCTCTCTCTCTCTCTCTCTCTCTCTCTCTCTCTCTCTCTCTCTCTCTCTCTCTCTCTCTCTCTCTCTCTCTCTCTCTCTCTCTCTCTCCTTACTTTAAAATTAGACTCTATATGTTTCTGCCAAGCATTGGCGTTTGAAGGCCCATCTGCCCTGGCTACTGAAGTTCCACAGGGAACCCAGAAGGCATGTCAGGTAACAGGGGGGGGGGGGGAACACAGAGAGGCAGGATGTGCCAAGTGTAAGGGTGCCACGATCAATCGACTGCATCGAACAAATCAATTAATAATAATACAATCAAAACATTTAATTGGTGGCGGTTAATGAAGATTAATTTCATTCAGAAGTTCTGTTAACTAACGTTAATTATACAGCTACTGTAAGTTACATATGATTGCTATTGATAACGGTAGGTATTGTTAATCACAACTACTGTAACTTAAATATTATGATTACTATTGCTAACGGTAGGTAACGTTAACCAACGTTAATCATAGAGCCACTAATAATAATAATAATAATAATAATAATAATAATAATAATAATAATAATAATAATAATAATAATAATAATAATAATTCATTACATTTATATAGTGCTTTTCTCAGACTCAAAGCGCTTCACAACATAGGGTTAGGGAAATTGCCTCCTTCCCCACCACTGGTAGCACCCAATCTTGGGCACCAGGCACACATCACACCACACAGTGGCACCCGGCACACATCACACTACACACTGGCACCAGGCACACATCACACTACACACTGGCACCAGGCACACATCACACTACACAATGGCACCAGGCACACATCACACTACACACTGGCACCAGGCACACATCACACTACACACTGGCACCAGGCACACATCACACTACACACTGGCACCAGGCACACATCACACTACACAATGGCACCAGGCACACATCACACCACACAATGGCACCAGGCACACATCACACCACACAATGGCACCCGGCACACATCACACTACACAATGGCACCAGGCACACATCACACCACACACTGGCACCAGGCACACATCACACCACACACTGGCACCAGGCACACATCACACCACACACTGGCACCAGGCACACATCACACTACACACTGGCACCCGGCACACATCACACCACACAATGGCACCCGGCACACATCACACTACACACTGGCACCAGGCACACATCACACTACACAATGGCACCAGGTACACATCACACTACACACTGGCACCAGGCACACATCACACTACACAGTGGCACCAGGCACACATCACACTACACACTGGCACCAGGCACACATCACACTACACAGTGGCACCAGGCACACATCACACTACACACTGGCACCAGGCACACATCACACTACACAGTGGCACCAGGCACACATCACACTACACACTGGCACCAGGCACACATCACACTACACAATGGCACCAGGCACACATCACACTACACACTGGCACCAGGCACACATCACACTACACAATGGCACCAGGCACACATCACACCACACACTGGCACCAGGCACACATCACACTACACAATGGCACCAGGCACACATCACACCACACAATGGCACCAGGCACACATCACACCACACAATGGCACCCGGCACACATCACACTACACACTGGCACCAGGCACACATCACACTACACACTGGCACCAGGCACACATCACACCACACGGTGGCACCCGGCACACATCACACTACACACTGGCACCCGGCCCACATCACACTACACACTGGCACCCGGCACACATCACACTACACACTGGCACCAGGCACACATCACACTACACACTGGCACCAGGCACACATCACACTACACACTGGCACCAGGCACACATCACACCACACGGTGGCACCCGGCACACATCACACTACACACTGGCACCCGGCCCACATCACACTACACACTGGCACCCGGCACACATCACACTACACACTGGCACCAGGCACACATCACACCACACAATGGCACCAGGCACACATCACACTACACACTGGCACCAGGCACACATCACACCACACGGTGGCACCCGGCACACATCACACTACACACTGGCACCCGGCCCACATCACACTACACACTGGCACCCGGCACACATCACACTACACACTGGCACCAGGCACACATCACACCACACAATGGCACCCGGCACACATCACACCACACACTGGCACCAGGCACACATCACACCACACAGTGGCACCCGGCACACATCACACTACACACTGGCACCCGGCACACATCACACCACACAATGGCACCAGGCACACATCACACCACACAATGGCACCCGGCACACATCACACCACACACTGGCACCAGGCACACATCACACTACACACTGGCACCCGGCACACATCACACCACACAATGGCACCAGGCACACATCACACTACACACTGGCACCAGGCACACATCACACCACACAGTGGCACCAGGCACACATCACACCACACAATGGCACCCGGCACACATCACACCACACAATGGCACCCGGCACACATCACACCACACACTGGCACCAGGCACACATCACACCACACAGTGGCACCCGGCACACATCACACCACACACTGGCACCAGGCACACATCACACCACACAGTGGCACCAGGCACACATCACACCACACAATGGCACCCGGCACACATCACACTACACACTGGCACCAGGCACACATCACACTACACACTGGCACCAGGCACACATCACACCACACGGTGGCACCCGGCACACATCACACTACACACTGGCACCCGGCCCACATCACACTACACACTGGCACCCGGCACACATCACACTACACACTGGCACCCGGCACACATCACACTACACACTGGCACCCGGCCCACATCACACTACACACTGGCACCAGGCACACATCACACTACACACTGGCACCCGGCCCACATCACACTACACACTGGCACCCGGCACACATCACACTACACACTGGCACCAGGCACACATCACACTACACAATGGCACCCGGCACACATCACACTACACACTGGCACCAGGCACACATCACACTACACACTGGCACCAGGCACACATCACACTACACACTGGCACCCGGCCCACATCACACTACACACTGGCACCCGGCACACATCACACTACACACTGGCACCAGGCACACATCACACTACACAATGGCACCCGGCACACATCACACTACACACTGGCACCTGGCACACATCACACTACACACTGGCACCTGGCACACATCACACTACACACTGGCACCAGGCACACATCACACTACACACTGGCACCCGGCACACATCACACTACACACTGGCACCAGGCACACATCACACTACACACTGGCACCAGGCACACATCACACTACACAATGGCACCAGGCACACATCACACTACACACTGGCACCAGGCACACATCACACTACACACTGGCACCAGGCACACATCACACTACACACTGGCACCAGGCACACATCACACTACACACTGACACCAGGCACACATCACACTACACACTGACACCAGGCACACATCACACTACACACTGGCACCAGGCACACATCACACTACACAGTGGCACCAGGCACACATCACACTACACAGTGGCACCAGGCACACATCACACTACACACTGGCACCAGGCACACATCACACTACACACTGGCACCCGGCACACATCACACTACACACTGGCACCAGGCACACATCACACTACACACTGGCACCAGGCACACATCACACTACACAATGGCACCAGGCACACATCACACTACACACTGGCACCAGGCACACATCACACTACACAATGGCACCAGGCACACATCACACTACACACTGGCACCCGGCACACATCACACTACACAATGGCACCAGGCACACATCACACTACACAATGGCACACATCACACTACACAATGGCACCAGGCACACATCACACTACACACTGGCACCAGGCACACATCACACTACACAGTGGCACCAGGCACACATCACACTACACAATGGCACCAGGCACACATCACACTACACACTGGCACCCGGCACACATCACACTACACAATGGCACCCGGCACACATCACACTACACAATGGCACCAGGCACACATCACACCACACAGTGGCACCCGGCACACATCACACTACACACTGGCACCCGGCACACATCACACTACACACTGGCACCCGGCACACATCACACTACACACTGGCTGAACGGCTCAGGAGCCAGGGTTTAGATATCAGCCAATTAACACTTTGATCGCCATGGGTTAAATTCATAATTTACCATCCCTCGCCAGCTCTATTTGTCTATGGAGAAGTTCACCTTCTTTGCAGGGCTATAACTTTTTAAATTCTATTGCTAAATTGACATTATTATGGCCCATTCAAGGTCCTATATGTATTGTTCAGGGTGTAGCAACGTTAAACTTTTTCATTTACATATTCATACTAAAATATGGTCTAAAGTATAAGTATGTTTTTATCGTTTTCTGCAACTACACACTGACACCAGGCACACATCACACTACACACTGACACCAGGCACACATCACACTACACACTGGCACCAGGCACACATCACACTACACAGTGGCACCAGGCACACATCACACTACACAGTGGCACCAGGCACACATCACACTACACACTGGCACCAGGCACACATCACACTACACACTGGCACCCGGCACACATCACACTACACACTGGCACCAGGCACACATCACACTACACACTGGCACCAGGCACACATCACACTACACAATGGCACCAGGCACACATCACACTACACACTGGCACCAGGCACACATCACACTACACAATGGCACCAGGCACACATCACACTACACACTGGCACCCGGCACACATCACACTACACAATGGCACCAGGCACACATCACACTACACAATGGCACACATCACACTACACAATGGCACCAGGCACACATCACACTACACACTGGCACCAGGCACACATCACACTACACAGTGGCACCAGGCACACATCACACTACACAATGGCACCAGGCACACATCACACTACACACTGGCACCCGGCACACATCACACTACACAGTGGCACCCGGCACACATCACACTACACAATGGCACCCGGCACACATCACACTACACAATGGCACCAGGCACACATCACACCACACAGTGGCACCCGGCACACATCACACTACACACTGGCACCCGGCACACATCACACTACACACTGGCACCCGGCACACATCACACCACACACTGGCACCAGGCACACATCACACTACACACTGGCACCAGGCACACATCACACCACACACTGGCACCAGGCACACATCACACCACACACTGGCACCAGGCACACATCACACCACACAATGGCTGAACGGCTCAGGAGCCAGGGTTTAGATATCAGCCAATTAACACTTTGATCGCCATGGGTTAAATTCATAATTTACCATCCCTCGCCAGCTCTATTTGTCTATGGAGAAGTTCCCCTTCTTTGCAGGGCTATAACTTTTTAAATTCTATTGCTAAATTGACATTATTATGGCCCATTCAAGGTCCTATATGTATTGTTCAGGGTGTAGCAACGTTAAACTTTTTCATTTACATATTCATACTAAAATATGGTCTAAAGTATAAGTATGTTTTTATCGTTTTCTGCAGCTTTCTCCAGAACTTGATTTATAGCTCCAAATGCATTATATTGATGATGAAATACAGTTTGATAGCAATCGGCGCGAGATAAAAAATTTCAACTGGACGTGGTTCTAGAAGTTACTACGTGTCATCTGATGATGACCGGATGGGCGGGGGATCGTTTATAATTCCGTGGGCAGCGTTAGATGATTCATCCAGAGTGGGTCATATGTTCATCATAGCAGTTTATATGGAACACGTTAGAATATAACGCTGAATCTTACCGTGGCTTCCTCGCGCCGCTGGCAGATGAGCGTGGAACAGAATTTTTTCTATTATGGGATGGAGAAATGCCCGATCCATTTCCAGGTTGTATAATAGTATATACGTCCAAATCATGTTGTTTTTTCGAGTTATTTGCACCGATCGATGTTCACTGTATCAAGACGGAGTCTCTCTAACGATAGCGAGTGCCCGGACCACATATGGATGAGCACTACCGGTTCAAAGGCTCATTTCTGGTTGGCGATCTGCCGATCGGCCACCAGATGGCGCTCTTGAACCGCTAGAGAGTTGAGTGGAGCTTTGCAGTGTGTCTCAGGGCTCCGGAGGGGAAATATGATTTCGGTCACAGATTTTTGAAATATTGACATCATAGACGAGTTACGGCGTCTTCGGCAGAATGAGCATGGCTAGGAATGACGTCTTAACTTGTCCCCGGCGATCATAGTGTTAAGGGGAAGGGATGATTAGGTGGCCTTGATGTCAGGGACCTGATTTGGGAATTTGGCCAGGAACGTCGGGGAACCCCCTACTCTTAACGATAGGCATCCTGGGTTCTTTAACGACCGAATTCAGTCAGTTACTGTAAGTTACTTTATTATACCATGTCTTACCTTAGCTGAAAACATCTGTTCAGTAGCTAAATGCTAATCCAGAGAAATCCTTTGCTTCATGGTGTAGGAAATGCATTCATCATGTTTATTAGAAGCGAGCTCAAGCACGCAAACAATGTATTTTGGGTTGAAAATATGAATGAATGAATGAATGAATGAATGAATTATTTTATTTCGAATGTTTACAAATACAAATAAATAAACAAACAAATAATTTTTCAAATGTCTTTACAAATAAACAAACGAAAAGGATGGGTTTGAAGCCAAAGCCTTATAGAGCAACCTACCCCTAATTCAAAAAAAGTTAAAGTTTTCAAAATATAACAAACAAAAAAATAAATCAACAATCAAAAATCAACAAAAACCTATACAGAAAAGAACAAAAAAAGTTTAAGTTTGCAAGATAAAACAAACAAACAAACAAACAAACAAACAAACAAAATCAACAATCAACAAAAACCTGAAAAGAACATAAGCCAACATAGGAAAATCAAAAATTCATCTGCAATACCCGAGTTTCATGGTAGAGAAAAACAGATAGGTAATATTTTACTATAAGATTCTAGAACCCTGTTTTTAAACATATTTTTAAACTTAAAAATACTCCTGCTGTTTTTTATTTCATCCGGTATATTGTTCCAGAGTTTCACTCCTTTAACTGACACAGACATACTTTTAAGTGTGGTTCGAGCTCTAGGCTGTTTCAAATTGAGTGTTCTTCTTAAATTATACGTCACCTCTCGTTCTTTAAACACAATTTGTAAGTTACATGGCAGTTGATAACTTCTAGCTTTAAAAACTATCTCTGCTGTTTTAAGGTCAACTAAGTCGAGGAACTTGAATGCCCTTAGTTCAAAAAACAGTGTGTTTGTAGGATGGAGATAACTAACATTGTTCACAACCCTTATTGCCTTTTTCTGTAAGATGATAATAGGATTCAGATTAGTTTTGTATGTGTTTCCCCAAGTTTCTATACAGTAAGTTAGATATGGTAATAAAAGAGTACAATAAATTGTGTATAATGATCTCAAATTTAATATGTGTCTGGTTTTTCTTAAGATGCCTAAGCTACGCGCTGTTTTTTTCTTTACATAGTTAATATGAGTTTTCCAGCTGAGGTTTTGGTCTATCACGACACCCAAAAAAGTATATTCATTTACTCTTTCAAGATGAACATTATCTATGCATATCTCTACTTGAGTATCCGGATGTATTTTTTTTATTACCAAACAAAATAAATGTAGACTTACTTATATTTAAGGAGAGTTTGTTAGTATCAAGCCAACATTTCAGCTTCCCCAGTTCACCTGTAATATTTGTTAGTAACTGTTGTAGGTCTGCACCTGAACAAAACATTTTGGTATCATCGGCAAAAATGACAAATTTAAGTTTATCAGAAACATCAATGATATCATTAATATACAATATAAATAATTTCGCAATAAAGCGAGTTGTTTACAAGGAAAACTCCACTGGGTACCTTTAACTTAAATGTAAAAGTTCAAAATCTATCATTTAGATGCACAGATTCTTCCATGAAATAATCATTGAATGAATTGCTTAATATATAAGCATTAGTAGCGGTTATGCGCACACCGCCCCCCCTGTGCCTCAAATGTAGTGTTAATGCGCTACAAGTCTCTACTGCCACTGTGCGCCACCATGAGTAGAGTTACTGCAACAATAAACAAAACGACGGGGGGAAGGACAATAACATGCACATGGGAGATAAAAAAAAAAGGAAAAGAATGAGAAAAAAATTAAAGTAACAACTGGAAGGGAATACAAGCTCATGTGTCAAAGGCGGGTCTGAGCTCTGCTATAGTCAGAGTCTGGGGGGGGGGGGGGGGGTACAGAGAGGCACATACAAAAAGACAGAGAGAGAAAGAGAGACTGATAGAGAGAGAGGGGGGATACAGAGAGGCACAGACGGAAAGATGGAGTGAGAGAAAGAGAGAACAAAAGAGACTGATAGAAAGAGAGAGAGAGAGAGGGAGGGTACAGAGAGCGGCAGAAATACAGAGTGAGGGAAAGAGAGAGCTACACTCTTCTTTTTTTGAGAGAGAGAGAGGGAGAGAGAGAGAGAGAGAGAGAGAGGGGGGACAGAAATGGGGGAGAGAGGCGATGATGGGCCATGGGAGACAGCAGACAGCTTGCAGCTCGCTGTTTCTCCTCATCTTCATAATCATAAGGCACCCTGGGTGCTACAGCTGTGCCAATATTGTGTGTGTGTGTGTGTGTGTGTGGGGGGGGGGGGTTGATGGAGGCTGATTATATTACTCTCTAAGTGTCCACACACACGCACGGGGCCCTCCGCCTGTCTCATACTGGAGAAGGAGAGTGGAGGGACCTTTGAAAACGGAAGGCTTGAGAATTACGGAAATTGGATCAAATTTAGAAAAATGGGCCTCCGATTTGATTTCCAGGTTCTTCTTCGCCCCGGCTGCTCTGTATTCCAACTCCGCTGGTAAACAATGGCATAAGAAAAAGAGGGGAAATATGAATTTGACGAGTAACCTCCACCCAAACACACAATACACACATATAGGCACCACAACATGCTGTATGCGTTGGTGACAGATGCGGATAGAATTGGCAGTCGCATGTGGTGGTTGGATGGGGGGGAGGGGCGTTGTGGGTGGTCTGGGATGGCACTGGGACCTTTGGGATGCTTTGGGGTGCTGTGGGCGTGGTGGTGGGTTCTTCATGCAGGGGGGTCACTGGGGTGTTGGTGGGTTGGGGGAGTTCGGCGATAGGGGCTGGCCGGGGTCCGTTGAGGTGCATGCAGGGGGCTGGTGTTCGACTCTGGGGGAGGTCTGGGGGGGGGGTTTGGTTGGAGCCTATGGGGCCTATGGCTTCGGCTGGACCTTTCCCTTTCTGCTTGAATGTTTGGAGTCATGGCTCCTTTGGCGCGGCTGCGGGTCCTGGGGCGCGTGGCCTGTCATTTCTCTGATGTTTGGGATTCGCTGGTTTTCCTGGTGGTGGCGGGGGGGCGCCGGGGGAGATGGGGCGGCCCGCGGGGGTCGCATTCCCGTCACCGTGCATGGTGGTGTGAGTAGCGCGTGCTGTTTGTGTTTTCCTTCGGTCATGGTGTGCTTTATCGGGGGGGGGGGGGGGTTGTGTCTTGAATGGGGATGTGGTGGGGATTGATGTGTGGGGTGTTTGGGGGACTGACTGTTCCGGGGGGGTTCACATGCCTTCGAGCAACAGTGTACTATTGTACTTATTTTATGCCTATTCTTATCTCTGCACGTTTACGTTGCACTACTTTTATTGTCTTTTATACCTATTCTTATGTCTGCAATTTATGAATTGTTTTTTATTCTGTCAATTGTGTTTATACAAATTGTTGTGGGGCACTCTGCAATGCGGTCCATGTGTGAAAAGTGCTATATAGATAGTTATTCATATTTATTATTATAATATTGCAAAAATGTATACATTGAAATGTCTGTAAAGTCTCGCCGACATTGAAAATGAGGGTGACCTCAATTGTCTTTTTGAGAATAAATAAAGGATTTAATGAATATGTGTTTTCCAGTGAGTTCCTACAGTATACCTCTTTTTTGTGGACACATGCATGCGTCATTATTATATTTTTAATATAGCCTATTATTTTCATTAATGTTATGTATTATGTAAATATGTATTTGACTAAATGTGTTCACTTCAGTCTATTAACCTGCAGCTCATATACATTTGAGCTTGTATCCAATCAGATTCTGTTACGTTCTGGACACCGACCTCGGTCGGTGACCACCCACATTCCTGGCATATGTCACTGGGCTTGTCACCTGTCATTTCCCTGTCAATTAGTGCTGTCACTTAGGGGTGGTTCCTGATTGGCTGTCACGGGTGTGTGTGTGGAATGTTGGTATTTTGTCTCTATTTAACATACCTCTCTTCTGCTTGTCCATTGTCAGGTCTTCACTAATTGCGTTCGGGGATAACGCGGACGGTTCTACTTTGGACCTCCAATAAGCTCCCATTTACCTTATCTTACACTTGTGCTTTTAGCACTTGTTCTCTCTTAGAATTTACTCTGTGTTCTTACTATTAAAGTCGAACCTGTTCAAGAGTAAACACTCTCTGTCTCTGTGATTGCCTTCAACCATTGGAATTCACCTACCTGCACTCTGACAGAAGACCTGACCATCAGAATTCCATGGAGGCCATCATGGAGATGCTCCGGACGCAGGGAGCAGCCCAGACACGGATGGAGGAACATCAGCAGCTGGTCAGCGCCGAGTTAATCCGACTCAATGGGGTCGTCGGATCATCCCAAGCGGTGGCGCAGTCGGCGTTGGCCACAGCTCGACAAGCCCAAGAAGGAGTGGCTGGTGTGCAGTCGGCGGCGGGGGAAGCAGCGCTCCACGCAGAGGAAAGTCGGGGGGGGTTCGGGGTCCAGGAGCGGTCCCGCGAACCACATCTGCAGGCGCCCGCTCGCTATGACGGATCACCGGATGGTTGTCGGGAATTCATCACCCAGTGTCTACTCGTTTTCCGGCTGCAACCACGATCATTTCCATCGGAGACAGCGCAGGTAGCGTATATTATCACACTGCTCACCGGCGAAGCTCTCTCCTGGGCTACGGCGGAATTAGAGGCAGGGGCGATAATCTGCGACAGTCTGGACGCCTTTACCCGGGAATTGAGAAGAGTATTCGATACTTCCCGGGTACTCTCGATCTTCGAGGCTGGTGGTCGTCTTCTCGACTGCCGGCAGGGCCTCCGCACAGTCGCAGCTTATGCTATCAATTTTCGGATCTTGGCCCGGGAGACAGCTTGGGCGGAGAACGTCTGCGTGGTTCTGTTCGTCAGGGGACTCTCAGCGCGGATGCGAGATGCTCTCTCCGCGCGTGAGATCCCCGAGCAGCTGGAAGTGCTGATCAACACCACCATCAAGATGGATAATCGGCACCGGGAGAGGGAGAAGGAGCATGTCAACAACACCCAGCCCCAGGTATGTTTTCCTTCTTCTCCTGGTGTTGATAATTCCATGCATTACACGAGTGGGCCACTGGGTGATGAATCCATGCAGCTTGGAGCGCTGTCGCTCTCGGACGACGAGAGGCAGCGCTTCATCAAAGAGCGACGCTGCTTCCGGTGCGGTCGCACCGGTCACCGCTTCGGCAGCTGTCGGGTCCAGGCTGTATCGGCTCGGCGCCAATCGGGGATGGAAGGTGCGCCGTCGGGCCTCGAGAGGGCGCCAGCAGGTGGGCTCATTCCTGCCAAAACCACGGATTCTCGCAAATTTTTTGAGGTGGCGATCAACTGTGGGGGTGACATTAGGGGAACTAAGGCTCTCATTGACTCAGGGGCGGCGGGCAATTTTATTCACGTGGGATTGGTGAAGGAGTGGGGAACCCCGGTGGAGGACTTAGGGGTTCCCTTACCAGTCTATGCCCTGGACGGTCGGCCCCTGGGCAGTGGGAGCGTCACCCAGCGCACAGTTCCCTTACACATCCGGGTGGAGGGTGGGGAGTGGGAATGGGTTACTTTTTTTGTCATCTTTTCCCCCTATTCTGTCATGGTGTTGGGTCATCCCTGGTTGTCGTCATGTGTTCGTGTCATTAATTGGAGCACGGGCGAACTCTCAACGGCGGCCGACGTCAAGTCGATCGTCAGCGGGAGTTTGCCCAAACCCTTGTCTCCCCCCCCCTCTTCTCTTTTGTCTCCTCCCTCTTTCTCCAGGATGGTGGGGAGCGTGGCAGATTCTGATCTACCCTCTAATCCCGATTTAATAGGGGTGCCTGAGATCTATTGGGACCTGGCGGACGTTTTTAGCAAGACGCGTGCTAAAGCACTTCCGCCTCATAGATCATACGACTGTCCCATTAATCTTCTACCCGGTACCTCCCCGCCTTGCGGGCGAATGTTCTCTCTCTCACGCCCCGAAACCTTGGCCATGAACACCTACATAGAGGAGGCATTGCTTGCGGGGCACATACGCCCTTCCACTTCCCCTGCCGGCGCTGGCTTCTTTTTTGTTGATAAAAAGGATGGGGATCAGCGCCCATGCATTGATTATAGGGGATTGAATGACGTTTCCATCAAGAACCGATATCCTTTACCCCTCATGGACACGGCCTTTGAGTGCTTACAGGGGGCACAGGTCTTTTCTAAACTTGACTTACGTAATGCATACAACCTGGTCAGGATTAGAGAGGGAGACGAGTGGAAGACTGCATTTAACACACCCAATGGGCACTATGAGTATTTGGTCATGCCCTTTGGTTTGGCTAATGCTCCGGCAGTCTTCCAAGCCCTGGTTAACGACGTGCTGCGAGACTTGATTGGGGTGTCGGTGTTTGTCTACTTAGATGATATCCTGATTTTTTCTCGCGATATGGTGCAACACCAAATGCACGTTCGGGAGGTGCTAGACCGTCTCCTCAAGCATCAACTATTCGTTAAGGCTGAGAAGTGTGTGTTTCACACGGACACCGTGTCCTTCCTGGGCTTTGTGTTGACGAAGGGCGATCTGCGCATGGATCCAGCCAAGGTGAGTGCAGTTTTGGACTGGCCACGGCCTTCGTCGCTCAAGGGGTTACAATGGTTTTTGGGCTTTGCAAATTTTTTCAGGCGCTTTATTCGCAATTTTTGCGCCTTAGCCAATCCCTTAACAGCTCTCACTAAGGCCTCTCTCCCTGGCTTTGAATGGTCGCCTAGGGCTGAGTCGGCCTTCTGCGATCTTAAACGTCGTTTTACATCCGCTCCTGTATTGATCCGCCATGACGCGGAGGTTCCGTTCATTGTGGAGGTGGATGCCTCTGACGTCGCGGTGGGGGGGGTGCTCTCTCAGAGATGCTTAAAGGATGGGAAAGTGCACCCGTGTGCTTTTTTTTCTCGCCGTCTGTCACCAGCCGAGCGTAATTACGACGTGGGTAATCGGGAGTTATTGGCGATCAAATTGGCACTGGAGGAGTGGAGACATTGGTTGGAGGGGGCGGCACATCCTTTCATTATTTGGACTGACCATAAGAACTTGGCTTACATCCAAGGGGCTAAACGCCTTAACGCTCGCCAGGCCAGGTGGACGTTGTTCTTCACACGATTTCGATATACCATCTCCTATAGACCCGGCTCCAAGAATATCAAACCTGACGCGTTGTCGCGCCAGTTTGATCTTCCTGGGCGGGAGGAGCAGCCCCATCCCATTATTCCACCGGCCTTGATTTTGGCACCCGTGTCTTGGGGCATAGAGAAGGTGGTAAGGTCGGCGCTAACGCGGGAGCCCGATCCTGGTGGGGGTCCTCCGGGACGGTCGTATGTTCCCAAGGTGGCGCGCTCACGCTTGCTACAGTGGGCACATGCGTCATCCCTCACCAGCCACCCAGGGGCAACCAGGACCCTGGAATTTATCCGTAGGAGGTTCTGGTGGCCGACAGTGGAGGGGGATACGCGTTCCTTTGTGGCGGCCTGTCCGGTGTGCGCACGTAGTAAGACCTCTCGACGGGCACCGGCGGGTCTCCTCCGACCACTTCCTATTCCTAAACGACCCTGGTCACACATATCTCTGGACTTTATTTCTGGTCTTCCCCTTTCGGACGGATTCACCACCATTTTGGTGGTGGTGGATCGGTTCTCTAAGGCGGCTCACTTTGTCCCTCTCCCCAAGCTTCCTTCGGCCCGGGAGACTGCTGATTTAATTATACAGCATGTCTTTCGGGTCCACGGGCTGCCAGTAGATATCGTGTCGGACCGGGGTCCTCAGTTCGCCTCCAGGTTCTGGAAGGCGTTTGCCGCCGGCCTCGGCGCCTCTGTCAGTCTGTCGTCTGGGTTCCATCCACAGTCGAACGGGCAGACGGAGAGGGTCAACCAGGATTTGGAGGGGGTCTTGAGGTGTTACGTTGCCGGTAGTCCGGCAACGTGGAGTAGGAGGTTGGCTTGGGCTGAGTACGCGCATAATACCCTTCTCTCCTCTTCTACCGGTATGTCTCCCTTTCAGTGCCAGTATGGTTTTCAACCTCCTCTGTTTCCCGAGCAGGAGCAGGAGGCGGAGGTGCCCTCGGCCCAGGCACATGTGGCTCGCTGTCGCAGGATGTGGAAACAGGTTCGGAAGGCGCTACAGAAGGTTTCGGTTAGTACCCAACGGCAGGCTAACCGTAAGCGTCGTCCGGCTCCAGTTTACCGTCCAGGGCAGCGGGTTTGGCTTTCCACCCGGGATCTCCCTCTCCGGGTGGAATCCAAGAAGCTGGCTCCTCGCTTTATAGGACCATTTAAAGTGATTCATCGGGTTAATCCAGTGGCTTACAAGCTACGACTTCCGAGCTCTATGAGGGTTCATCCGACGTTTCATGTGTCCCTGTTGAAGCCATTCCTCTCATCGCCCTTGGCCCCGCCACTGCCTGTGGTTCCTCCGCCCCGGTTTATTGGCGGTCAACCCATTTACACGGTGCGGAGGATACTGGGTTGTAGGCGGAGGGGTAGGGGGTTTCAGTTCTTGGTGGATTGGGAGGGGTACGGGATAGAAGAGCGTTCTTGGGTGCCTCAAAGGGATATTTTAGATCCCAGCCTGATCGTTGATTTCCGGCGGCTGAATCCCGAGGCTCCTAGGTGAACGTCTGGTGCCGTTCGTCGGGGGAGGGTACTGTTACGTTCTGGACACCGACCTCGGTCGGTGACCACCCACATTCCTGGCATATGTCACTGGGCTTGTCACCTGTCATTTCCCTGTCAATTAGTGCTGTCACTTAGGGGTGGTTCCTGATTGGCTGTCACGGGGGTGTGTGTGGAATGTTGGTATTTTGTCTCTATTTAACATACCTCTCTTCTGCTTGTCCATTGTCAGGTCTTCACTAATTGCGTTCGGGGATAACGCGGACGGTTCTACTTTGGACCTCCAATAAGCTCCCATTTACCTTATCTTACACTTGTGCTTTTAGCACTTGTTCTCTCTTAGAATTTACTCTGTGTTCTTACTATTAAAGTCGAACCTGTTCAAGAGTAAACACTCTCTGTCTCTGTGATTGCCTTCAACCATTGGAATTCACCTACCTGCACTCTGACAAGATTCCACCTGTGCCGTCTACGGCTCAAGGAATTCTACCCTGAGGCCTTCAGGATTTTGAGTGACTCCCCTCTTTAGATTTTCAAGATATTTTTATTTAGATTTGTATTTAGTCCTGGTGTTTTTTTTTAATACACAATGACGGAAGGGGGAGCAGAAATGGATTTGGTGGTGGATTTACTGCCAAAGCCTTTTAGGAGAAGGACCTTTCAAGAAAAGCTAGAGCTAGCGAGGACAGCTAGCAGCCCTGTCCCAACCAGGGAGAGGAACTTTCAATCGAGCAACTATGAAAAGTGTACCTATGTCTCATATGTCTCTCAAGTTTCTTTAATAGTTGTCATACAGAAGTACAGAATACTTTTGTACAAAATGCTTCTTACTGTTGCGCTCCAGAGACTGTGCATGACAAGATAAGTATGAAATAAAAACATAGTAAAAATTAGAAGAAAAAAAAAGAGGTCACAGTGTTCAGTTTAGACATATGTACAATGTTCGTAGACGTAGTTACCATACAATTTGTTTAGTTTCTATGTGAAGATAATACAAATAAAAATGTAAAGCATTTTTGAGTTTGGTAAATAAATGCTTTATTTTTTTCAAGTGACACAAAGAGACGTTTTTGAACGTGAGTTGAAGTGAGCGAGTTGAATTGAAGAGAGTGAAATGGATTTCCTTTGCAAAATACATGAATAATGTTGTCAATATGCTGCTGGTGATTACGTTTTAATCTGTGTCTTGTTTGCTGTCACCACATATGTGTGTTAATATGTGGTGAGGTGTGCCATCACCGAATATGTTTACAGTTTTTTCATCTGTTGTGGTTTTCCGACACCAGATTGTGTCCTATAGCATGGTATGAATTATGTTCTTCAGATTCATTGGTCTGGCTGTGCCTCAGTCTGCATGGCGGCATGTGTGCGTTTAAGCCCAGCAGCTTGGCTAGAATCTGTGGGGAAGCCTGTAGAATCCTCATTGAGTTGTGTTTTACAGGACCTTTGCTTTCTTGGTGGTTGTATGAGTTGAACATGCAAACTCCACACAGAAAGGCCCCCTGCTGGGGTTCGAACCCAGGACCTTATTGCTGTGAGGCAGCAGTGCTAACCACTGTGCCGCCCTTTAAGTCCCATATTACAGTAAGCCCCATATAATATTACTGTAAACCCCATATTACTGTAAGCCCCACAACTAGTGGGCTTTTCTGCTGTGTGGTGAGTATGGTCAATTATAAATCCCATCGTTGTGGGCATATGTTAACTTGGGCCAAGTTAATTGTCATGTCAGAAGATGCAATATT
>NC_140176.1:22840794-22865794 GCF_963971535.1 Notolepis coatsorum | reverse complement strand
TTACTTACTTACTTACTTACTTACTTACTTACTTACTTACTTACTTACTTACTTACTATACCAAGAGGTGAATTCACTGCTTTGCAACGTGTCTATGTGTCTTTTAAGGGTGAGAGTGAGTTTAACCCATAGCACCGCTACTCGCCCCAGTCACTTCACAACATCGGAAGTCCATCGTGACTGCGCCTCGCGGTACCATCTGTTACATACATATATGCAAGTGTGGGCGTGCATCCGCTTGCATGCGTGTGTGTGCCGCTCAGCCTATTACAGTAGGGTTTTGACGGAGCTCACGGTGGAGCTGTGTTTTGAAGGAAAAGCTACTCTTAGCATCCAACACAATGAACCAGCAATAGTGTTCGGGTGCTACCAGTGTCAAAAAGCCCCTCGCAGTATTAGGTTAGTGCTTACAGCAGAACAGGGGTGCCGGATTCATTTCAGAAGTGCGGGGCAGCAATGCGAACAATCCGATTCTTTTGAACAGCTCTTTGGATCGAACAGAGTCATACTTCGTGGGAGCTTTTATTTTTATCGTTCGTGGTGCCCATTTCCCTGCCTGCCCTAAATACATTCGCTTTTATGTGAATTCTTATTTTTATGAATCTAAATACCACATGGACTTTATTGTTCATGTCAAAAGTTGTCATGAATCTAGTAAATTCAAAGGGGAATGGATTTTTCTCACCAAGGCAAGGCACATTTATTTACATAATGTCACGACTGAGCGTATTGAACCCAATATGCGGACACAGAAAAGTAGACAGGTCTCGGTAAAACCCAGCACAGGTGTATTTATTGAGAAAAGGGGGTCGTATGGTCTCCGGGCAGGAATCGAGTGACACAGGGGGGAATCTCGTACAGTCCAGGGTGAGTGTGTGGGGCAGGGTAGTCAGACGGGCAGGGGTTGATATTAACGTAGGTAATAAGGGGGAGTAGGCAGGGGCAAGGTAGTCCAACAGGCGAAGGGTCATACATGAGTTCATGTCTTCATACGTTCCGGGGAAAAGGCAAGGAGAATGGTCAGGCAGGCGGAGGTCAGAACACGGTATCCAAGCACAAGATCAGGGTGAAGAGCCAGGTATCGGATGGGAACACACAAAGTTACGATCTGGCAGCATCATAGTAGCCAGGCAGTGACAGAGTGTGACACATAACACATTTCATACAGAGGGTGGAATTCCAAAAACTGCAACATAGTATAGTTCACTTCACTCATGCTCTCTCAATGTATGAGTTTCTTTTAATCTGATTTAGCAACCATTGCAACAAGCATGATTCATTTACAATCTCATTTCCCCTTCTGCCTTCTATAATGCAATAATGATATATACAGTGTTTTGTTTTTTTACTGTAAGAAAAAATCTGGGAGGTTTTCGGGTACAGGATATAGTTGAGGACAGATGACTTAATTGAGGGACTGTCCCCATTACTCAGGGACATGTTGTCACCTTAATATAGGCCTATAAACAATTTTTTCATTCAAACTTTGGTGGAGGCTTAATATCACACTCTGTTGGGTACATTTTACGATTTGAAGCTTTGTTGAATCTGATCCAAATCTTCATTATCCTTGTGATTATTCTGTGGATAAACCAAATATTTTGATTCAAGACTGATAAACGAAGTAACCCCTGCCCCCTAAAGAAAATAAAGAACAATGAGTAATTATTTTGAACGGCTCTTGGAGAGGACCAGAGCCAAAAGATCCGTCTCCCTTCAAAGAGCCGTAATTACCATCACTAATGTGGGGGCCAAAAGTGTGTGTGTGTGTGTGTGTGTGTGTGTGTGTGTGAGTGTGTGTGTGTGTGCGTATGTGGCTTGCCAAGTCAATGAAATATCATGAATTAACCAATTCAAGTGAACTTTCACATCCAAATCCATGCATCCGGCCTGGCCGAATAGGTTTGCGGTAAGCGTCTAAATTAGGAAACAAGTCATTTCACTTTGAAATCAAGTTGCAGCAGCACGTCAGCTGCTCCCTCGTAAAGAAGATGGTAAAGAAATAGTCAGGGAATATGATCAGATATTTGGCCAATCTTGGAATAATTTCCTTACCAAGAAATGTCTTCCCCAATGGGTTTCTAAAGGTGTCTAATAACACATATACAAATATTTAAATTCAACTCCCATAGGAAAACCTGTGACAGCTGCTGAAAGTTGGAGTACCCGGAAACCTTATCTGTGAAAATATTTACATTTTCATTTCTGCCTTAAGTACCTTGTGAGGTGTCAAACTAGGGATTTTCATGATTCTGAATCGATTGCAATAATTTATTTCCCCGCTCATTGCCAACCCTTTTTTTGTGAAAATAAATATGGCTGGGTGCATGTAAATTAAAAGGTAGCTTTATTAGTTTATTCACGTGCTTGCCATGGTAACTACTCATTGTTTACTGGTAACTGTTCTAGTCGGTTGTCATTTGTGTGACGGATCATACTGGGTCTGCGTTGTGTTTGATGTTAAATGAGAATATCCCGAGGGGGAGTCGAACAGGGGGCTCCCGCGTCCGCGGGCGACGACACAGGCCGCTGCACTAAGAAGTGAATTCACTCCTAACTACCGTACCTATGCGTCTGTTAACCCTGTTATGAGGAAGTGAGTTTAACTTACCAGCCCGCACTGCCACAGTCACTCGTCAACACACCTGTTTCCATGACTGTGGACATACCCACAGGCTTCCCCGTTACACTCACCTCCCTAAACTCACGCCCCTCAGGACATCCGGGTCACTGGGCACCACTGTGACGGATCATACTGGGTCTGCGTTGTGTTTGATGTTAAATGAGAATGTCCCGAGGGGGAGTCGAACAGGGGGCTCCCGCGTCCGCGGGCGACGACACAGGCCGCTGCACTAAGAAGTGAATTCACTCCTAACTACCGTACCTATGCGTCTGTTAACCCTGTTATGAGGAAGTGAGTTTAACTTACCAGCCCGCACTGCCACAGTCACTCGTCAACACACCTGTTTCCGTGACTGTGGACATACCCACGGGCTTCCCCGTTACATTTGCAGCAAGCGAGTGTTAGGTGTCAGCCATGCTCAAGCCATTTGCAACCCTCTCCTGTGTGGATCATGGACAGACACAATAGACTCCACACATATCAAATAACTATATTCACCAGTCTAACTGGAATATTTCATGTCACTACATTCATAATATGCATATATATATATATATAAATAATATATAGGGTGTGTACTATGACTACTATCATCAAATTATCTTACGGCACGGTGGCATAGTGGCAACACTGTCGCCTCACAGCAAGAAGGTCCAGTGTTCGATTCCCGCTTGGGCACCAGGTTTCCGCGATGCCCGGTACCCAGGTGGGGTATCTCCCGGGCCCCTCTGTGTGGAGTTTGCATGTTCTCCCCGTGCTCGCAAGGGTCCCCCCTCCCCCCAATAAGAGAAACCCAATGGAAAAACATGCACAACAACAGATCGCTAACACTGTCGCGTCCGTGACGAAGACGGGCAGGAGCACTTGGATGGTCCCTGGGCGTGGCTCTCGCCACAGCCCTCGTCTGCTCCCGGCTGCCCTTGGGGGGAAGGGCGACGGGATGGGTTAAGCGCAGAGGAGTATCGCATCGGCGATCCTAAAAGACAATGCATGCGTGTGTGTTCCGGTGTGTGTGTGTTAAAAACGAACCACTGTGTGTGCTGCTAAAATATTGAGGGCTAGATCCACAAAGAATGGATTGCACGGAGCAAGTTGCACCCATACTTACAATTCATTATGAATTGAAAATGGGAGACCCTGAAGTGAAAGTCTTTCTCTGGTCTGCAAACCTTAACAATTGTGTGTATTGAGCCGTACTGTATTGTACCCATTCTGCAATCTGTTAATAACATTTTCATTCAATCAATCACCATGCAGATTGATTGATTGAATGAAAATGTTATGAACAGATTGCAGAATGGGTACAATACAGTACGGCTCAATACCCACAATTGTTAAGGGGATGCAGACCAGAGAAAGACTTTCGTCTTGTTTACATCAGGGTCCGCACCACTAATGGTACTATTTGTTCATAGTGCGTATATATACTGCGCTACTAAAGTAGGACTTCCCTTTTAGTCCAGTTTCTTACCCTCCCATAGAGTGACAGACGTAAAGCCTCCCCGCGACGCCACGTGTGGGAGTAAGGCCAAGTTCGGCCTACCATCGGTATTGAGACATCGTGTATATTAATATTTGAATAGTCATATTTGGCACTATATCGTCGAGTTGGACGTAGTCTATTAAGCTAATAATAGTCTATTCATATGTAGTGCTTCGTGCGGTGAGAATACTATCGTAGTCAGTACCCCCATCGTTTCGGGTAGAACTGGCTGCTTATCCAGGGTGGCCGACCCCATGTGAGGCTGCACCCGAGGAGCCCCAGAGCCGACGAGCGAGTGGACCTGCATACCGGATTATTCTACCGACGACAGCCCGCCTTCCCAGGCACGGATTATGCTTTGTATACAGTGATTATTCTATGGATAAAGACCAACACTGCCGTGTGTTGGAAACCCCCCCCCGGAGAGGACGACAGGTGAGGAGACGCTCTACACGACGAGGTCGCTTCACGTCTCTCCATCGTGGACCGGAGGAAGCCGGCCCACAGAGAGTCCAACTGCTTTCATCTGTGGATCGAGGATCGCTGAGGCACCGAGCCGCACAACCGTGGGTTCTCCCAGGATACCCTCGGCCAGACGGATACAGCCAGACTCTACCCCCCCCCCCCCTTCTCCAGTTGTCTTACAAGCGACCGGAATCCCCCCCTAGTGTATCCAGTTCTATAATCATTAAAGTATCATTGCTATTATTCCTTAAATATTCCAGGTTGTATATTTACCGCCTGCGCCACCAGAGATTGGACGTTCTCTATTGATATACCAACGAATACTCATTTGCCATAAAAGTGCATCCTATTTCAAATCATAAATGTAATTAAGTGATTGCTCTACATACCTTTTGCTATGTATTAATTATTATTAAACGCAGACTTTCGACTTGGTACATTTGTGTTGGATCGTTTCATCTACGTGGGAGTGTTTACCATAATTATTTATGCCTAGTACTGGGTGGCCAGAGTCTAAAGTACAAGAGGTAGTGGTAGTAAGTATCATATCTAACAATACAGTCAGGGAATTGTACCCCTCAGTTACAATTGGTCCTTCGAGCCGGAGGGTAATTAGTGTAATATTAATATAGTGTTATTAATATTGAAATGGCCTATGATGAACACTCCACGAAACGATCCTCCTAACCAACGCCCGCAGCGCGAACGACGGCTCCCTCAGTACTTAGAGGCTTACGCTGTCAGTCAACAACCTAGTCTTCTACTAACAGTAAACGCGGTAAAACTAGAAAGTAAAAGTATGTCTAACCCCAACGCCCAGACTACCCCGACCATAGAGGCCCCTACGGGTTCTAATGTAACTGACCAAGCTCACGGTGGGGACCAGTGGGAACCAGACATGACTTCACACCCCGCCAGTACTGAAGAAGTAGTCCCCGATGAGTCCCGGGAGGAATACAACGCTACCGAGAGAGAACTCGGCACGGAAGAAGACGGGGAGAGCACCGTGGAGATAGAGCTCCAAGGCTCCGCAAGGAGTACCCCGAGGGAAGGCTCCCCTATACAACCGCCTTCTCCCAGCGAGGCAGAGAGGACCCTACAGCAGGCCTTCCTCATCAGCCTGAACGCCGCTGCTGAACGTGACCGACTGCAGATCCAGCAGCGGAGCGAAGAAGAGCATATACGTCTAGAAATAAGACGGATTCAGAGGGAAGAGAATGTGGCCCGAGACCGAGCAGACAGCCAGCGAGCAGCTGCTGGTGCTCTACGGGACGCAGAGCGCGACAGACAGCAAGCGCAACTAATAGAACAGCTGATCAGACGGACAACACCCTCTCCCTCCGCCAGAGGCTCCAGGAACTCGTCTAGACACACCTCCAGGGCGGCATCCCCTAGCCGAGTAAACAACCCTGAACTTGACCAACAGACGAGGTCTATACCCCCCACAGACCACCTCCCCCCACCGGTCCAAGCGAGACCTAGCAACCGGGAAGGAGCAGCATATCCTGTGGAGAGGCTAAACCAGAGACTACAAGCACTGGATGACCTAACTGAAGACGAAGAGGAAGAGGAGGAGAACCACGCCCGACGACAGCACAGTACTCTACCGGACCAGGAGGTCCGGTACAGCCCAGGCTATACTCCCGCGGAGCTGCGCTACAGACCCCCGACTCTATACACGGGTGAGCACGACGCACGACCCGCACCGAGGAACAGCACCTGGACAAGCGGGCCATGGTACACTGCCGGTACCAGCCCATACCAAGGAGCGGGAGGAGACTCGCCTAGGAGGCCTCTCCCCCAACGCTCGCCGATGTATACACAGTCAGCGTCATACATTGGCACGCCTATGGTACCCGACTTCACCCAAGAGAACCGGGCCCAGTATACAGAACTCCGCATGTGTCTGGAGACCATGTTGGTGGATGTATTGGATGAACGCCATAAATACACCATCCTACTGAAGCACTTAAAGGTACCCCGCGCACATAATATAGCGCTCGCCTACGCGACTTCCACCACCCCATACACAGCAGCGCTGGTAGCATTGGACCAGAGGTATGGGCGCATATGGGATTACGTGATCCAGGAGATCCGACACATCGCCCGCTTACCCCCAGCAATAGACAATCGAGCACTGGACGACCTGTCCATCAGAGTGCAGTCCCTGGTAGGGATGTTGGGAGCGCAGAGAGAGAAGGGGAGGCATGAACTTTACGCCAACTCAAATGTGGAAAGGATCTTGGAGAAGCTGCCGCCCGCTCGACAGGAGCGTCTTAGGCGGCAGAGAGACCACCGAGACCCGAATGGCCCCGAACCGAACCTCCTCGATCTAGCAGACTTCCTGGCGAGAGAAGTCAGCAGCCTACGGCTAGATACATTCGGACGGAGCACCCCTGGCTCCAGAGAAGGAACCAGACGACTAAATGATGGAAGAAGATCGGTGACTGTGATGCACCAATCGGAGTCAGTACCGAGCAGCAGGAGCCACAGTACCCCCTCCAGAACGGAGAAGTGGAAGATAGTGTGCCCCTACTGTGAGAAAGAACACTGGCTAGCGCAATGTGACTCCTTCCCCAAGCTGAACGCGGAGGAAGCAAGTCAATGGATAAAGTCCAACAAGCGCTGTTTTCGCTGTGCGCGCTCACACATGGCAGCCGAATGCCGCTTAAAGAAAAGGTGCACCAAGTGCGATGGAGCCCATCTGGACATACTTCACGACAGTAACAGAAGGCGCCCTTCACCCGCACCATCCAGCAGCAAAGCGAGCGTCATGTACATCGATCCCGCCAGCAGCAGTGGAGCCCGAGTACTCCTAAAAGTAGTGCGTGTGACACTAAGCTACCAGAATAAAGTCCTGGACACTTACGCCGTCCTCGATGACGGGTCAGAGAAGACCCTTCTGCTCGCCTCCGCTGCGGCCCAGCTAGGGCTGCGGGGAAGCGAAACCCAAATGACAATTCGGACAATAAGACGAGATTTGAAGACGATAAAGGGCGAGAACGTCTCATTCTCTATCGCAGCAAGCGGCCAGCCTGAGCGACGGTACCAGATTACAGACGCTTTCACCAGCCAAGAAATAGGACTGTCGCGGTACACATACCCCATCGCCAAGCTGATGGAGAAATATGCACATCTGCGCAAGTTACCGATCCCGCTCATAGACAATGCTATGCCGACCCTGTTGATAGGCTCCGACCATGCAGACCTCATTGTCCCGATAGACCGGGTTCATACCGGACCCCGAGGCTGTCCTGCAGCAGTCGAGACCCGTTTGGGATGGACTCTCCAAGGCCCGCTCGCCAAATCTCTCAACCGAAGTACAGCCACTAGATGTCTCCACTCCCGAGTCACAGAGGGAGAAACCGCACTCCTGCAACACGTAGAGCGGCTATGGACCTTGGAACAAATGCCCTTTAAGAACGGAAAGAAAGACATTCGCTCTAAAGATGACATTTACGCCATTCACCTCCTCGAGACAGGGACCAAGAGAGTCCCGGTCAACGGCGTGTTGAGATACGCCACGCCACTCCTGCGGCGAGAAGGAATGCCTACTTTCCACGCCAAGACAGACGCCACAGAACGGTACCTGCTGAACACAGAGCGGCGCTTAGCCAAGAACCCCGCCCAAGAGAGTGTATACCGCGCCGAGATTGAGAAGCTCATCACAGCGGGACACGTCACAAAGATGGACATTAAAGAGGCTGACCAGACCACTGAATAGTGGTACGTGCCTCACCACAAGGTCCATCACAACGGTAAAGACCGCATAGTATTTAACTGCAGCTACCAGATCGGATCCCAAAATCTGAATAAAGAGTTACTGCCCGGTCCCACACTCGGCCCCTCCCTACTCGGCGTTCTACTCTGCTTCCGCCAGGAAAAGGTGGCCATCAGCGGGGACATTAAAGGAATGTTCCTGCAGGTGAGATTAGTAGAGGAGGACAAGCCCCTGTTACGGTTCCTATGGAGAGAGAAGCCAGGAGATGAGCACCCAGCCATCTACCAATGGGAAGTCCTCCCCTTCGGAACGACGTGCAGCCCCTGCTGTGCTACATTTGCACTACAGAAACATGTAGCAGAGGACCCAGCAGCGGACGAAGAGGTCCGACACAGCGTAAAGAACAGCTTCTACGTAGACAACTGTCTACAAAGCCTTTCAACCCAGGAAGAAGCCGAGGCTCTCCTGATTAAACTCCGCGCCTCATTGATCAAAGGCGGCTTTGATCTCAGGCAGTGGGCCAGCAGCGATCCGCAAGTACTGCGCAGCCTCTCCTCCGAGGACAAGGCAGCCAGCAGCGAGACCTGGATGGCTACAATCCCGGGAGAAGCCCAGGAGATGACCCTGGGATTGGTGTGGCGATTCAAAACAGATTCGCTTCACTACAGACACAAGCCCCTGACTACGGAGCAGGGAAGGCCGGCGGCGGCGCCGACCACCAGATGGAGTGTGTACACAACACTCGCCCGACAATATGACCCGCTAGGATGTATTCTACCGTACACCACAAATGATTGTACGAGCATTGTGGGACAAGGACCAGGGCTGGGATGACCCCATTCCCGCACACCTTGCATCCACCTGGAGAGAGTGGGAGATGGAGCTCCACTCACTCCCAGGCGTTAATATGCGCCGAAGCTACTTCCCACCCACGGTGAGGCCAGAGACATGTAAAATGGACTTACACGTCTTCAGTGACGCCTCAGAGGTTGCATACGGATCGGTGGCCTACTTGCGGGCCCGAGAGGAGGGGGGAGAGACCTACACAGCATTTGTCCTCGCCCGCTCGAGAGTAGCCCCACGCAAGCAACGGTCTATCCCGCGTCTGGAGCTCTGCGCAGCCCTAGCCGGAGCGCACCTAGCCACGCTCGTCCAACGTGAGCTCACCATACCGGTGTCTAGAACAATCCTGTGGTCAGATTCCACGACAGTACTCGCCTGGATCAAATCGGACTCATGCAAGTACAAAGTCTTCGTGGGAGTCAGAGTCACCGAGATTCAAGACTTAACCGAAGAGTTAACCGGAGAAACAGAGTGGCGCTACGTTGATACAAAACAGAACCCAGCTGACGTCATTACCCGGGGAATGCCCCTAGATGACCTCACCCGTCGCAATGTCTACAGTGACGGCCCAGCATTCCTAAAGCTCCCGGAAGGAGAGTGGCCCACGCCTATCCCGAGGGAAGCCAGTCAAGAGGAGGCTGAGAATAAGAAACCTATGTTCTGTGGATTGAGCACTGTTATCTCCGCAGACCCCAACATAGATGATTGCACTACCATAGAGAGTGCACAACAAAGGACATTCCTACTGCACTACCTACCGTCTCTACAGACCCGCCAGAAGTGGGTAAAGGAGAGAGACAATTTGACAGAAGGAACAGTCGTCATGATTATTGATCAATCACTGCCCAGAGCTATGTGGCCGGCCGGCCGCGTAAGCAAAGTGATCACCGGTGCCGACGGCAAGGTCCGAGCAGCTGAAGTGCTTGTCCAGGGTCGCACTTACACCCGTCCCGTGGCGAGGCTCATAGAACTGCCCCGACTCCCAGACACAATCGATGATGACCATGACCCTATAACCCTATGACTTTGTGAAGTTGACTGACCCCTACAGCAAACCCTTATGTGTAAATAGACAACGCGATTAATCTGTCTCTGCTTAACTGATTAGGTCTGGGACCAATCAGGGGGTGGCTGTTGTGAAGGGCCAGATTAAACCGAATATATATATTTATTTATATATATATATTTAATTGTATTTGTATATTCTCTAATATTCCCTGATATCCCTTGTATATTCCTTGTACAATATGCATTGAATATCCATTCTAGCCTACTGAACATCCCATAATAGTCTCCATTCTACTATTGGTCGAGACCTTGGTGCCAGGCTGCCATACCCCCCAGACCCAGTTCAAACGTACCGCTCAACATGTACGAACAAGTCCTAGTTCCGCGTAGGAATCTGGCTACCGCACCACTAATGGTACTATTTGTTCATAGTGCGTATATATACTGCGCTACTAAAGTAGGACTTCCCTTTTAGTCCAGTTTCTTACCCTCCCATAGAGTGACAGACGTAAAGCCTCCCCGCGACGCCACGTGTGGGAGTAAGGCCAAGTTCGGCCTACCATCGGTATTGAGACATCGTGTATATTAATATTTGAATAGTCATATTTGGCACTATATCGTCGAGTTGGACGTAGTCTATTAAGCTAATAATAGTCTATTCATATGTAGTGCTTCGTGCGGTGAGAATACTATCGTAGTCAGTACCCCCATCGTTTCGGGTAGAACTGGCTGCTTATCCAGGGTGGCCGACCCCATGTGAGGCTGCACCCGAGGAGCCCCAGAGCCGACGAGCGAGTGGACCTGCATACCGGATTATTCTACCGACGACAGCCCGCCTTCCCAGGCACGGATTATGCTTTGTATACAGTGATTATTCTATGGATAAAGACCAACACTGCCGTGTGTTGGAAACCCCCCCCCGGAGAGGACGACAGGTGAGGAGACGCTCTACACGACGAGGTCGCTTCACGTCTCTCCATCGTGGACCGGAGGAAGCCGGCCCACAGAGAGTCCAACTGCTTTCATCTGTGGATCGAGGATCGCTGAGGCACCGAGCCGCACAACCGTGGGTTCTCCCAGGATACCCTCGGCCAGACGGATACAGCCAGACTCTACCCCCCCCCCCCCCTTCTCCAGTTGTCTTACAAGCGACCGGAATTCCCCCCTAGTGTATCCAGTTCTATAATCATTAAAGTATCATTGCTATTATTCCTTAAATATTCCAGGTTGTATATTTACCGCCTGCGCCACCAGAGATTGGACGTTCTCTATTGATATACCAACGAATACTCATTTGCCATAAAAGTGCATCCTATTTCAAATCATAAATGTAATTAAGTGATTGCTCTACATACCTTTTGCTATGTATTAATTATTATTAAACGCAGACTTTCGACTTGGTACATTTGTGTTGGATCGTTTCATCTACGTGGGAGTGTTTACCATAATTATTTATGCCTAGTACTGGGTGGCCAGAGTCTAAAGTACAAGAGGTAGTGGTAGTAAGTATCATATCTAACAATACAGTCAGGGAATTGTACCCCTCAGTTACAGTAAGTGTTACAAAGGGTCAGATTAAACCGAATATATATATTTACTGATTGATATATATTGCATAATATTTGTATATCGTTTGATATCCCTTGTGTATTCTTTGTACATATACACGGAATATCCCTTTTAGTACAGACCATAATATTTCGTTCTCTTATTGGATAGCGTTCCACCAGCGCCAGTGCCATACCCTCAGAGCCGAGTTCAAAGCCACCGTCAAGACATGTCTCTACATGCCCGGCTTTGCCCAGGAATACGAGACAGGAATAAGGCTGGTACTAGTTTATTCGCCTAACATATAAATATGGCGCAGGTGAATACAGAAGTAGTTCGAGTTGAAGTTCGAGTTCGGGTTATGAATGAATGAATGAATGAATGAATGAATGAATGAATGAATGAATGAATTTTTATTCACACACACACACACGATACATTTTACATGCGAGTATCCTCATGTGATAACATGTCGCAAATTGTGTGCATGTGCCAGGTCTCCCAAGAAGCTATTTAAAGCTTTTGGAGGGAGCCTGAACACAGATACAAACAGAATATGAACAACAAAATAATAACAAAATAAACAAAACAAACAAACAAAAACAAAACAAAAAACTACAACGTGGGTAGGTTTATACACCTACCTACTAACTGACATATAACAGAGATACATAATACAGACAATTTTATTCCTAAGTTATAATTTTAATTAGAGATATGATTTGAGCAGTTCCTCTTTCAATGATTTTTTAAAGGTTTTAAAGGTATTAGTCATTTTTAGATTTTCATCAAGCTTGTTCCAGATCTGTTACCCAAGTGAAGCCTCACCCACTATGCAATGTGCGGTGAAGTAGGGCCCGTTTTGCCCCAAAATAGAGTCGTGTCTTATCCTAATACGTTTGTTCAACGTATCGTTCGCTCTTTACTAATAAGCCTTCATCACGAGTCAACGACCAAGTGAAGTGAGCAACTGTGCGTCTAAATAGAGCACTTATAGCCGCGTGCGAATAGGATAGTAAAGTGTCAGAGCTCAGTTGAATAACGTCAAGTTCAACTTAGTTAATGTGAAGTACCGCACACCGGAGGATCTACACCGGTGAATGCAGAGCCCCTTTCCGGCTGGATTATTATTATTGCTTTGGACCAGGCTGTTGGAGCGGAGAAGAATCGTCTACCCCCACTACTGTGGGATTTCCCGTGACGTGAGGAGCATCACTCGAGCCCGTCTCAAGGAGAGGCTGGCCGGCTCTCACCTGTGCTGCACGCATACTGGGATTACAGCTGCTGCTTTTCGTCTGCTGATCCAGGGAGTAATATACCGCCTCCCATCGCAGGAGCTTATTGAGTCCCCGTGGAACCAGACTTTGCATTCGAACATTTCCTCCCCCTGCTGGCTTACAACCGGTGGGAACCCCCCTACCAGTATCCCCGCTGCCTCCCCAGAGTACCATAGATATAATTCCTAATATTCAGGTTGTATTCTTATCTCAGGCGTAACCAGAGAATGGACATTCGTTATTGATTTGCCTACGCACATTCCTTTGCCTTATAAGCGCATTCAAAGTAAATAGAGAAGTATATTATGTACCTTTTGCTGCAATAAATACTTAATTACAACTTTGTGTGGAACCGATTCATTGTGGGAAGTGTTCATCATATATATATATCATGTACTGTATGGCCAGTAATTAAAGTACATAAGACAGTAGTGGTTTAATGATACCATACTTATTAATACAGTCAGGGAATTGTACCCCTCAGTTACAGTAAGTATGGGTGCAACTTGCTCCGTGCAATCCATTCTTTGTGGATCTAGCCCTGAGTGTTGTTGCATGCTGAATAAAGACCTCTGCGACAGGTCCTGCATTATTATTATATATATTATTATCAAATTATCTTACTTGTTAGCTAGCTGGCCACAAGTGCTGAAGCACTTGAACTTGCCCTCAAATGGTTCGAGGAGAACAACCCCTTCAACCACAACCGAGACAAGCAGTTGCTTGTGTCCTTCTCAACAGGATTCACAAGTCAAGTCAAGAGTTTTATTTGTCACGGCATACAAGCATACAGTGAAATGCGGGTGCGGAGCTGACCAGACGGCGACTAGCCTTGACCGCGCCATCATTATCACTGCAGATGATGCAGTCGATGCTGAAAGAGCAGCTGAAGTAGGGAGGGAAATGCAGATGAAGCTGGATGGACAGTCAGTAACATCGACCATAGAGGTGAGGTTCAAGGTACAGGCCCTGTCATCACTCAGAAAGATTCCCAAGGTCAACCAAGGTTGTTCAACCGACTGATCATTTTTGCCCAATGGGATATGATAATCGAGACAAGCTTAGAGTATGAGCCGACTCCCTTCCCCTTGTCCTTGTTCAGTAACAAAGACCAGAAAATTAACAAGGCAAACAAGGCAGGCTTTTCCAAGACCAGGCCGAAGGAGTTGACCGATCCACGTGACCTCACTAACCAGCCCTGCTCCAGCCTGGTGGTTGCTGGTGGATGGCTTCTCTACATGGTGAAGTGGGAACAAGGTAAGACCTGGCAGGAGATTGCTGACAGTTACCTGAGCTATGTGCAGTGTCTCGCCAGTCGCACTCAGAAGGATCATTGTGGTCTTTGATGACTATAGCAACTCGCCAAAAGGTCACAACCACATCTGATGTACTAAGAACTCCTGCTGTGATCTACAGATTTGCCCGAATATGATACATTTCACACCAAGGGCAAAGTTCAGCTGGTAATGCTGGTGCACCATAGCTCAAGCACCAATCATCCACCCTTCTTAACCACATCGAAGGGCTCTTAAGGATGTCATGAGGATCCAAGTGGCTCTCTCTGAAAGACAGAGGCACTACCTGCTCTTTTGTCACGCCAATCGGAGGCCATGGGAAAACAAGGCTATTTCACAGGTTTTGTGTGCAGGGGACCTTGATGAACACATGGACATCTTCCTCGACATACATGCTACTAAGGACATGGTGACCAGGGCTGGGATTGCGATTTTCCACCACATTTACCACACACCGGGTACTAGTTTGGGTGAAATACGATGGGCTGATCAAACCGGAGAAAGCTTTCCAAAAGCTCAAACAGTGAACTCCAAGCCCACGTGGTTGAACAAAAAATTCAAAGAAACCGACTAAGAAATGACGGAAACACCATGATCAAAACCGCAAAAAAAACGTTCATCACTGACAAAACTGAGGAAAACAAAAACAAACCATGTGAACTTTGGAAATTACTCAATAATCAACTAGGCTGCAGTAAAAAACTTAAAACCAGATTCTCAAACATAAACATAAAGACGGACAACACGCTCATCACAGACAAGCTGGATGTAGCCAATTACTTAAACACTTTCTTCACAAACATAGCCACAACACTGGTAAACAAACTACCCTCCCACTCAGGGCATTATGGGGTAGAACACATAGTAGCATACTACAAAAACCTAGGGGTCCGCAAAGACGACTTCAAACTGGAAATGGTAACAACAGACAAGGTACTCAAAAAACTGAGCGCCCTCCAACCTAACAAGGCCACTGGCCATGACAACATCCCCTCCAAATTCCTCAGAGACTCAGCAGCCGCCATCACCCCAGTCATCACACACATAATAAACCTCTCCATAAAACAGGGACACGTCCCCAAGGACTTCAAAATAGCGAGAGTGACCCCTCTGCACAAAAAGGGCAGCAAATTAGACCCAGGCAACTACCGCCCTGTTTCTATTCTTACCTCCATCTCGAAAGTCATGGAAATAATAGTCTACGAACAGGTCGAAAAGTACCTGGCGGAAAAAAAATCGAATCTACGAATTCCAATCTGGCTTCAGAACATCCCACTCCACTGACACATGCCTTCTCTATTTGAACGACCACATCAAACAAGAGCTGGACGCGGGCAAATACTGTGGCATGGTCATGCTGGACCTACAAAAGGCCTTCGACACTGTCAATCACTCCATTCTGATTGACAAGCTAAAAGCTAATATTGGTTTTGATAGTTTATCAGTGAGCTGGATGCAATCCTACCTGGAGGGGAGAGAACAGATGGTGGAGGTAAACGGGGTATGTCATGTAGGCCTATGTCCCTATGTCATAAATGTCACTATGAATTGAAAATGGGGGACCCTGATGTAAACTAGACAAACATATTTCTCTGGTCTGCATCCCCTTAACAATTGTATGTATTGAGCTGTACTGTATTGTACCCATTCTGCAATCTGTTAAATAAAGTTTTCATTCATTCATTCATTCATTCATTCATTCATTCATTCATTCATTCATTCATTCATTCATTCATTCATTCATTCATTCATTCATTCATCATTCATTCATTTATTCATTCATTCATCATTCATTCATTTATTCATTCATTCATTCATTCATTCATTCATTCATTCATTCATTCATTCATTCATTCATTCATTCATTCATTCAGACTCCTCCAACAGAAGGTGCAGCTGCACAGCATTCTCTCCGTGCCTATCTCCAAACCCGAGACTGGATGCTGCTGCAGAGCACGTCTTTGGACCCCAGTGACTATGGATGGATGGTAGGGGTTCATGGTTAGGAGCCAGTTCCAACACTAGAGCCCACGGCTCCTGAGGAGCTACTCCGGTTCACAAGCTGTAATTGTAATGGAGATTGCAGCAACCAGCGGTGCAGCTGCAAGAGGAATGGTGTCACTGTCAATTGTATCTCAGCATGTGGAAATTGTAAAGGCATTACATGCAATAATTGTATTCCTGATGGTGTAGTATAGAGTCTGGAGAAGACTCAGACCTCTTGACTCGTGAAGCGTTTGACATTGTGGATCAGTATTGTTTTCTAACTTAATATTTGAGACATTGAAATAAACAAATAAAGCTACTTTTTTATTGACATGTAAAAAAGTGGGCATGGTCGTTCTTCCGCCAAGCAGTGGTTTCAGTTCAAAATAAATGTTTGCAATCGAATCAGAATCATGAAAAACCCCTAGTTTGACATCTCACACGGTGCTTAAGGCAAACATTTGACATCTTTCACAGATAAGGTTCCGGGTGCTCCAACTTTCAGCAGCTGTCACTGGTTTTCCTATGGGAGTTGAATGTGTCACGACCAGTGGTATTGAACCCAATATGCAGATGAAGAAGAGCAATGGTAGACAGGTCTTGTTCAAACCCAGTACGGGTATATTTAATTAGAAAAGAGTAGTCAGACCCCGGAGCTGTGAGCTGGATTCGCCTGTTCGAATCCAGCTCACAGCTCCGGGGTTGTCACCAGCTTGGCTGGCCATTCACACTAATACAATTGGCAGTATTAGAGGGTGGGAGAAGCTGGCGGGGTGGGTCCGGGTCGTTGTAAACAGCGACTCCTACAGTTCGGTCGGGGCGCCTGCTAAGTGCGGATAGGACCTGAGTGGGATAGTGTGATCCTTCCACACGCTACGCCCTCTCAGGGAGGATCCGCGCTGCCAGGTGAAAAGAAGCGGTTGATTGGCTGGACGTGTGTCGGAGGAAGCACGTGGTAGCCTCCACTCTCCCAGATTATCTGACTGTGGGGGGTAAGTGCGCAGCGACCAGGAAGGGGATTGGGAATTGGCATAACGACTAACATTGGGATGGGAGAAAATCTGAGAAAAATGGAGGGGGGAAAAGATCAATAAAGAAAAATAAAAAATAAAAGAGTAGTCAGGTATTCAGGCAGAGGTTGATACAGTCCAGGGGCGTGTGTGGGACAGGAGAGTCAGACAGGCAGGGATCAAAACGGGTGCAGGTCCTCATACGTTCCGGAAAAAGGCAAGGAGAGTTGTCAGGCAGGCAGGGGTCAGAGCACGTCTTGTCGAGAGCCAGAGAACAGGGTGAAGAGCCAGCTAGGACTGCGGGGAAGGAGGAGTACAAGGGCTAGACACGATCAAAGAACAATGGACTAGAGAACAATAAGAGAAAAAGCAGAATAACACGACTAACTGGGAAATACGAAGTTACAATCTGGCAGCCTCATGACATCTGCAGTGGGGTTATCACTGACGTAATTGGCCCACAGACGTCAATCAGCTTCTCCGCTGACAGCAGCACACCTGCACTCTACACCTGACTTAACGAGAGAGCCGGAGAGAGAGAGGGAGGGAGTAGCCAGGTATAGGCAATATAATAATAATAATAATAACTTTATTTGTATAGCAATATAATATATATAATATGTGTTATTAGACACCTTTACAAACACATTGGTGAATAAATGTCGGAATTTATTCGAAGATTTTTTTTATATTTCCCTAACTAAAAGACAAGGTTCAGGAAACGTAAAGTTGTACAGTTTCCCCCCCCCCACCCCGCCTACCCAACCCCCCCCCCCCCCTCCAACCACCTCCAATGTACAGTCCCCCCCCCACCCCACATACCCAACCTCCTCCAATGTACAGTTTCTACGTCAAATGTATATACTCTCTTTTTTTAGACTCGTTTTGTATCACAAACAGTACTGTATTTGCAAATCTGGTATGTCATAAATGTATAGATGTAGCAGTACTGTCTATCTGTATGTCATGTATGTCATATATGTCCTGATGAATTGAAAATGGGGGACCCTGATGTAAACAAGACGAAAGTCTTTCTCTGGTCTGCATCCCCTTAACAATTGTGTGTATTGAGCTGTACTGTACTGTACCCATTCTGCAATCTGTTAATAAAATGTTCAATCAATCAATCAATCAATCAAACGTATTTAACAACACAATTTTGTTAGTTCAACTAGCTAGGTCAGCGGCTCGCAGCACACACGGAATTGAAACAATTTAATTGGTTGCAATGTACACTGTATGCATTTGATTGGTGCGACAACGTCCTCTTTGATTGGATTCAAATGTAAACATTATTCCCGCTTTATAATTGCCTGCTTTATTTTACCTAAGAGTGGACGGGAAGGATTGAACCGTCTTCATCACAAGTGTTACGATAATTGGGACGTTTGCAGGGATGAGAAAAAAGTGGGGAATGAAAAGCGGGGGGGGTCAATGGCCCTTTGGACCCCATACTTCCAGGGGACCCCGCGGCAGAGCTGAAGTGGAGTTAGAAGTAGCCCTGTAAAGAGATTTGTTTCATATTTCTTCTCATGAGATGCACACCAAGGTTGCTCCTGCCTCTGAGACGTCATTAATTCCTCGCCAGAGTTTTAACAGCTCCATACACTGACCTCCATACGATCTAGCTGTGGCTCCTGGCATGAATACAAAATAGGGTTTCATGCCAAGCCGAATAAACAAATGCTTAGTTTAACCGAGTGGGCCTCTTTAAAGGGGCACACACTCACCCCTCTTTTTATGAGTTTCTCTCTGTTTTCTGAAATGTCAGCTCCCTTCTGCTTCGCTGTTTATCTAACCATCTAAAGCCTGTCAGAGAGAGAGAGAGAGAGAGAGAGAGAGAGAGAGAGAGAGAGAGAGAGAGAGAGAGAGAGAGAGAGAGAGATGAGAGGAGAGAGAGAGAGAGAGAGAGTGTAGAGAAAGAAAGACAGACAGGTTACCAAAATCTTCTTTGTATAGAGCGGTTATGGTGGGGCTGGCCTTTTTGGAGGTTTTGAGCAATGTTCCCGGAGCACTCTGTCATTTCTCACGCCGTGAACTTTTAGGAGCGCGTGACGGATGGCCTCTGCCGCTCGCCGCCTCTCGCATTAAACCGAAAACGGTATCCCTCAAAGTGGGGACCTGTAATGCACAAATAACTGGCAGCCATTTTAGAATAAATGCATTGCCATGGCAGTGAATGCGGCAGACCTCTGGGTGAACCCCCGTCGAATAGAGCCTTCTGTTTCCTATTTGGGTGATGTTCATGTTCAGTCATATATATCCTCACTCTTTAAAGCCAACCCCCCCCCCCCCCCCCCCCCCCCCCACTGTTTCTCATTCTGCGTCCACGCTGAGTCTCAGCTCATTATTATTGGAGAGGTTCCGTCCTAATCATAACTCATCAAAAGTCATTATAATTGCAAAACATCTCCCACAATTGCGGAGGAGGAATTAAGGCCCCAGAAAACGCTGCATTTTCTAAACCAGAGAATACTATCCGGGGTCTACTCTGAATCACATTCATCACACCTCATTGTTTCACTCTCTCTCTCTCCCTGTTGTCTGTTTTCTCTTTCTCAAAAGCTTCATCCAAGTGGTAAAATCACCGCTGTTCCTCATGAGCTTCACTGTGGCCTCTCGCATTCTGGCTGATTTGCGTTTGTTAGTTTCAGGGAGACACATAACGGTGCGTTCCACATTAACAATCTCCAGTTATTGGATTTTAATGGCCGTCGACGATGGCTTTGACTTTGATGGCTTCTTGTCTTCCTGTTCGGAAGCACCAGACGCCACGCGAAGGAGGCGCGGTATATGAACCGACCGCGCCGAGTGATTGATATGCGTTATCCTGCTGAGATGAAGGAAATTGCTGTTGTCCATCTCATTTGCAGTCATTGATCCTGCTAAGGGCTAGAGACGGAGGGAGAAGGGGAGAGAGAGAGAGAGAGAGAGAGAGAGAGAGAGAGAGAGAGAGAGGAAGAGATGAGAGAGAGAGAGAGAGAGAGAGAGAGAGAGAGAGAGAGAGAGAGAGAGAGAGAGTGGATCGCGCCAAGCAAACAGTCTCGAGGTGCAGACCCGCGGCAGTCTGGCTCAATTCATTACCTAAATCTCTTGTGGAATTACCTCCATCCAACCGCAATCTGTCCCCTCTTCAAGGAAAAAGAAAAGAAGAAATAAAAAGGGGAAGAAAACATTCTCCTACCTTTCATCGTGTTGAGGAAATATGCAGCGTGTTCGGTAGATAAGCACCACGTCATACATAATTGAACGGAGAGGAAGGGTGGAGGACCTTGTTCTTTAAACATTTTATGACGGTTCGAATCCGGCTGTCGGCGTTGCCTCCCCGACTTGGGCCGGCCGTCATAACTAACTCAATTGGCAGAGTTAGCGGGTGGGAAGTCGAAGGGTGGTAGTCTGGTCGTTGTGAACAGCGACTCCTACAGGTCGGTTGGGGGCGCCTGCACAGCAAAAGTCAGGAAAATGGCGGGGTAGTGTGAGCCCCCACACGTTACACCTCACCAATGAGAGTCCGTGCTGGCAGGTGAAAGATGTGACAGGCTGCCTCCACATGTATCGGAGGGGACATGTGATGCAAGGCTTCTATCCTCCCTACAACCAGCCAGTGTGGGGGGCATATGCAAGCAACGATCAGGACAGGGGAGGGAGAATTGGCACGAGAGGTAAATTAGGATGGGGAGAAAAATCACAGAAAAAGGAGGAGAAAACAGTAGATCCAAAAACAAATAATACATTTTACGATGGCGAGAGACACATTACACCATTGTTGGCCTAATGGCGGCAGAAACGAGAGTCAGAGAGTGTGAGAGGAAACCTCCACCATGTCTCTTTGACCCATCGCAATGAGGAACTGCAGGGAGTTGGAATTCGCAACAGGTCTGAAAATTTGACCCGGCCGCCGAGATCACCGGGGTACTGAGTGTTAAGAGAATTTGGCTATAGGGCGACAATAATGTGGTCAAGCGGCCATGGTTTCTATCTTGAGCCTTAACTGGCGTGGTTTATTATTCACATGGCAGAGCAGTAACACTACAGGTCTTCTCTCACTGAGAGACTGGGGGAAAGAGAAAGAAGTGGAGGAGACACCTCTATTTATACTCGCCACCTGGTGGTGTTCCTGAGAGTCTCCGCCTAGAGCGCCCTCTAGTGGAAACAGTTATATATGCAGTTAGACAGTTACTAGTGTAAACAGTTATATATACAGTTAGACAGTTACTAACAATCCTACACAGAACCTCTGCCTTCAACACTGAGCCTCGGAGGACCGAGCAAACCTGCAAGAAAAAATAAAAAACAGTCAGTTATCAGTTATTGCCAGAAAAGCTGCACAATTTACATGGATATAAATTGACAGTGCAACAGTCAGACAGAGCAATAGTAAGTTGTCTCAGTGAGCACACAGCGCTGTCCATGGTGCTGATTGCTGATTTTGGAATCAATCTTGTTCAAATGTAGTTATGTATGCTCACATGTAAAAAGGCTGTTGTTACGACCCTGGCTCAAAGGCACGCAACCTATGTGCAAACCAACACCAAAAACCCGTGCTCAAACTCAAAATGCTACTCTCTAACAAGGAATTACTGGTGTAAACTAAAGTACAAGGAATTTGGAAGAACGTGACAGCTCTTCCTCTAACCACAGACAGACCTGCATGTGTGTCTGAAGGCCTGGTTTTAACCATGCCAGCAGGTAACCAATCAGCAGCAATTAGCTAATTAGTAGCCCTCACCTGCATGCCCAGTGACACAGCAGTGATCAGGCAGTGACCCAGGAGTGATCAGGCTCATGGTACATAACAGCTGTAAATATAACACACACAGATTAGGCTACTGTAAATACATGCACGGATTAGCCTACTGTAAATACACACATGGATTAGCCTACTGTAAATACACGCACGGATTAGTCTACTGTAAATACACACATGGATTAGCCTACTGTAAATACACACACGGATTAGCCTACTGTAAATACACACATGGATTAGCCTACTGTAAATACATGCACGGATTAGCCTACTGTAAATACACACATGGATTAGCCTACTGTAAATACACGCACGGATTAGTCTACTGTAAATACACACATGGATTAGCCTACTGTAAATACACACACGGATTAGCCTACTGTAAATACACACATTGATTAGCCTACTGTAAATACACACATGGATTAGCCTACTGTAAGTACACACATATATTAGCCTACTGTAAATACACACACAGATTAGCCTAACTGTACACACACAGATTAGCCTATTGTAAATACACACATGGATTAGCCTACTGTAAATACATGCACGGATTAGTCTACTGTAAATACACACATGGATTAGCCTACTGTAAATACACACATGGATTAGCCCTACTGTAAATACACACACGGATTAGCCTACTGTAAATACACACATTGATTAGCCTACTGTAAATACACACATGGATTAGCCTACTGTAAGTACACACATATATTAGCCTACTGTAAATACACACACAGATTAGCCTACTGTACACACACAGATTAGCCTATTGTAAATACACACATGGATTAGCCTACTGTAAATACATGCACAGATTCGCCTACTGTAAATACATGCACAGATTAGCCTACTGTAAGTACACACATGGAATAGCCTACTGTAAATACACACATGGATTAGCCTACTGTAAATGCACACATGGATTACCCTACTGTGAATACACACATGATTAGCCACACAGACACACAGACACACAGCCAAAGCCCCACCCGACCCAACCAATGCGCACAAATTGTGGGCTTGAACCGCAGGCTGCACTGGCAGGCTTTTCCGTCTGGGCTCAGCCTGAAACAGAGAGCTCTGCGGGGAGTCACTCTCATCACCTGGGCCTCGGCACGGTATCTTAAAACTTCCTCTCTGCCTCATCTCCTCACTCTCCCACAGACATGGACTGGAAGCCACCAAAGGGAGATTGAGACTGGCTGTTGAAATACACCCCCCCACCACCACCAACACTACCAGCAGCACCTGCACATACACACACACACACACACACACACACACACACACAACACACACACACACACACACACACACACACACACCACACACACACACAACACACACACACACACACACACACACACACACACACACACACACACACACACACACACACACACACACACACCACACACCACACACACACACACACACACACACAACACACACACACACACACACAAACACACACACTGGTACATGCATGCACTAAAGAGTCCCCCTCCCCCCTCCCCATCTCTTATTCTGCCTGTGCGATCTCTGTAAAGCTCCCCTGTAGTACACTGGAGGCAATATTTTGTGACAGAATTTCTCAGGCAATTAGCCACCGAAAGGCGCCTCTGAGAATCCCAGATGAGCCTGGGTAAGGAGAGGTGTGTGTCGGTGTGGGTGGGGGGAGTATCTCCCTCTATCCCTCCCAATCTCTCTCTCTCTCTCTCTTTCTCTCCCGGCAAGCCAGCTGTTATCTTTGAGGTGAGGAGATGAGCGTACACAGACACACGCACGCACGCACGCGCACACACACACACCACACACACACACACACACACACACACACACACACACACACACACACACACACACACAACACACACACACACACACACACACACACACACACACACACACACACACACACACACACACACACACACCACACACACCACACACACACACACACACACACACACACACACACACACACTTTGATCACAAGTCCAACTCAAGTCTCAAGTCTTTCAGCTAGAGTCCAAGTCTCAAGTCTTTCAGCTAGAGTCCAAGTCTCAAGTCTTTCAGCTAGAGTCCAAGTCTCAAGTCTTTCAGCTAGAGTCCAAGTCTCAAGTCCTTTCAGGCTAGAGTCCAAGTCTCAAGTCTTTGGTCACGAGTGTCCAAGTCATGTCTTAAGTCTATTTTTCTTTAATAATAAGGGACAAAAAATTAACAAATAATGGATTGCGCGGTGCTAATAGCACCCTTAACTGCACGAGTCTGATAGACGTCTTGTAACTTCCTTGTGGGTGGTGACAACTTTTTTGAGCCAATGGGTGCTTTGCGCAGACCAGAGCAAGTCGTTTCCCATCATGCATGGCGTCGAGCTGTCGGCTGAGAGGTACTGCGTCGCCTAGCCCTGAACACTGCAAGTGCCTTGCTCCGTGAGATTCCTGCGACTCGTGCAGAATTCCCAGAGCAAATCGGACGACATTCGAACCGCCATGCAACGCGCTTGGCAAGGCAGAAATCAAAACTGCGCAGGCCTAGCTAATCTCAAACAAGCCTAATAGCACCGGACGCAATGCTGATGGAACGCAGTTACCACCTCATTTCACCCGTTGCGCCTCCTCTGTGAATAGCAAACTGTGTTTCAGAGCTATTTGCGCCGGCTTAGTGTCAGAAAAAGCCACGCAATCCCTTTGTGAATTCGCCCCTAAGTGTTTAATCTGCTGTGTATCAGGTTAGAACTATAGCCGCTGTGCAACATGGTTATTTCTAGGGAATGTTTTACATGTTCCTTATCTCTAAGTTATCTATTTCCATTCCAGAAATCGGTTGAATAAAGTGATTTTATGTTGCGTGGTGAGTGAAAGCCAGATCAATTTCCACCAGTGAGATTCTACTTAATGAATTTGCCATAGGGCATAATGCTATGAAACAAAATGCACGTTAGAGGGGAAAAAAGCTGTTGCATCAACAGCTGATTCTAGA
>NC_140176.1:22820188-22840594 GCF_963971535.1 Notolepis coatsorum | reverse complement strand
TGTGTGTGTGTGTGTGTGACAGCTCCAGTCAAGCCTGGTGACATGCTAGCAGCTAGCCCCTCGGTGTAGCGCTGTGACACACCGTGCGCCTTTAACGTCACCGGATTAGAGAGAGAGAGAGAGAGAGCGAGAGAGAGAGAGAGAGAGAGAGAGAGAGAGAGAGAGAGAGAGAGAGCGAGAGAGAGAGAGAGAGAGAGAGAGAGAGAGAGAGAGAGAGAGAGAGAGAGAGAGAGAAGGGGGCAGACAGAGAAGGTTATATTCATCCGTGAAAGCGGGGTGTTCAGCGTTTTCGAGGTGCCAAGGTGTCTGAATGACTAAGCGACGGCGTATGACTTGCAGAATGACCCCCCGGTCTCCCCTGGTGACACACGCTAGCAGCGAGCCCCTCGGTGTGGCGGCCTGACATGCCTTCAGCATCGGGGACGTCTCAGCGTAGGCTGAGCCCAGTGGAACCAGAAGAGTGTGTGTGTGTGTCGTGCGTGTGTGTGTGTGTGTGTGTGTGTGTGTGTGTGTGTGTGTGTGTGTGTGTGTGTGTGTGTGTGGCGCCTAGGTTTTCCAACTGTTGTGGGAAACCGAATGTCCCCACAAGTGATGAAAACAAGATTTATTTATTTGTGAGTACAACGCCTGGTCCACACAACAATAATAATAATAATAATAATAATAATAATAATAATAATAATAATAATAATAATAATAATAATAATAATAATAATAATAATATAATAATAATAATAATAATAATAATTACTTGCATTTATATAGCACTATTCTAGACACTCAAAGCGCTCCCCACAATGTACAGTAGGGTGGAAATTGCCTCCTTCACCACCACTGGTAGCAACCAACCTTGGGCTACGCAGGCTCAATGACTGCCATTAAACTGGCACCCGGCACACATCACACTACACCATGACTACCATACACTGACACCAGGCACACATCACACTACACACTGACTACCATACACTGGCACCAGGCACACATCACACTACACACTGACTACCATACACTGGCACCCGGCACACATCAGACTACACACTGACTACCATACACTGACACCAGGCACACATCACACTACACACTGACTACCATACACTGGCACCAGGCACACATCACACTACACACTGACTACCATACACTGGCACCAGGCACACATCACACTACACACTGACTACCATACACTGGCACCAGGCACACATCACACCACACACTGACTACCATACACTGGCACCAGGCACACATCACACTACACACTGACTACCATACACTGACACCAGGCACACATCACACTACACACTGACTACCATACACTGGCACCAGGCACACATCCACTACACACTGACTACCATACACTGGCACCAGGCACACATCACACTACACACTGACTACCATACACTGGCACCAGGCACACATCACACTACACACTGACTACCATACACTGGCACCAGGCACACATCACACTACACACTGACTACCATACACTGGCACCAGGCACACATCACACTACACACTGACTACCATACACTGGCACCAGGCACACATCACACTACACACTGACTACCATACACTGGCACCAGGCACACATCACACTACACACTGACTACCATACACTGGCACCAGGCACACATCACACTACACACTGACTACCATACACTGGCACCAGGCACACATCAGACTACACACTGACTACCATACACTGGCACCAGGCACACATCACACTACACACTGACTACCATACACTGGCACCAGGCACACATCACACTACACACTGACTACCATACACTGGCACCAGGCACACATCAGACTACACACTGACTACCATACACTGGCACCAGGCACACATCACACTACACAATGACTACCATACACTGGCACCAGCAGCACACATCACACTACACACTGACTACCATACACTGACACCAGACACACATCACACTACACACTGACTACCATACACTGGCACCCGGCACACATCACACTACACAATGACTACCATACACTGGCACCAGGCACACATCACACTACACACTGACTACCATACACTGGCACCAGGCACACATCACACTACACAATGACTACCATACACTGGCACCAGGCACACATCACACTACACACTGACTACCATACACTGACACCAGGCACACATCACACTACACAATGGCTGAACGGCTCAGGAGACAGGGATTGATATCAGCCAATTAAGGGGAAGGAAGGGATGATTAGGTGGCCTTGATGTCAGAGACCTGATTGGGAATTTGGCCAGGAACGTCGGGGAACCCCCTACTCTTTGTGATAGGCGTCCCGGGTTCTTTTAACGACCGAATTCAGTCAGGACCTCGGTTTAGCGTCTCATCCAAAGGACGGCACTCGCACCTGTACGGTGTCCCTAACAAGGTAAAGGAGTTATTTAAGGGCCAGGGTTAGGATGAGGTTAGAGTTAGGTTCAGGTTTGCACAAGAGTTCAGGGTTAGGCGTGCAGTCAGTCGCTATGGTTAACGTTAGGGTAAGGTGTGAGGAAATGAAGGTAAGTCAATGGAATGCCCCCGCAATGCATGACACCATGGCTGCTTGTGTGTGTGTGTGTCTGCACAGTGTGTATGTTTGCATAATGATAGCTCGTGACGCGTCCCACCACGTCATTTTACACACGGAAGCTTCCTCAGGAACCTCTCAGGGACACACAAGGAGATGAGTTGTGTTTTGTCTAACCTGAAAAAAGGATCCCTCATGTCTCCGATAAAAAGTAGAGCTCACTACAGCTCACTACAGCTCACTACAGCTCACTACAGCTCACTACAGCTCACTACAGCTCACTACAGCTCACTACAGCTCACTACAGCTCACTACATCACACTACAGCTCACTACAGCTCACTACAGCTCACTACATCACACTACAGCTCACTACAGCTCACTACATCACACTACAGCTCACTACAGCTCACTACAGCTCACTACAGCTCACTACAGCTCACTACAGCTCACTACATCACACTACAGCTCACTACAGCTCACTACATCACACTACATCACACTACAGCTCACTACAGCTCACTACAGCTCACTACAGCTCACTACAGCTCACCACATCACACTACAGCTCACTACATCACACTACAGCTCACTACAGCTCACTACAGCTCACTACAGCTCACTACAGCTCACTACATCACACTACAGCTCACTACAGCTCACTACAGCTCACTACAGCTCACTACAGCTCACTACAGCTCACTACAGCTCACTACATCACACTACATCACACTACAGCTCACTACATCACACTACAGCTCACTACAGCTCACTACAGCTCACTACAGCTCACTACAGCTCACTACAGCTCACTACAGCTCACTACAGCTCACTACATCACACTACATCACACTACAGCTCACTACATCACACTACATCACACTACAGCTCACTACAGCTCACTACAGCTCACTACAGCTCACTACAGCTCACTACATCTCACTACAGTTCACTACAGTTCACTACATCACACTACAGCTCACTACATCACACTACAGCTCACTACATCACACTACAGCTCACTACAGCTCACTACAGCTCACTACAGCTCACTACAGCTCACTACAGCTCACTACATCACACTACAGCTCACTACAGCTCACTACAGCTCACTACAGCTCACTACAGCTCACTACATCTCACTACAGCTCACTACAGCTCACTACAGCTCACTACAGCTCACTACAGCTCACTACAGTTCACTACAGTTCACTACATCACACTACAGCTCACTACATCACACTACAGCTCACTACAGCTCACTACAGCTCACTACAGTTCACTACAGCTCACTACATCACACTACAGCTCACTACATCACACTACAGCTCACTACAGCTCACTACAGCTCACTACAGCTCACTACATCACACTACAGCTCACTACAGCTCACTACAGCTCACTACAGCTCACTACAGCTCACTACAGCTCACTATACAGCTCACTACATCACACTACATCTCACTACAGCTCACTACAGCTCACTACATCACACTACAGCTCACTACAGCTCACTACAGCTCACTACAGCTCACTACAGCTCACTACAGCTCACTACATCACACTACAGCTCACTACAGCTCACTACATCACACTACAGCTCACTACAGCTCACTACATCACACTACAGCTCACTACAGCTCACTACAGCTCACTACAGCTCACTACAGCTCACTACAGCTCACTACAGCTCACTACATCACACTACAGCTCACTACAGCTCACTACAGCTCACTACAGCTCACTACATCACACTACAGCTCACTACATCACACTACAGCTCACTACAGCTCACTACAGCTCACTACATCACACTACAGCTCACTACAGCTCACTACAGCTCACTACATCACACTACAGCTCACTACAGCTCACTACAGCTCACTACAGCTCACTACATCACACTACAGCTCACTACAGCTCACTACATCACACTACAGCTCACTACAGCTCACTACATCACACTACAGCTCACTACAGCTCACTACAGCTCACTACAGCTCACTACAGCTCACTACAGCTCACTACAGCTCACTACATCACACTACAGCTCACTACAGCTCACTACAGCTCACTACAGCTCACTACATCACACTACAGCTCACTACATCACACTACAGCTCACTACAGCTCACTACAGCTCACTACATCACACTACAGCTCACTACAGCTCACTACAGCTCACTACATCACACTACAGCTCACTACAGCTCACTACAGCTCACTACAGCTCACTACATCACACTACAGCTCACTACAGCTCACTACAGCTCACTACAGCTCACTACAGCTCACTACATCACACTACAGCTCACTACAGCTCACTACAGCTCACTACAGCTCACTACATCACACTACATCACACTACAGCTCACTACAGCTCACTACAGCTCACTACATCACACTACAGCTCACTACATCACACTACAGCTCACTACAGCTCACTACAGCTCACTACAGCTCACTACATCACACTACAGCTCACTACAGCTCACTACAGCTCACTACAGCTCACTACAGCTCACTACAGCTCACTACAGCTCATTACATCACACTACAGCTCACTACAGCTCACTACAGCTCACTACATCACACTACAGCTCACTACAGCTCACTACAGCTCACTACAGCTCACTACATCACACTACAGCTCACTACAGCTCACTACAGCTCACTACAGCTCACTACATCACACTACATCACACTACATCTCACTACAGCTCACTACAGCTCACTACAGCTCACTACAGCTCACTACAGCTCACTACAGCTCACTACAGCTCACTACAGCTCACTACAGCTCACTACATCACACTACAGCTCACTACAGCTCACTACAGCTCACTACATCACACTACATCACACTACAGCTCACTACAGCTCACTACAGCTCACTACAGCTCACTACAGCTCACTACATCTCACTACAGCTCACTACAGCTCACTACAGCTCACTACAGCTCACTACATCACACTACAGTTCACTACATCTCACTACATCACACTACATCACACTACAGCTCACTACAGCTCACTACAGCTCACTACAGCTCACTACAGCTCACTACAGCTCACTACAGCTCACTACATCACACTACAGCTCACTACAGCTCACTACAGCTCACTACAGCTCACTACAGCTCACTACAGCTCACTACATCACACTACAGCTCACTACAGCTCACTACAGCTCACTACAGCTCACTACAGCTCACTACAGCTCACTACAGCTCACTACATCACACTACAGCTCACTACATCACACTACAGCTCACTACAGAACACTACAGCTCACTACAGCTCACTACATCACACTACAGCTCACTACAGCTCACTACAGCTCACTACATCACACTACATCACACTACAGCTCACTACAGCTCACTACAGCTCACTACATCACACTACAGCTCACTACAGCCCACTACAGCTCACTACAGCTCACTACATCACACTACAGCTCACTACAGCTCACTACAGCTCACTACAGCTCACTACAGCTCACTACAGCTCACTACATCTCACTACATCACACTACAGCTCACTACAGCTCACTACAGCACACTACAGCTCACTACAGCTCACTACAGCTCACTACAGCTCACTACAGCTCACTACAGCTCACTACAGCTCACTACATCACACTACAGCTCACTACAGCTCACTACAGCTCACTACAGCTCACTACAGCTCACTACAGCTCACTACATCACACTACAGCTCACTACAGCTCACTACAGCTCACTACAGCTCACTACAGCTCACTACAGCTCACTACATCACACTACAGCTCACTACAGCTCACTACAGCTCACTACATCACACTACAGCTCACTACATCACACTACAGCTCACTACAGCTCACTACATCACACTACAGCTCACTACATCTCACTACAGCTCACTACATCACACTACATCACACTACAGCTCACTACAGCTCACTACAGCTCACTACAGCTCACTACAGCTCACCACATCACACTACAGCTCACTACATCACACTACAGCTCACTACAGCTCACTACAGCTCACTACAGCTCACTACAGCTCACTACATCACACTACAGCTCACTACAGCTCACTACAGCTCACTACAGCTCACTACAGCTCACTACAGCTCACTACAGCTCACTACATCACACTACAGCTCACTACATCACACTACAGCTCACTACAGCTCACTACAGCTCACTACAGCTCACTACATCACACTACAGCTCACTACAGCTCACTACAGCTCACTACAGCTCACTACAGCTCACTACAGCTCACTACAGCTCATTACATCACACTACAGCTCACTACAGCTCACTACAGCTCACTACATCACACTACAGCTCACTACAGCTCACTACAGCTCACTACAGCTCACTACATCACACTACAGCTCACTACAGCTCACTACAGCTCACTACAGCTCACTACATCACACTACATCACACTACATCTCACTACAGCTCACTACAGCTCACTACAGCTCACTACAGCTCACTACAGCTCACTACAGCTCACTACAGCTCACTACAGCTCACTACATCACACTACAGCTCACTACAGCTCACTACAGCTCACTACATCACACTACATCACACTACAGCTCACTACAGCTCACTACAGCTCACTACAGCTCACTACAGCTCACTACATCACACTACAGTTCACTACATCTCACTACAGCTCACTACAGCTCACTACAGCTCACTACAGCTCACTACATCACACTACAGTTCACTACATCTCACTACATCACACTACATCACACTACAGCTCACTACAGCTCACTACAGCTCACTACAGCTCACTACAGCTCACTACAGCTCACTACAGCTCACTACATCACACTACAGCTCACTACAGCTCACTACAGCTCACTACAGCTCACTACAGCTCACTACAGCTCACTACATCACACTACAGCTCACTACAGCTCACTACAGCTCACTACAGCTCACTACAGCTCACTACAGCTCACTACAGCTCACTACATCACACTACAGCTCACTACATCACACTACAGCTCACTACAGAACACTACAGCTCACTACAGCTCACTACATCACACTACAGCTCACTACAGCTCACTACAGCTCACTACATCACACTACATCACACTACAGCTCACTACAGCTCACTACAGCTCACTACATCACACTACAGCTCACTACAGCCCACTACAGCTCACTACAGCTCACTACATCACACTACAGCTCACTACAGCTCACTACAGCTCACTACAGCTCACTACAGCTCACTACAGCTCACTACATCTCACTACATCACACTACAGCTCACTACAGCTCACTACAGCACACTACAGCTCACTACAGCTCACTACAGCTCACTACAGCTCACTACAGCTCACTACAGCTCACTACAGCTCACTACAGCTCACTACATCACACTACAGCTCACTACAGCTCACTACAGCTCACTACAGCTCACTACAGCTCACTACAGCTCACTACATCACACTACAGCTCACTACAGCTCACTACAGCTCACTACAGCTCACTACAGCTCACTACAGCTCACTACATCACACTACAGCTCACTACAGCTCACTACAGCTCACTACATCACACTACAGCTCACTACATCACACTACAGCTCACTACAGCTCACTACATCACACTACAGCTCACTACATCTCACTACAGCTCACTACATCACACTACATCACACTACAGCTCACTACAGCTCACTACAGCTCACTACAGCTCACTACAGCTCACTACAGCTCACCACATCACACTACAGCTCACTACATCACACTACAGCTCACTACAGCTCACTACAGCTCACTACAGCTCACTACAGCTCACTACATCACACTACAGCTCACTACAGCTCACTACAGCTCACTACAGCTCACTACAGCTCACTACAGCTCACTACATCACACTACATCACACTACAGCTCACTACATCACACTACAGCTCACTACAGCTCACTACAGCTCACTACAGCTCACTACAGCTCACTACAGCTCACTACAGCTCACTACATCACACTACATCACACTACAGCTCACTACATCACACTACATCACACTACAGCTCACTACAGCTCACTACAGCTCACTACATCACACTACAGCTCACTACAGCTCACTACAGCTCACTACAGCTCACTACAGCTCACTACAGCTCACTACAGCTCACTACATCTCACTACAGTTCACTACAGTTCACTACATCACACTACAGCTAATAAACTAACCTACACTGTAACACGCAACACTTTGATGAACATTGTTACTCAGCTGATAGAGTTATACCCTTCTTGCTGTCTTGTCGCACAGAACTTGTAAGTCGCTTTGGATAAAAGCGTCAGCTAAATGACTAAATGTAAATGTAAATGTACAGCTCACTACATCACACTACAGCTCACTACATCACACTACAGCTCACTACATCACACTACAGCTCACTACAGCTCACTACAGCTCACTACAGCTCACTACAGCTCACTACAGCTCACTACATCACACTACAGCTCACTACAGCTCACTACAGCTCACTACAGCTCACTACATCACACTACAGCTCACTACAGCTCACTACATCTCACTACAGCTCACTACAGCTCACTACAGCTCACTACAGCTCACTACAGCTCACTACAGCTCACTACAGTTCACTACAGTTCACTACATCACTCTACAGCTCAATACATCACACTACAGCTCACTACAGCTCACTACAGCTCACTACAGTTCACTACAGCTCACTACATCACACTACAGCTCACTACATCACACTACAGCTCACTACAGCTCACTACAGCTCACTACAGCTCACTACAGCTCACTACATCACACTACAGCTCACTACAGCTCACTACAGCTCACTACATCACACTACAGCTCACTACAGCTCACTACAGCTCACTACATCACACTACATCACACTACAGCTCACTACAGCTCACTACAGCTCACTACATCACACTACAGCTCACTACAGCCCACTACAGCTCACTACAGCTCACTACATCACACTACAGCTCACTACAGCTCACTACAGCTCACTACAGCTCACTACAGCTCACTACAGCTCACTACAGCTCACTACATCTCACTACATCACACTACAGCTCACTACAGCTCACTACAGCACACTACAGCTCACTACAGCTCACTACAGCTCACTACAGCTCACTACAGCTCACTACAGCTCACTACAGCTCACTACAGCTCACTACATCACACTACAGCTCACTACAGCTCACTACAGCTCACTACAGCTCACTACAGCTCACTACAGCTCACTACATCACACTACAGCTCACTACAGCTCACTACAGCTCACTACAGCTCACTACAGCTCACTACAGCTCACTACATCACACTACAGCTCACTACAGCTCACTACAGCTCACTACATCACACTACAGCTCACTACATCACACTACAGCTCACTACAGCTCACTACATCACACTACAGCTCACTACATCTCACTACAGCTCACTACATCACACTACATCACACTACAGCTCACTACAGCTCACTACAGCTCACTACAGCTCACTACAGCTCACCACATCACACTACAGCTCACTACATCACACTACAGCTCACTACAGCTCACTACAGCTCACTACAGCTCACTACATCACACTACAGCTCACTACAGCTCACTACAGCTCACTACAGCTCACTACAGCTCACTACATCACACTACATCACACTACAGCTCACTACATCACACTACAGCTCACTACAGCTCACTACAGCTCACTACAGCTCACTACAGCTCACTACAGCTCACTACAGCTCACTACATCACACTACATCACACTACAGCTCACTACATCACACTACATCACACTACAGCTCACTACAGCTCACTACAGCTCACTACATCACACTACAGCTCACTACAGCTCACTACAGCTCACTACAGCTCACTACAGCTCACTACAGCTCACTACAGCTCACTACATCTCACTACAGTTCACTACAGTTCACTACATCACACTACAGCTAATAAACTAACCTACACTGTAACACGCAACACTTTGATGAACATTGTTACTCAGCTGATAGAGTTATACCCTTCTTGCTGTCTTGTCGCACAGAACTTGTAAGTCGCTTTGGATAAAAGCGTCAGCTAAATGACTAAATGTAAATGTAAATGTACAGCTCACTACATCACACTACAGCTCACTACATCACACTACAGCTCACTACATCACACTACAGCTCACTACAGCTCACTACAGCTCACTACAGCTCACTACAGCTCACTACAGCTCACTACATCACACTACAGCTCACTACAGCTCACTACAGCTCACTACAGCTCACTACATCACACTACAGCTCACTACAGCTCACTACATCTCACTACAGCTCACTACAGCTCACTACAGCTCACTACAGCTCACTACAGCTCACTACAGCTCACTACAGTTCACTACAGTTCACTACATCACACTACAGCTCAATACATCACACTACAGCTCACTACAGCTCACTACAGCTCACTACAGTTCACTACAGCTCACTACATCACACTACAGCTCACTACATCACACTACAGCTCACTACAGCTCACTACAGCTCACTACAGCTCACTACAGCTCACTACATCACACTACAGCTCACTACAGCTCACTACAGCTCACTACATCACACTACAGCTCACTACAGCTCACTACAGCTCACTACAGCTCACTACAGCTCACTACAGCTCACTACAGCTCACTACAGCTCACTACAGCTCACTACAGCTCACTACATCACACTACAGCTCACTACAGCTCACTACAGCTCACTACAGCTCACTACAGCTCACTATACAGCTCACTATACAGCTCACTACATCACACTACATCTCACTACAGCTCACTACAGCTCACTACATCACACTACAGCTCACTACAGCTCACTACATCACACTACAGCTCACTACAGCTCACTACAGCTCACTACAGCTCACTACAGCTCACTACATCACACTACAGCTCACTACAGCTCACTACAGCTCACTACAGCTCACTACATCACACTACAGCTCACTACATCACACTACAGCTCACTACAGCTCACTACAGCTCACTACAGCTCACTACAGCTCACTACAGCTCACTACATCACACTACAGCTCACTACAGCTCACTACAGCTCACTACAGCTCACTACAGCTCACTACAGCTCACTACATCACACTACAGCTCACTACAGCTCACTACAGCTCACTACAGCTCACTACAGCTCACTACAGCTCACTACATCACACTACAGCTCACTACAGCTCACTACAGCTCACTACATCACACTACAGCTCACTACATCACACTACAGCTCACTACAGCTCACTACATCACACTACAGCTCACTACATCTCACTACAGCTCACTACATCACACTACATCACACTACAGCTCACTACAGCTCACTACAGCTCACTACAGCTCACTACAGCTCACCACATCACACTACAGCTCACTACATCACACTACAGCTCACTACAGCTCACTACAGCTCACTACAGCTCACTACAGCTCACTACATCACACTACAGCTCACTACAGCTCACTACAGCTCACTACAGCTCACTACAGCTCACTACAGCTCACTACATCACACTACATCACACTACAGCTCACTACATCACACTACAGCTCACTACAGCTCACTACAGCTCACTACAGCTCACTACAGCTCACTACAGCTCACTACAGCTCACTACATCACACTACATCACACTACAGCTCACTACATCACACTACATCACACTACAGCTCACTACAGCTCACTACAGCTCACTACATCACACTACAGCTCACTACAGCTCACTACAGCTCACTACAGCTCACTACAGCTCACTACAGCTCACTACAGCTCACTACATCTCACTACAGTTCACTACAGTTCACTACATCACACTACAGCTAATAAACTAACCTACACTGTAACACGCAACACTTTGATGAACATTGTTACTCAGCTGATAGAGTTATACCCTTCTTGCTGTCTTGTCGCACAGAACTTGTAAGTCGCTTTGGATAAAAGCGTCAGCTAAATGACTAAATGTAAATGTAAATGTACAGCTCACTACATCACACTACAGCTCACTACATCACACTACAGCTCACTACATCACACTACAGCTCACTACAGCTCACTACAGCTCACTACAGCTCACTACAGCTCACTACAGCTCACTACATCACACTACAGCTCACTACAGCTCACTACAGCTCACTACAGCTCACTACATCACACTACAGCTCACTACAGCTCACTACATCTCACTACAGCTCACTACAGCTCACTACAGCTCACTACAGCTCACTACAGCTCACTACAGCTCACTACAGTTCACTACAGTTCACTACATCACACTACAGCTCAATACATCACACTACAGCTCACTACAGCTCACTACAGCTCACTACAGTTCACTACAGCTCACTACATCACACTACAGCTCACTACATCACACTACAGCTCACTACAGCTCACTACAGCTCACTACAGCTCACTACAGCTCACTACATCACACTACAGCTCACTACAGCTCACTACAGCTCACTACATCACACTACAGCTCACTACAGCTCACTACAGCTCACTACAGCTCACTACAGCTCACTACAGCTCACTACAGCTCACTACATCACACTACAGCTCACTACAGCTCACTACAGCTCACTACAGCTCACTACAGCTCACTACAGCTCACTATACAGCTCACTACATCACACTACATCTCACTACAGCTCACTACAGCTCACTACATCACACTACAGCTCACTACAGCTCACTACATCACACTACAGCTCACTACAGCTCACTACAGCTCACTACAGCTCACTACAGCTCACTACATCACACTACAGCTCACTACAGCTCACTACAGCTCACTACAGCTCACTACATCACACTACAGCTCACTACATCACACTACAGCTCACTACAGCTCACTACAGCTCACTACAGCTCACTACAGCTCACTACATCACACTACAGCTCACTACAGCTCACTACAGCTCACTACATCACACTACAGCTCACTACAGCTCACTACAGCTCACTACAGCTCACTACATCACACTACAGCTCACTACAGCTCACTACAGCTCACTACAGCTCACTACAGCTCACTACATCACACTACAGCTCACTACAGCTCACTACAGCTCACTACAGCTCACTACATCACACTACATCACACTACATCTCACTACAGCTCACTACAGCTCACTACATCACACTACAGCTCACTACAGCTCACTACAGCTCACTACAGCTCACTACATCACACTACAGCTCACTACAGCTCACTACAGCTCACTACAGCTCACTACAGCTCACTACAGCTCACTACAGCTCATTACATCACACTACAGCTCACTACAGCTCACTACATCACACTACAGCTCACTACAGCTCACTACAGCTCACTACAGCTCACTACATCACACTACAGCTCACTACAGCTCACTACAGCTCACTACAGCTCACTACAGCTCACTACAGCTCACTACATCACACTACAGCTCACTACAGCTCACTACAGCTCACTACATCACACTACAGCTCACTACAGCTCACTACAGCTCACTACAGCTCACTACAGCTCACTACAGCTCACTACATCACACTACAGCTCACTACAGCTCACTACAGCTCACTACAGCTCACTACAGCTCACTACAGCTCACTACAGCTCACTACATCACACTACAGCTCACTACATCACACTACAGCTCACTACAGAACACTACAGCTCACTACAGCTCACTACATCACACTACAGCTCACTACAGCTCACTACAGCTCACTACATCACACTACATCACACTACAGCTCACTACAGCTCACTACATCACACTACAGCTCACTACATCACACTACAGCTCACTACAGCTCACTACATCACACCACATCACACTACAGCTCACTACAGCTCACTACATCACACTACAGCTCACTACATCACACTACATCACACTACAGCTCACTACAGCTCACTACAGCTCACTACAGCTCACTACAGCTCACTACATCTCACTACATCACACTACAGCTCACTACAGCTCACTACATCACACTACAGCTCACTACAGCTCACTACATCACACTACAGCTCACTACATCACACTACAGCTCACTACAGCCCACTACAGCTCACTACAGCTCACTACATCACACTACAGCTCACTACAGCTCACTACATCACACTACAGCTCACTACAGCTCACTACAGCTCACTACAGCTCACTACAGCTCACTACAGCTCACTACATCACACTACAGCTCACTACAGCTCACTACAGCTCACTACATCACACTACAGCTCACTACAGCTCACTACAGCTCACTACAGCTCACTACAGCTCACTACAGCTCACTACATCACACTACAGCTCACTACAGCTCACTACAGCTCACTACAGCTCACTACAGCTCACTACATCACACTACAGCTCACTACAGCTCACTACATCACACTACAGCTCACTACAGCTCACTACAGCTCACTACAGCTCACTACAGCTCACTACATCACACTACAGCTCACTACATCACACTACAGCTCACTACAGCTCACTACAGCTCACTACAGCTCACTATACAGCTCACTACAGTTCACTACAGCTCACTACAGCTCACTACAGCTCACTACATCACACTACAGCTCACTACAGCTCACTACAGCTCATTACAGCTCACTACAGCTCACTACAGCTCACTACATCACACTACAGCTCACTACATCTCACTACAGCTCACTACAGCTCACTACAGCTCATTACAGCTCACTACAGCTCACTACATCACACTACAGTTCACTACAGCTCACTACAGCTCACTACAGCTCACTACATCACACTACAGCTCACTACATCTCACTACAGCTCACTACAGCTCACTACAGCTCACTACAGCTCACTACATCACACTACAGCTCACTACAGCTCACTACAGCTCACTACAGCTCACTACAGCTCACTACATCACACTACAGCTCACTACAGCTCACTACAGCTCACTACAGCTCACTACAGCTCACTACATCACACTACAGCTCACTACATCTCACTACAGCTCACTACAGCTCACTACAGCTCATTACAGCTCACTACAGCTCACTACAGCCCAGCGGCAACATCAATAATACACCTTCACAACAACGGGGTAAATGCTACGCATTTATACAGATAAATACACCCGAGTATAGCGAGCCACATAAAGATGTAAAAACGCACATCGCACATTAAGTACACAGTTGTTTTGGCCGCGTCTCCGTCGCCACACGGCTCCTCTTCTCTGCACATGAGGGACGAGGCCGGCCGGCCGCCACACGCCCTTGAATTTACAATGCAGATGGGTCTCCTCGTCCTCGGGGACGCCTTGGTGATAACAACGTGCTTGTTGTCTCTTACAGCACAACGCCATTAGGTAATGCACACTCACTGGCGCCGGCAGATCAAGTGTTTATTATCGTTTGCCTCGGCGCGAGGCGGTGGTCGTTAGCGGGCGGGGGCGGGGGCGGGGGGGGGCCTGGGTCAGCTCCACACGGTGATCCAGAAGACACAGCAGCCGCGTATACGAGAACAGCTTCCGACGGGGGCCCCGGCCCTGGGTCTGGATCCTCCAGGATCGTTCATCATATCAGTTTTACATACTAAAGACGGGGGGCTTTACTGTATTATAGCGCCACCGCTGAGTCTGAGCGCTCCTCCCCCGATCATCTATCATAGCGGGTTTTACTTTAAGGACCGACCGCAGTGCCACCCTGTTAGGCTCTGGTCGAAAGACTCCATCGCCATCGATCATAGCAGTTTTACATGCTAAAGACCCGAAGAGGATGAATACCATTAAGAACATGTTTGAAGGAGGGGGCGGGGGGGGGGGGGGGGGGGGGGGCGATGTGTGTGTGTGTGTGTGTGTGTGTGTGTGGTGATCACACGCCTGTGCATGTGTGTGTTCATGTTTGTGTGTCTGTGTGTGTGTGTGTGTGTGTGATGATCAAAAATGATTGTGCAAAATGTACGTGTATATGCACACACATAATTATTTGGATGTCTGGGTGAATATGATCGTTTGTGAATATGTTTTATATATATACGTGTTTCACACAGATATTATTAAAAGGTGGTCATTGGCCAACAGCAGGTTCCGTGTAGAGACTGTCGATGAATAAATAAGCAAAGGAAGAATTCTAGGCTGCATAATATTACGCTGTGGGGGACGTTGTGTGTGTTTTGCTCTCTGCTGAAAGAGTGACTGCTGTGAGGCCCGCGAGTTAACCTGAACATTTGAACCATGTGACGTCTCACAGACAATACACATAATATGAACGATGATAAATAATAAATAACACTTCTACTAAAGGCGTAGTGTGGTGTAAAAAGTACCCAGAGATTATACCAAAGTGAAAGTATGGGTATATACCGTCTCAAATTCGTACTCAAGTAAATGTCAGAGTATCTGGCTAAAAAACACACTTAAAAAAGTTTAAAAGTTTCTACTTTTAAATGTACTTAAGTACTAAAAAGTATTCATCCTGGGGCAATGAAATGTTCCGTTTCGTCCTCTTCATCACTCGTACTATCGTTTGTGGCCGTCTTCTGTAGCTTGTCACTCTAGACTGTCTGTTCTTCTGATAGCAGGTGTTTAATCAAAGATCCCCACTCTCTACTCTTGCACAAGGACCAATCAGCACGGGTATGGGCGGGTTCATTTTCCATTGATGGGGATTTGATTGGCTGTTTTTAAATAAAGCACGGCCGCAGGATTAATAACGTTAACGTGAGTCAGGCCAGAGAAACAAATATACTAATTAAAATAGTTGGACCTGCGAGATTTTTACTTTGTACTTTGTAGGTCTGCATTTTAAATGTAAGGAGTAAAAAGTATGCCCTACCTCAGTATGTAACTGTTTTTAATATAAAACATGATCACTAACCTCCCTACCTCAGTGTGTAACTGTTTTTAATTTAAAACATGATCACAAACCTCCCTATGTAACTGTTTTTAATTTGATTTATTTTTGTTCTTTTTGTCTTATTTATGCAAATGTATTTAACCCTTTTACTATATGTATTCTAAAAAACCTGTTGTGTCCATATGATCGTTTCGACAAGGAATAAAGGTTTCAATCGCTCAATCAATCAATCAATCAATCAATCAATCAATCAATCAATCAATTAATCCATCATTTTGGTTTTGAGTTGAAAAGTTAACTCGTAATTTTCTCTCGTAATAATTTCTTTTAAAATGTTCTAGTTATACTACCAAACAGGCAGACGTACTGGGATCACAGGAAGACATACTGGGATCACAGGAAGACGTACTGGGATCACAAGAAGACGTACTGGGATCACAGGAAGATGTACTGGGATCACAGGAAGACGTACTGGGATCACAAGAAGACGTACTGGGATCACAGGAAGATGTACTGGGATCACAGGAAGACGTACTGGGATCACAGGAAGACGTACTGGGATCACAGGAAGACGTACTGGGATCACAGGAAGACGTACTGGGATCACAGGAAGACGTACTGGGATCACAGGAAGACGTACTGGGATCACAGGAAGACATACTGGGATCACAGGAAGACGTACTGGGATCACAGGAAGACGTACTGGGATCACAGGAAGACGTACTGGGATCACAGGAAGACGTACTGGGATTACAGGAAGACGTACTGGGATCACAGGAAGACGTACTGGGATCACAGGAAGATGTACTGGGATCACAGGAAGACGTACTGGGATCACAGGCAGACGTACTGGGATCACAGGAAGACGTACTGGGATCACAGGCAGACGTACTGGGATCACAGGAAGACGTACTGGGATCACAGGAAGACGTACTGGGATCACATGAAGACGTACTGGGATCACAGGAAGACGTACTGGGATCACAGGCAGACGTACTGGGATCACAGGAAGACGTACTGGGATCACATGAAGACGTACTGGGATCACATGAAGACGTACTGGGATCACAGGGCCACTCTGCACGTCATTCCACCACCGCACTTCATCATCACCCGCTTCATATTATCTGCCCAGTGTCATCTCGTGGACAATACATTACAGCACATGTCAGACTCCTGTTCCTCTCGCAGTCACGACGGTACACCGCAGCCATCCGTCCACTTCATCGCACGCGGCAGAACGACCGACAGGAACAAATGCCATGTATTTATATACAACAGGCCTCTACATGTGGGAAATAATGTTGGCTAATGTCCCCGCCGGTTTAGTATATACGAGAATCCGCTCCTATTTGCAATATTGGATTATGATTATTAAGGTTAGTAAACGACATGCATGGTGAGCCCCAGAGTCTAACACTAGCCTGGAGCGAGAGAGACACAAAAAACAGCTTATTTGACTTTTCACAGAGACGGCCAGGAAATACTACACGCCGTCGTGGATCAGCTTTAATAAGCAATAAGCTGTGCTTTCTCTCTACACTTTCTCCACACCACGTTTTTTTTTGTTGATAATTGAATTAGACATTTAAGACTATTATAATTTGGCAATTAGAGATGATTAAATTTCTCTTATATCGGGCTGGGGTGGGGTGGGGTGGGTGGGTGGGGGTGGGGGGGTTGTTTAATTGAAGCGCCCCGTCATTATGAGGCAGACTGAGGGAGAATGCCATTAGTGAATGCTTACATCTCTCGCAACATAATATTTTTGGTCGCCACTAATTACACCATGTTTTCTTTCTGTCTTCCTGTCGTGTCCGGGCTCCGCCGGATCATTTGATTGGTTTAATGAATGTGTCTCATCGGTCCACATTTTTACGAGGCCTATCTGATCTATGATTTCAGTTCATCCACAAAGTGCTGGCAGCGGTGTTGTGGTTTATGAGATATAGGAAATATATTACCTTTGTCAGCGCCATGCTAAACACGCTAGCAGGAGACAATGGAAGGCATGAAGTAGCATCATGCTAAGCAACATTCATGCTTTGTATGTACTTTTAACCATATCATTTGAATCACAGGCTCAAAACAGAGAAAAGTTGCATTACTTTTAGGTTCATTATAATGTCTGTCTGTCTGTCTGTCTGTCTGTCTGTCTGTCTGTCTGTCTGTCTGTCTGTCTGTCTGTCTGTCTGTCTGTCTGTCTGTCTGTCTGTCTGTCTGTCTGTCTGTCTGTCTGTCTGTCTGTCTGTCTGTCTGTCTGTCTGTCTGTCTGTCTGTGTCTGTCTGTCTGTCTGTCTGTCTGTCTGTCTGTCTGTCTGTCTGTCGATCTATCTATCTATCTATCTATCTATCTATCTATCTATCTATCTATCTATCTATCTATCTATCTATCTATCTATCTATCTATCTATCTATCTATCTATCTATCTATCTATCTATCTATCTATCTATCTATCTATCTATCTATCTATCTATCTATCTATCTATCTATCTATCTATCTATCTATCTATCTATCTATCTATCTATCTATCTATCTATCTATCTATCTATCTATCTATCTATCTATCTATCTATCTATCTACAGTATATCTATCTAAGCCTCTCACTGTCTATGCATCATCATGTCTCTTTCTCTCTCCACCTATTCCTCCTTTCATCCCCCTCACTCATTTCCTCATCTTCCACTCACTCCTTTCCTCTCTCTCTCTCTCTCCTCTCTCTCTCTCTCTCCAGCCTCCATTCCTTCTGTTCTCCTGCTTCCATTCCCTGTCTCTCCAATTGAACCCTCTCTCCCTTTCCCTTGTCTCCCTATGTCCCTTCCCCTCGTCCACAATGTCCATCCATCCATCCATCCATCCATCCATCCATCCATCCATCCATCCATCCATCCATCCATCCATCCATCCATCCATCCATCCTCTCTCCCTCTACCCCTCCCTCCCTCACCCCCTCCTTCCCCT
>NC_140176.1:22774471-22819988 GCF_963971535.1 Notolepis coatsorum | reverse complement strand
TAGAGGATCGCCCGACGTGTTTGGAGGGAATCAGAGAGGAGCTTCATCTTGATGACACACATTTTCAAGGGCAATTCATCATGTCAAAATATAATCAGATGCATAAACAAAATTAATGAATTAAAATAGATTAATTTCTTTGACTCGAGGGCGTAGGAAATGTCATTGGTTTGGGGGTAAGAGTTGAAAGAGTTTAAAGACAAGCCCCATTAGTGGCAAAAACACAAGTGAAACGACCAAAAGAGGAAGTCACTGGAAGCCGTCATTCATCATAATACACTCAGATTGTTTACTGTTACGATCTTCAATAGAAAAACACTTTTATTGATTCTTTATGAAAGAATTGATGCCAAATCTACTTGGAAGGCCAGATTTGACTAACCCAGATCAGACATTTGTTTTTTCTAAGCCACTGTCAAATCGTTTGATAAAGATCTGTGTCGAAACATCAAATGAGATCTGATGGCACAATGTGGGAGCAGAGAGTACTAGTGGAGCGTAGACACGTGTGAGACGATAAATACATGTTTCTTTTTAATATTCGTGCATATATTAAAAGTTCCCCCATTGAAGATGCTTCAAACGCAATGTTCTGAGAGAGAGATGGCTGATGAAAGGAGCATTTGGTTGTTCTTGCCATTGCGCTGATATCCTCGTCCAGATGCCTCTGAGTGGCATCTGTGAGGGAGACATGAAAGCACTCTGGGGGAAGGAGGAGAGGAAGGAGGGAGAGAAATGAGGAGAGGAAGGAGGAGAGGAAGGAGAGAGGAAGAGGAGAGGAAGGAGAGAGGAAGGAGGAGAGCAAGGAGGAGAGGAAGGAGAGAGGAACGGGGGCCAAAGTCGTGCTCAATTAAAAGTAAAACGTTTACTTTTTTTTAAAGAAAACGCTATGTGATTATTGATTTGAAAACACACTACATTTACACACAGGGGCTGGTCACAGGAAACGCTGCTGTCCTGAGGTGTGTCCAGCAAGACCTCCTCTATATCTCCACTCAACTGCAACCCACACATCAGACCAAAACTGAAATATGTAAACAAAGTGCAATACCAGAGGTCGTTTGGTATCTGGTACAGATTCTACCTTTATTTGCTGCGGAAATTAACTTAATCCGTGAGAAGAAACTGACATACAATGATGCATTTGCGGAGAAGATTAAGTGCCACATTGACTTCAGCCACCGATCTCCCAATGCATGACCGTCTATACCATTATCCTAAAATATCAAGGTTGATGTATTGCCTAGTGAGGCCAAGTGAGTTCTTTTTCCTCTTATGCTTGTCTGCTCTTCTCTGTTTATTAGGGCTGCCCCCTAATAGTCGACCAAATGTTAGTCAACCAAGTTTTCATTGGTGGGTTGGTCACAGGAAAAATAAAATTCCATTTGGGAGCTGCTGCAAAACTATGGCTGGACCGTGTAAGAAACACTGGATTGCTTTTAATTTGAAAGGACAAACCACTCAGTCACTCAGTCACTCAGGTCCCTGCTGGTATTAGATACTTGTGAGCTAATCGAGGCTAAGTAGCCCAGGGTTGGAAACAGAGGGTCTCATTCTCCAACGGACTTACGACAAAAAGGGCTTTCTTTTCGGGGACGATTTTACGATGGGATTCACCAACCGTCCAATAAAACATATATAATTAATATTATATTATAATATATTGTCTATATTCAATAACACTACCTTATGCATACTGCACCTTATGTGGACACTGTGAATACTGTGAATATATATTTCAGTTAGTTAGATAGTCATTTATATTGACCTATTTGTTTACACTGCTTGTGTTGTTTTTACTACCTGTACCCCCCCCCCCCCCCCCTCCCCCATGCAGCTATGATGCCTGAATTTCCCCAAGGGGATCAATAAAGGAATATCTTATCTTATCTTATTCATGTCTTGCCGAAAAGGTGTCAAATGGCCCTAAGAGAAAGCCCTTTTTGTCGTAAGTCCTTGGAGAATGAGACCCAGAGACTTGGATAAAGATGATAAAGACGTCCCTCGCCACGGACATGTCGCACTGCCTCTTGTGGACATCTGCAGAAGATTGCAGTAATTTAGTTTGGAACACTCTGGGAATAATGCAACGTTGTCGTGGAGCCCAAGCGCTAAGCTAACATTAGCCCAGACGTCTTTATGTTGGGGGCAGCATATAGTGTCAGTCTGCCATACGTCCTTCTAGTGTCAAGCATCAGTAGAGCAGCGGTGTGAAGCTGTGTGCAGTACACACACATGTACATGCTGTGAAGGGTTCCACTGTGGTTGGATTTCTCCTTCATTTACAGTGAATGTGTCACTTTAGGGACGGAGTCCAAAAGCTTTGGAGGGACTTGAGTCGGACCCAACTTGGACATTTCCCTTGGGACTCTCGAGACTGAAGACTTGAGTACCGACTCGAGGACTCGACACTCGACTTGGAATCGCAGTCTAGTGAGGCAACCGCTCAACGTTTGAGTCAACACAATGTGTGTGTGTGTGTGTGTGTGTGTGTGTGTGTGTGTGTGTGTGTGTGTGTGTGTGTGTGTGTGTGTGTGTGTGTATGTGTATGTGTGTGTGTGTGTGCAGTTACGTGAAGAGCAACAGTGACCATGTCCAACCATATGCTGACCAGGTGGGTTGTGAACAGTGTGCACGCCACACACACACACACACACACACACACACACACACACACACACACACACACACACACACACACACACACACACACACCACCCACACACACACACACACACACACACACACACACACACACACACACACACACACACACACACACACACACACACACACACACAAGCCATATACGCTCCCTCTAAACCTCCGGTGCACCTGAAGCCTATCAGTGGAGGGAGAAAGCAGATGTCAGAGACACACACACACACACACACTGATGGAGGGACTTTGTCCAGACCCTTGTTTCATACTCAATTAGAAAACATCTAAAGAGACACAGAGCTGACCTATCCCACAACTCATGCCAACTGCATGGTGTGTGTTTGTGTGTGTGTGGTGTGTGTGTGTGTGTGTGAGTGTGTGTGTGTGTTTAAGTTTAAGTTTCTTTAATAGTTGTCATACAGAAGTACAGAATACTTTTGTACAAAATGCTTCTTACTGTTGCGCTCCAGAGACTGTGCATGACAAGATAAGTATGAAATAAAAACATAGTAAAAATTAGAAGAAAAAAAAAAGAGGTGTGTGTGTGTGTGTGTGTGTGTGTGTGTGTGTGTGTGTGTGGTGTGTGTGTGTGTGTGTGTGTGTGTGTGTGTGTGTGTGTGTGTGTGTGTGTGTGTGTGTGTGTGTGTGTGTGTGTGTGTGTGTGTGTGTGTGTGGTGTGGGAAATTAACATAATGAACTACATATGGCCAGGTAGGAAAGGGGATGGGGAATATGAGAGAGAGAGAGAGAGAGAGAGAGAGAGAGAGAGAGAGAGAGAGAGAGAGAGAGACAGGGGAGGGGGGTGCGGTAGAGAGACAGAGGTGGGGTCAGGTAGAGAGAGGGGGGTATTGTGGGAGACAAACTGAGTTTGTTAATTCAGTCTGGATGGAAGTTTAAGTTTTGAGACAAATGTAGAAATGATGAGGGTATGGATGGATGGATGGAAACCGAGCTCCTTCAGACATTCTTCATCTGTTTTTGGATTGAGATCAAAGAGGAACAACGTTCTACCTGTACCAGAAGAACCTTTCCTGAGACGCCTCCTCATCTTCTTCTCTCTCTCTCATCCCCTCATCTCCTCTCCTACTGACTCTCTCCCCAACTCCCCTCTCCTCTCCCATCCACTCCTCCCCTCTCTCCTCTCTCCTCTTTTCCCCACTCTCTTCTTCCTCTATCCCTCCTCCCTCTCCTTCTTCTCCTTTCCCTCCTCTCTTCTGTGCTTTACATTTGAGCTCTTTTCTCCTCCTGCACCAGAGTCCATCATAAAAGAAATGATCACCCCTGTGACATCATTTTGTTAAGAGAGAGGCTTCGTCTAACATTTCTGATTCTACACGAGCCTACGTTTACAGTATATGGACGTTTATTATTGTCTCTGACAATAGCTGGCATGAAGTTCAACGCGTGCCGTGTAAAATACATGAAATATGGAGCCGTCTCATCCTCATCGCTTACGAAACAGGGACGTGCTGTTCTGTGAGAGAGACGGCTGATGAAAGGAGCGTTGGGTTGTTCTTGTTCCGCTGCGCTAATAATATCCTCTTCCAGATGCGGCGGCACGGTGGTGTAGTGGTTAACACTGTCGCCTCACAGCTAGGAGGTCCAGGGGTTCGATTCCCCGCTTGGGGACCAGGTTTCCGCGTTGCCAGGTACCCAGGTGAGGTATCTCCCGGGCCTTTCTGTGTGGAGTTTGCATGTTCTCCCCGTGCTCGCAAGGGTTTCCCCCCCCGATAAGATAAACCCAATGGAAAAACATGCACAACAGATCGCTAACGCTGTCGCGTCCCTGACGAAGACGGACAGGAGCACTTGGATTCGTCCCCGGGCCGCGGCCCCCCTTATCTGCTCCCGGCTGCTCTTGGGGCGAAGGACGACGGGACGGGTCAAGCGCAGAGAGGCTTTTCATCGGCGACCCCCAAAAACATTGCATGTGTGTGTTCCTGTGTGTGCCGCCCATCACATGTGTGTGTCACTGCATGATAAATAAAGACTTCTGACAAAAAGTCCAGTTATTAAGATGCCTGCTGTGAGTGACATCTGTGAGGGAGACATGAAAGCACTCTGGGGGAAGGAGGAGAGGAAGGAGAGAGGAACGGGGGCCAATGGTGTGCTCAATTTACAACAACAAAAAACCTGCGATTCTTGATTTAGTGGAAACGTGCTACATTTACTGCACCCGGAGGCCTCGTCGGAGGACGGGTTGCTGTGCTGTGTGTGGCGCTGGAGCCCCTGACGCGCGACTCCTCTTTCACCCGCTTTCAGTGACGGGCGACTGGACTCAGGATTGGAAAAGTATAGAACGGTGACTCGGATTTGTACTAGTGGGACTGGAATGTGGATATGACCTGCGGCTGCTGGACTTAGACCTGTGTGACTCGGCTACCACGGAAGATCACTATGAAGATGATGATGATGAAGATGATGACGACCTCCCTGTAGTTATATCATCAGTGGGCAGTCCACTCCCCCCTTAGTGTGTATACGGTGTAGGCCTGCAGGGTCACGTGTTTCCCCTCAAGGTTTCTCCAGGCCTGCTGGTACCAGGGGGCGAGTCCAGACTTTCTCTACTGTCCCAAAACGGTCTCAAAAAAACGAATGTATAAACTCTTTGACTGCTAGAGTGGAGTGGACTCAACCCTGATGACTTGGACTCGGACTCGGACTAGGGTAATGGGGACTCGACTCAGACTCGACTCTGGGCTCTTCTTCGCTGACTCAGACTTGGACTCGGACTGAACACTGGGGACTCCAGACTCGACTCGGACTCGAGATTTAGTGACTCGACTACAACACTGACAGCTACAGTAATGTATTATACTGTGAATCTCTCCAGACCTCTTTGGGCAGAGCCTGAGGTGTGGCCAGCAATAGCAACCCCTCCCTATACCCACTCAACTCCAACCCACACTTGACACCAAAATTATGGTTTAAACAAAGTGCAATACCAGGCAGTGCTGTTTAGTCTAGAGGTCACTGTTTGACGACATTACAGAGTGTACCTTTAAGGGGGGTATACTTGCTGCGGAAACTTGACTGTGGATGGTCCGTGAGAAGAAAATGACTTCAGCCACCCAGCTCCCTATTGATGTATTGCCTTTGTGAGGCGAAAGAGTTCCTTTTCCTCTTCTGTTTGACGTCCTTCTCTGTTTATATCTGCCATACATCCACATGTCAGTGGTGAGGAACACCAGTAAAGCAGCGATGTGGAGCTGTACACTAGGGGTCGGACGATACAAGTAACTCACAATGTGATACTGTGACGAATTTGGCCCTCGATAACGATAATATCACAATACATGATATATGTGATAATCAATATATTGCAAGAATTTGATCCATGATACATCATGATATTTGTGTAACTGAAGAAGGCAAAAAGCAGGAATTATGTATTTATGTATTATTATTATTGTTGCCTCTGGTTATGGTGCCTTGCTGTTGCGGGGGAATCGGTGGGTTCTATGTTTTTGCTTTCGGATTCTGTGGGGGGGGGGGGGGGGGGGGGGGGGGGCGGGGATCGTTGTGCTCCATGGCCTGTAACCGTGCCGGGGGTGGGGGGGGGGCGTGTGGCGTTGTGGGTGGTCTGGGATGGCACTGGGACCTTTGGGATGCTTTGGGGTGCTATGGGGGTTGTGGTGGGTTCTTCATGCGGGGGTTCCCTGGGGTGTCGGTGGGTTGGGGGTAGGGATGCACCGAAATTTCGGCTACCAAAAGTTTTCGGTCGAAAATGGCAAAAGTTTTTTCACCGAAAATATAATACCGAAACAGAACAACCTGTAACCTAACGCGTGTTGTTGTGATGATGTCGCGCTGTCGGGAGTCGCGCTGTTTCTATGTAAACTCTGCGCGCAACGCGTCCAATAAATGCGTCTTTAACATCCTTATTTACTATATGCCCGTCGCGGTTAATCACTGAGTGATCTAATATGCATATTATTCAGAGCAAGAGGGGGGGGGGGGGGGTAGTGTTTCTCACATTGACGCCGTCTGTCGTTGATAATATAATCTTTCTCGAGCATACACGTCGTGCGGTCTACTGTGCCGAGTCAAGAGAGCACATTCAACTGGGGACTAGAAAGGTGCGCTCAGTAGAGCACAGATGGTCCGCCGCGGCAGCCAGAGAAAAGATGGAATTAATGTGCTGTATGCATTCAGAAGTGCTGAATAAATGTTTTATAGACCCATAATAGTGATTATTTATTATTTAAGTTAAGTTTTGCCATAATCATATATTTTTCCATAATCATAATGTTCCACAACATTGGTAAAAAAAAATCTATTCTATGAATCATTTTCGGCCTTTCGGCATTCGGTTTTCGGCCAACTGTTTTCTATTTTCGGTATCGGTTTCGGCAAGAATTTCCCATTCGGTGCATCCCTAGTTGGGGGAGTTCGGCAATGGGGGCTGGCCGGGGTCCATTGGGGCTGGTGTTCGACTCTGGGGGAGGTCTGGGGGGGGGGGGGGGGGGGGGGCCTTTAGCTTTTGGCTTCGGCTGGACCTTTCCCGGACCCCCCTGGAGTTGGGTGCTGGTCTCTTGCGTGTGCTTTGGTGGATTTGGTTGGTTTTCGACGTTGGGCTCCCTCGGTTCGTTTGCGTTTGTGGTTCCTTGCACGGGGGGCTCGCTGCAGCTTCTGCTGTGTTCCGGGGGTCCCGGTGTCGTCTCGGACTGCCTGGTCCTACGCGTCTTCTCATTTGGCCGCTGTGTGTCTGTCTGCTTGAGTGGTTTTCCTGGTGGTGGCGGGGACGCCGGGACCGGGGGAGATGGGGCGGCCCGCGGGGGTGGCATTCCGTCGCCGTGCATGGCGGTGTGAGTGGCGTACGGGCTGTTTGTGTTTTCCTCCGGTCATGATGTGCTTTATCGGGGGTGTGTCTTGGATGGGGATGTGGTGGGGATTGATAAGATAAGATAAGATATTCCTTTATTGATCCCCTTGGGAAATTCAGGCATCATAGCAGCATGGGGGAAGGGGGGGGGGTACAGGTAGTAAAAACAACACAAGCAGCGGTAAACAAATAGGTCAATATAATTTACTATCTAACTAGCTGAAAAATATATTCACAGTATTCACAGTGTCACATAAGGTGCAGTATGCATAAGGTAGTGTTATAATTTACTATCTACTGAAATATACATTATTCACATTATCACAGTATCCACTGAAATATACATTATTCACAGTATCACAGTATCCACATAAGTGGATATTGTCCTCCTTGGGTTCCTATTAGTGTGGGGTGTTTGGGGGACTGGCTGTTCCGGGGGGGGTTCACATGCCTTCAAGCAACATTGTACTATTGTACTTATTTTAAGCCTAATCTTATGTCTACACGTTTACGTTGCACTACTTTTATTGTCTTTTATACCTATTCTTATGTCTGCAATTTATGCATTGTTTTTTTTTTCTGTCAATTGTGTGCTGATTTTATGCCTAGGTTCATTTTATAGTAATTGCTGTGGGGCACTCTGGACTGCGGTTCATGTGTGAAAAGTGCTATATAGTTATATACTATTATATTGTAAAAATGTATACATTGAAATGTCTGTAAAGTCTCGACGACATTGAAAAGGAGGGTGACCTCAATTGTCTTTTTGAGAATAATTGTTCGATTGATTTGACAGAATTTGTGTTTATTCACAGAATAGTTTAGTGCCTCTTTAACACACACTGACTGCAACTTGATTATCATTAACTATTAATTATGTCCCGGACGGAAAACTTTGTTACCATCTACAATAAAAATATAGATACATCATATGTTTAATCTATAAGATAACGGTACACCCTGGTACACCCTGCAGTACAGATTTGTCCCACCCATACTGTATACAGTATACACACATTTACATGCTGTGAAGGGTTCCAATGTGGTTGGATTTCTCCTCCGTTTACTTAGCTTTAGGGACGGAGTCTGACAACTTTGGAGGGACTTGAGTCGGACCCAACTTGGACATTTCCCTTGGGACTCGAGACTGAAGACTTGAGTACCGACTCGAGGACTCGACACTCGGCTTGGAATTGCAGTCTAGTGACACAACCGTTCAACGTTGTGTGTGTGTGTGTGTGTGTGTGTGTGTGTGTGTGTAGTTACGTGAAGAGCAACAGTGACCATGTCCAACCATATGCTGACCAGGTGGGTTGTGTGCACGCCACACACACCACACACACACACACACACACACACACACACACACATAGGCAAAAAACATGCACGCTCCTTCTAAACCTCCCGTGCGCCTGAAGTCTATCAGTAGAGGAAGAGAGCAGATGTCGGACACACACACACACACACACACACACACACACACACACACACACATACACCATCACACATACACCATCACACAGATACACATACACACACCATCACACCACACACACACACACACATACACACACACACACACACACACACACACACACACACACACACACACACACACACACACACACACACATATACACACCCTTACACATACACACACACAGCCTCGACTTCGTCCAGCCCCTTGTTCATATCCAATTAGAAAAAATCAAAAGAGACACAGAGCTGACCTATCCCACAACTCCAGCCAAGCCAACTGTGTATGTGTGATGGGAAATTTACATAATACACAGCATATGGCCAGGTTAGAGCAAGGGAATAGAGAGCTGAGGAGAGGGGAAAGAGGGGGTTAGGGCAAAAATGGCCTCGAATTGCTCGAAATGCATCATATGCCGTACAAAAATCAGTAAGAGGGGCAAAATAAATGCCATTGACAGTTTCATTACTTAGATTCTTTTCTTTTTTTTCCCCATGTCATGAAAATATCTGGAGGCAATTAACCTTAAATGATCGAACATAGTGGGGGAAAATAGAACACTAGAATGAATTTAACTGGTAAGTGAAAGACGTGGTTTATCAACCATGTGTGATCATTGATCAAACGCCGACGAGTCCCTCCCACTGTCTGAACGTTAGCCAGCGACTTGGAGGAAGACCCATAACAAAAACAACACAACACAACAAGGGAACAACACAACAAGGGAACAACACAACAAGGGAACAAGGGAATTGTGTGGAAAGATAATGTGAGGCTAAACTGGCAGAAAAGACGTTTAAGAACTCAAGTATGAAGAAGAGTATTGGCTTCAGGACATTCAAAGATGAGTTGCAATTGTCTGCTTTGTGAAGACAACCAACGTCCAGTAATGAAGCCTACCGACTTCCTGAAGAAGGTAAAATTATAACTGAATAATAATAATAATAATAATAATAATAATAATAATAATAATAATAATAATAATAATAATAATAATAATAATAATAATAATAACTGAAACAAAGTCAAATAGAGCCGAACTGCACCTTCAGGTCATCATTTCCAGGTAGCAGAGCCTGATCACAAAAGCATTGTGCTGTAGAAGTGTCAGACATCCCACTGAATGGGGTAAGTCCAATGTTTATCTCCTGCTAACAGTTTACAGAATAATATTAAGCTCTTAAGTTATTTCTCTCTATATATCTTCAACACCCTTTCTTCCCTTTGTGTGTGTCTCTCTCTCTCTCTCTCTCTCTCTGTAGCCTCTCCCCCCCCCCCCCCTCTCTCTCTCTCTCTCTCTCTCTCTCTCTCTCTCTCTCCTCTCTCTCTCTCTCTCCTCTCTCTCTCTCTCTCTCCCCTCTCTCTCTCTCTCTCTCATCTCTCCTCTCTCTCTCTCTCTCTCTCTCTCTGTAGCCTCTCTCTCCCCATCTGTCTCTGTATGTGTTTCTCTCTATATCAACCCTCTCTCTCCCTCTGTGTGTGTGTGTGTGTGCTGTGTGGTTAGTTTACCACTCGACTGTATACTCTTTTTCTTGGAGAAAGAGCTTTATTGATTACAGAATTTAACAGTTATGCTATTTACAATCGAATATTGCCTGTATTTGCAATAATGGCTTGCCTTAGAGCATCAATAGTATTAAAGAGTATAAAAATATCAATGTGAATTTTTCAGTGCCCCTTGAAATGCAAATAAATGCCCCCGGAATAATCAATTAAGGTGGGCAAAAGAGAGATAGAGAGGGAGAGGGAGAGGGAGAGAGAGAGAGAGAGAGAGAGAGAGAGAGAGAGAGAGAGAGAGAGAGAGAGAGAGAGAGAGAGAGAGAGAGAGAGAGAGAGAGAGAGAGAGAGAGAGAGAGAGAGAGAGAGAGCGAGAGAGAGAGAGAGAGAGAGAGAGAGAGAGAGAGAAAGAGAGAGAGAGAGAGAGAGAGAGGGGGGGGGGTAGAAAGGTAGAAAATTATGAGGGATGGGAGAAAGAAAGGGAGAAGAGAGGGATGGAAAGAGAGAGAGAGGAGAGGGGGTAGAAGAGTCAAATGGATGGGTGGATGGAAACTGAGCTCCCTCAGACATTCTTCATCTGTTTTGGGATTGAGATCAAAGAAGACACATTCTCAAAACCTTATTACCTAAGAACCTTTCCCAATGCCACTCTCCTCATCTTCTTCTCTCTCATTCCCTCTCCTACCGACTCATGCCTCCTTCCCTCTCTCCTCTACTTCCCTCTCCTCTCCTCATCTTCTTCTCTCTATCATTCCCCCTCCTACTGACTCATGCCTCCTTCTCTCTCTCCTCTACTTCTCTCTACCATTCCCTCTCCTACTCATGCCTCCTTCTCTCTCTCCTCTCTTCTCTCCTCATCTTCTTCTCTTTCTCATTCCTCCGTCTCCCTCCTCTTCCCACCCACTCCTCCCCTCTCCTCTTTTACCACTCTCTTCTCTCATGTACTATCCATCCTCTTTCTCCTCCTCCCTACCACATTGTCTCTCCTGGCCCTGTCTCCTTCCTCTTTTCTCCTCATCGCTACCGTCCTGTCTCTCCTGGCCCTGTCTCCCTCTCTTTTCTTATCCTCCCTATTCCCTACCACATTGTCTCTCCTGGCCCTGTCTCCTCCCCACCTGCACCAGAGGCCCTGTCTCCTGCACCAGAGGCCCTGTCTCCTCCCCACCTGCACCATGGGCCCTGTCTCCTCCCCACCTGCACCAGAGGCCCTGTCTCCTCCCCACCTGCACCAGGGGCCCTGTCTCCTCCCCACCTGCACCATGGGCCCTGTCTCCTCCCCACCTGCACCCAGAGGCCCTGTCTCCTCCCCACCTGCACCAGGGGCCCTGTCTCCTCCCCACCTGCACCATGGGCCCTGTCTCCTCCCCACCTGCACCAGGGGCCCTGTCCTCCTCCCCACCTGCACCAGGGGTCCTGGTCTCCTCCCCACCTGCACCAGGGGCCCTGTCTCCTCCCCACCTGCACCAGGGGCCCTGTCTCCTCCCCACCTGCACCAGGGGCCCTGTCTCCTCCCCACCTGCACCAGAGGCCCTGTCTCCTCCCCACCTGCACCAGGGGCCCTGTCTCCTCCCCACCTGCACCAGGGGCCCTGTCTCCTCCCCACCTGCACCAGAGGCCCTGTCTCCTCCCCACCTGCACCAGGGGCCCTGTCTCCTCCCCACCTGCACCAGGGGCCCTGTCTCCTCCCCACCTGCACCAGGGGCCCTGTCTCTCCCCACCTGCACCAGGGGCCCTGTCTCCTCCCCACCTGCACCAGAGGCCCTGTCTCCTCCCCACCTGCACCAGGGGGCCCTGTCTCCTCCCCACCTGCACCAGAGGCCCTGTCTCCTCCCCACCTGCACCAGGGGCCCTGTCTCCTCCCCACCTGCACCAGAGGCCCTGTCTCCTCCCCACCTGCACCAGGGGCCCTGTCTCCTCCCCACCTGCACCAGAGGCCCTGTCTCCTCCCCACCTGCACCAGGGGCCCACATAAGGAAACCATCACCCTGTGACATCGTTTTGGCAAGAAATATAGGCTTCATCTGACGTTTTTGATTCTACACCAACCTACGTTTATGATATATCATATATATATTGATATATCAATGTAAAATATGAATACCCTCTCTGACAATTGCTGGCATGAAATGAATATAATAAATAATAATAAATATATACTGTGATCCATGACCAAATCCATTACCAAATGATCATAACGCATCCTCCTCCACTAACAGCAAACCGGCACACGATTGAGACGAAAGAAAACGTTGCCCAGCGGCTGTTCACCTGATCTGATTCAGCTTGATGAGAAATTTATAATAATAATAATGATAAATTCGATTTTTCTAGAACTCAAAGTGGCTAAGGGGCGGGGGGTATTGAGACAAACAACAGACAAGCATAACACATTTGGATGGGGAGGGGGCGGGGGGGCGCTAAGAGAAGGCAGTGGAGAAGAGATTCGAACTGTTGGACAAACACGGCTACCCACTCACACACACTTCCAGCATGTCATGCTATAGAACAGGCCTTCTCTGTTGGGGTCAGTGTGTGTGGCAACGTTACAGATGGTCATTTTTATTCCTCAGGTTTGCTGGGATGCACTTGCTGTAGCATTTAATACTAACACACTCCATTGCTGCTGCCCTGTCCGTGCATTGCTGTTTGAGGTCAACAGGGACCTTCTCTCTGTTCACAATTGAATCCCACTCTTTTACGTGCAACAAGTTGGACAGCAGTTAGCTGCTAACCTTGCTAATCGTTTACCAGTAGAGAAGCATGTTCCGTAATGTAATCGGTCCCCATGAGGAACAGTTGCAATAACAAAAGTTCCTCTTGCTTCTGTGTTCAATTAAATGAAATATAAAAAAAAAGACAAATTTGGTGTATAGAGTCAGTAAATAGTTCTTGCAGTGGCAGACTACTCTGCATGATAGAATGAGTCTAGCGTGTCAATCACACTACTAGACGGTCACTCAAGACAATCTCTTTGAACTGGTCAGGCTTGAAAAAAGGCACGACAGGGGCCGTAAAACTGGTTACACAATGATAATGACATGCATATGACTCTGCAGCCTTATTTGACACTTTACAGCCCCATTAGTGGCTGTTTACTTTCATGCATATATTGAAAATTAATGAAAAGACCTTGCTTGAGTTGGTTTTACTGCTTTTAGATTGATTTGCGTAGTGTGCAGCTGTATGATTATTTAGAGGGTTTACTTGCGATTTATATTCAACGTTTATTTTTAAGTGTTTGCTAATCTTTTGTTTTTATTAATTAACAAAAAATATCAGATTGGTATCTGTATCGGCAGATACTCATGGTTGTGGTATCGGTATCTGAAATTAAACAAATGGTATGGAGCCATCACTATTACAAAATAGTTTTGGAGACGCAGGCATTTATATTTTCGAATCCATCGTTATCATTATATCTGGATAATGTAAAAATCCCCAATTTGTAATAGAATATAATGTGACAAACACACTTATAACTAAACCTCTTTTTTCCGAAGCTTTTCCTATGTCCCTACAAACGGCTGGGCTACTTAGCATGTAGACCTCCATCTGACTAGACGGCTGATCCTGGATCAGATACGGATGCTCTTTGAAGTCTTACAACTGTGCTGGGTTACACAGCCGGTCTAGTCCCTCCCTATAGTAATCACAGTCTAGTCTATAATCTCACCTCTCACACTGTGTACCTCACTTATGTAGATGTAGCTTTGGCATTGTGACATACAATATTTTGACTCAGCTGGAAGCCAGTCGTATTGCCCCCTAGTTGAATAAACATGGAAACAGCTCACATATTTCTGTCTGTGTCTGTATATGTTGTGTCATAAATGTCACTATGAATTGAAAATGGGGGACCCTGATGTAAACCAGACAAAAGTCTTTCTCTGGTCTGCATCCCCTTAACAATTGTGTATTGCGCTGTATACTGTACACCCATTCTGCAATCTGTTAATTAAAGTTTGCAATCAATCAATCAATCAAAACAACTAGTTTACTTATATACAGTAACCCTCATTGGTTGGGTTTCTAACGAAAACATTTAAAAAGTGTCAACAAGACAGAAAATAGCCACGTGATCACACTACTACACTGAAGTGTATAGTTTCAACAAAAACGACACATGACAGCGAGATTGCATTTAATATTGGCCTACATTAGAAATGCAATGCAGAATTTCGCAAGCGATATACATATAAGAAATAGTAGCCTAGTATACGCTGTAGTAGCCTGTGCTATACTTTTCGGTGTAGATATTGTAGAAACAAAACAATAATTAGGTTTGGGGCACCGTGCCAAACATGCCTCTCGCAGCAGCAGCAACGTGGACAGACATGGCAGGAGCTTGGAGCTGAAGGGAACAGAGGGTCTGCCATCCTCCACATCCACCGCTCTGCTCCCTTCCCTGGCTGCTCCCTGCTGCACGTTGACGAGGCAAATTGGTTACAGATGCCCCCTCTCGCGTGGCTCTACGCCTCGATAGCCTACAAACTCGGTATGAACAGAAACTGACAACTATAGTAAGTATAGTTTAATAAAAAAAAACAGGAGACAAAAGAATGTATGGAATTTCTGGAGGGAGGGACGAGAGAGGGGGGGGGGGGGGGGGGGCGGTGGAGAGGGAACCGTTATCTCGCGGCGGCCGGTGACCAGGGGGACGCTGTAATGTATTTTCCAGATGTTGTTCAGCCTATATCACATGTATAGAAGCGGTCTTATATAAGTAGTAGGGCGCGCGTATATAGCCTTGTATATAATGTGGTATCACTGTATTGATCTTATATAGGCTAAGACATTTTAGTTTTGAGAACCCCCCCCCCCCCTCCCCTCCCCCAGCTGAAGATCTAAAGGAGCGACGTTCATTTCTTTCATGTTCCGGACAGATGTGTTGTGTCAGAAGAGACGCTTGCAAAGCCATATTTACCCCGGGTTAGGGCTAACTCCACATCCTGCGCCCATGTGGACCGAACGGGGCACACACATCAAAGGCCCTACACACAGCCAGATGCGGATTTATAGCCCCCCGTACCATACCACCCTCACGGACCCCCTCCGAAAAAAACATTAAGATAAAGTTATTCCCCCTGGCCGAGGAAGAGAGAGAGAGAGGGGGAGAGAGAGAGAGAGAGAGAGATAGAGAGAGAGGGAGAGAGAGAGAGAGAGAGAGAGAGAGGGGGGGGGGGGGGAGGGAATAGTAGAAGAACGAGAAGGAAAGAGAGAGAGAGAGAGAGATAGAGAGAGAGAGAGAGAGAGAGAGAGAGAGGGGGGGGGGAGAGAGAGGGAATAGTAGAAGAACGAGAAGGAAAGAGAGAGAGAGAGAGATAGAGAGAGAGAGAGAGAGAGAGAGAGAGAGAGAGAGAGAGAGAGAGAGAGAGAGAGAGAGAGAGAGAGAGAGAGAGAGAGAGAGAGAGAGAGAGAGAGGGGGGGGGGACTGGGAGAGGGGGAGAGAGAGGGAATAGTAGAAGAACGAGAAGGGAAGAGAGAGAGAGAGAGAGAGAGAGAGAGAGAGAGAGAGAGAGAGAGAGAGAGAGAGAGAGAGAGAGAGAGAGAGAGGGGGGGGTTGGCTACACTGTGATATTGAGAAACAAAAGAGAGGCGCTTTCCAACAGCTGAGGGAGTTGCGGCGAACGCTCTGCCGCGGAGCAAATGGTAGGAAAAATGTAGCAACAAAGTGACAACAATGAGGTCGTGTTGACTCCCACAATAAACACGTGAAAGCAAAGTCAAGGCCAGTTGTCTTACAGCACTAATACTGTAATACACACCTCCCTCCCAGCACTAATACACACCTCCCCGTTTGTCTAAAAAAGCTGACACTGTTTTTAATTAATTAGGGCAATTATAGCCTACCACCACAATGAAAAGGATTTAAATGGACTTGAAAGGACTGAATTAATAGACATTTATTCCGCTTCCCAAAAAATCTCGGGCTACACTAGTATAATGGGTCTGGGACCAATTCTGAAAAGTGAAGGGAAAGTAATTGAGCCCATATACATAGCATATCCTATTCGCTCATGCAACAAAGGTTGCACATATGTAAGTCATAAGGAGTTGGCAACGTACAAATGAAATCTACAAACAAGCTCCGCTCCTATTTATGAGGCGACCCGCTGTTCTGTTCCCCGAGTCAGACCTGAGATCCGCTATGTAGCCGATCCGATACTGCTGCGACTGTCCCATGTTGAAACTCAAAGACCCGCTGCAGCCAGCACTGTTGCAAAATAAAATGTATTATTATTATTATTATTATAAGTACGATATAATAAAGATCCACACAAAGGCTTGTTCTGTTGTTCAGAGAAAGAGCCACAGTGGGCATGTCTGCTCCGCTGTACTACAGCCAGGATGTGAACTAACTGTCATGAATCAACAAGTTATAAATCGACGCACTGAAAACTTGAGTCGCCTGCTGCAAACATGATGACGTCCCCCCATTTGATAATAACGCATTATTCCTTATAGACGTTCAAACTAAATAAAGTCATCCATGCATTAGAAACAGCCACTAGAGCACAACGGACATATCAATTACAGATATGGAGCGAAATCAGGGAGAAGACGGAGCGCAATACAAAAAAACAACGGGACTTACCCTGAGCGAGAATCGAATCGTAAAAGTTGAAGGCGAGGAGAAAACTGATCATCTCGAAACACACATACATCTTATTGTTGAAGTCCTAAAGTGCATCGTGGACAAGAAGAACACGTAGAAGAAGATACTGGCGGTGTGTGGCTGCAAGCTCCATGGGTCTCCCCGGCAGGCTGTGTTGTCTCTCTCTACAGCAGCAGCGTCTGCGGCGGCGGCCCGGTCACGGTGTTCCCTCCTTCATATAGACGAGGCTCCGGCTCCGGGCTTCATGCGAACCAGCGGTGCAGATGGAGACACGGTCACACAGCGGGCCACCGACTGGGCATGCGCAGAGCCGAGGGAGGGGGCGGGGGGGGGGGCACCGCTCTGACCGGTCAGCGACCGGTCACTAGGAGTGGGTTGGGTGAATTGATTGATTGATTGATTGATTGATTGATTGATTGATTGATTGATTGATTGATTGATTGATTGGAAACTTTGTTAACAGATTGCAGAATGGATACAATATACAGTACAGCTCAATACAAAACAACTACTGCTAAGGGGATGCAGACCAGAAAAAGACTTTCGTCTGGTTTACATCGGGGTCCCCCATTTTCAATTCATCAGGACATTTTTTATTTATTTTTTTTACTCCTCTTTTTCTCCGCCTGATTTTTCTATTTTTCTCCGCATCCCAATTTAGTCGTTATGCCAATTCCCCTATGCGCATGTTCCTCCTACTGGTCGGTACAAGGGAACCCTGAAGTCTACCACACGCTTCCTCCGACAGATGTGGAGACAGCCAGCTGCCAGTGGCTCTTTTTTCACCTGGCAGCGAGGATTATAATTACTATTGTATTATGCACAATCGTTGCGGGCAAGACCCCCCGCATTTCATTGTATACTTGTATGACGTGACAAATAAAACTCTTGACTTGACTTGACTTGACTCTCATTGGTGAAGTGTAACGCGTGGGAGGTCACGCTGCCTTCACCAATTCCTGCCTTTCGCTGAGCAGGCGCCCAGACCTGACCTGTAGGCGTCGCTGTCCACAATGCCAGATTACCACCCTCGACTTCCCTCCCGCTAACTCAGCCAAACAAGTTAGTATGACGACCGGACCAAGCCGCAGGCAATGCTGACTCCGGGAGTCGAGATCGCAGCCTCTTGCATTGGTGACGAGCGCAATCTCTGCTGCACCATCCGACCGCCCTCATCAGGACATTTATGACATACAAGACATACAGATATACAGAACTGTGTAGTAAGAAGAGATCATATAAAAAATATATACATCCGAAGGGGAAGAAACACCATAATAACCCTGCAATCCCAGAAGAGCGTGTTTTAGGCTTTGGATTGTCTTGAGACTCAAGTGACCTTTTTAAATGCCGAACTTTAAAAAATGCGCAGAATTATAAATTAACATTTTCAACACATTTTTTTTATAAGAATAATTGATTAAATTGATTACTGTCAAGTGTTAATATGTATGAGCTATTACAACGCAATCATATTATAATGAACAATGAACAACTTGGTCTTACATGATTAATGTAAAACTTTTTCTGCAGTGGGGTGTGTTATACATATAGTTTCAAGTTTGTTTATTAATTATCACAATACTTTACGATGAAATGCTTGGTTCTGTATGAGCCCCTGAGACTGTGCTTCATGCAGTAAAAGAAGTAAGTAAAAAAGTAAGTTAAAAAAAAGTAAGTAAAGAGGAATATACAATATACATCTAAAGTACAACCTAGGTACAGTCTAAGTACAGAAATGAGTAAACAGTGAGGTAGAATACAGAAAATGAGGTACACAACTTTGAGGTAAGGTGCAATTGCAAAGGAGGTATGAATGTAGTGCAAATCTCTTAATAATAGATACATATAATGTAGTGTTAAAGTGTCTAAAGTGAGTGTTAAGGTGAGTGTTTGTTTAAAAGTGAGTGTGTGCATGTGGATGTGTGTGCAATGAGTGTAGAATAGATGGGTTGTTACATGGAGTCATTGAGCATCCTGATGGCCTGGGGATAGAAGCTCCTTCTGAGTCTCTCTGTACTGGCCATGAGACTCCGGTAGCGCTTGCCTGACCGCAGCAGTTCAAAGAGGCAGTTGTTTGGGTGACTAGAGTATTTGATTATTCTCTTAGCCTTGGCCCTGCAACGCTTGTTGTAAATGTCCTGGAGAGTGGGAAGCCCATCTCCAATTGTGTGTTCGGCTGATCGGGCCACTCTCTGTAGTCTGCGGTCGTGTGCAGTGTTATTCCCAAACCAGGAGGTGATGTTACCAGTCAGGATGCTCTCTATTGTGCACGAGTAGGATCTTCGGACTCACTTTGAACTTCTTTAGGCGCCTGAGGAAGTAGAGGCGTTGTCGTGCCTTCTTCACTACACTGTCAATGTGTGTGGTCCATGTCAAGTCCTCGGATATGTGGACTCAGAGGTACTTAAAACTGTTCACTCTCTCAACCGGTGCCCCACTGATGCTGAGGGGGCTGTAGTCCCTGGCCCGACCTCCTAAAGTCCACAATCATCTCTTTTGTTTAGCTGACGTTCAGGGAGAGGCTGTTCTCCCGGCACCACCACAGCACCAGGTTCTCTACCTCTCCGAGGTAGGCCCTCTCGTCGTTTGCAGAGATCAGGCCCACCACAACTGTGTCATCAGCTAACTTGATAATTGTGTTGCTGTTCCGCTGTGCCACACACAGTCATGTGTGTACAGCGAGTAGAGGAGGGGACTCATAACACAGCCCTGGCGGGCACCTATGTTGAGAGTGATGGATGAGGAGGTGCAGTTGCCTGCTCTCACCCCCTGGGGTCTTCCTGTCAGGAAGTCTAAGACCCACTGGCAGATGTCGTAGTTATAGCCCAGGTTTCTGAGCTTGACTACGAGCTTGGAGGGGACTATGGTATTAAATGCTGAGCTGTAGTCAATAAATAGCATTCTCACATAGTTCCCCTGTCTCTCTGGTCCAGGTGTGATGCTGCTGTGTGCAGCACATTGGCTATGGCGTCCTCCGTGGACCTGTTGGGGCGATATGCAAATTGCAGGGGGTCCAAGGTGTTGGGGAGGGAGGAACAGATGTAGCCCTTCACTAGCTTCTCAAAGCACTTCATGGCTATGGAGGTGAGAGCTACAGGGCGATAGTCTTTGAGGCAAACGGGCATGGATTTTTTGGGTACAGGGATAATGGTGGACTTTTTCAGACAGGTGGGGATGACATTGATTGATTGATTGATTGATTGATTGATTGATTGATTGATTGATTGATTGATTGATTGATTGATTGATTGATTGATTGATTAACAGATTGCAGAATGGGTACATACAGTACAGCTCAATACACACAATTGTTAAGGGGATGCAGACCAGAGAAAGACTTTCGTCTGGTTTACATCAGGGTCCCCCATTTTCAATTCATCATAACATATATGACATGCATGACATACAGATAGACAATACAATACAGACTGTTCTAAGGACAGGTTGAATATGTCAGTGAATACCGGGGTCAGTTGGTCGGCACAGACTTTTAGGACGTGGCCGGGGATACCGTCCAGTCTTGCTGCCTTCGTTCCTGGTATTCACTTTCTTAAAGGTTGTCCTCACATGTTCTGTTATCCTGAACATGAGTCTCCATCAGCCCTGTATCGCCTCTTTGCCTCTTTTACTGTCCTCCTTACGTTGTATCTCGCCACCTTGTGGGCGTCCATGTTGCCTGTCACGAGCCCGGCGTTATAGGTTGAGGTGCGTGCATTCAGAGCCTCACGGACGGATTTGTCTACCCAAGGCTTTGTGGTGGAGGCAAGGCCAGATTAAGACTTCAGAGGCCCCTGGGCCAGATTCTTGTGGAGGCCCCCCCACACACACGTGCACGCACGCACAGTGGCGTTTTTATATGTCACTTTAAAAAATATATAGAATACCGTAATTCCTCTAATAGTAACCCCGGCTTGTATTTGTTTCAACTGTAGTGGATACCAGGCTTGTATTAGGAGGAGGCATGTATAAGAGAGAGGCCTATATTTCTAATTTTCGTATCTCTTTTATTTTTTTTACTGAATGAATGAATGAAAACTTTATTTAACAGATTGCAGAATGGGTACAATACAGTACGGCTCAATACACACAATTGTTAAGGCAGGGGATGCAGACCTGAGAAAGACGTTTGTCTTGTTTACATCAGGGTCCCCCATTTTCAATTCATATAGACATTTATGACATACACAACATACATGACATTTATGGCATAGGGACATATAGGTATTTAGTACTAGTACTAGTGTGTAGTGTGGAGGCCCCTAGTCGCGTTATTTCTAAACCTAGCCGCATTTCTGGCAAGACGTTCTCTGATTGGCCGATGCCTGTTTCTACACTGGTTAAGCTTAGGCACTCTAGGGTTCCATCCTAGAGGCTAATCTCTCCTGTGACAAAATGGCATCCAATGTAATAAAAAAAGTCAACCAACGAACTCGATTCTTGTACCGGATCTCCTCTCTGGTAAACAAGAATACCCTGAAGACTCTGGCAGGAGCACTCATTCAGGGGTACTACGACTATGCTTGCACCTCATGATACCAAAGCACCTCAAAGGCGCTAAAAACAAAATTACAAACATCTCAAAACAAACTGGTCAGACTACTGCTTGACCTTACTCCTAGAACCCACCTCACCCCTGCCCACTTTGACAACCTAGGATGGCTTAGAGTAGACGACAGAGTACAGCAACTTGCAATGGGCCTGGTCTACAAGATACACTACACGACCAAGGTACCCATGTACATGTCAAAATACTTCCCAAAGGTCAGTGAATACCACGATCACAACACCAGAGGGAGCTCCACAAATCATGTTAAACCCAGATTCGGCTCAAATAAGGGACTAAACACGTTTCGCAATTATGCCACATCAATGTGGAACGCCCTACCCAAAGCTGTAAAGGAATGTGGATCACTACCCACTTTCAAAACCTCTCTCAAGGGACACCTACGGGAGACTGCAATTCAAAACTGGCCCCTGTAAATATCCTAACCCAACCCCCTCCAATGTACAGTCATTTACCTAGTATGGTTGTCAATAGTCCAATGTACAATTTTGATTGTTTGTACAGTGTCTCCCCCCCCCCCTCAATGTACAGTTTTGCTTGTTTATACAGTGTGTCTCCCCCCCCCCCACCCCAACCACCTCCAATGTAAATTACCCAGTATGGTTGTCAATATCCCAATGTACCCAACCCCCCCCCACCCAACCTCCTCCAATGTACAGTTTCTACGTCAAATGTATATACTCCCTTTTCTTGACTCCTTCTGTATCACAAACAGTACTGTATTTGCAAATCTGGTATGTCATAAATGTATAGATGTAGCAGTACTGACTATCTGTATGTCATGTATGTCATATATGTCCTGATGAATTGAAAATGGGGGACCCTGATGTAAACAAGACGAAAGTCTTTCTCTGGTCTGCATCCCCTTAACAATTGTGTGTATTGAGCTGTACTGTATTGTACCCATTCTGCAATCTGTTAATAAAATTTTCAATCAATCAATCAAAACTCTTTCAAAGTTGGTTAAGGTTAGAGTTTGTCTTAGAGCGTGACGGGCTGACGGCAAGTTCTTTCGACGGTTAAGCTTAGGCACTCTTTCGAAGTTGGTTAAGGTTAGAGTTTGTCTTAGAGCATGGCGATAGAACGCCAGGTAGTTTGCAGGCTGTTTGACGAGGAAATGGGCAAAGACACAGCTCGTCACGCGATTGGGCAAACATGTCAGTGGCCAATCAGAGAGCGTCAGTCAGTGCCAATCATTCAGTGTCACAGTATGACATCGATCTCCAAAATAAGAAAAAAATAAATAAATAAAATGTGGGGCCTCTAGTGACGAGGGGCCTCCAAAAATGTTTAAAATAAAAGTTAAAAAAAAATAAACAAATATTTGGGGCCTCTAGTGACGAACTCCAAAAGAAAATAAAATAAAAGTAAAAAAAATAATAATAATAATTTGGGGCCTCTAGTGACGAGGGGCCTCCAAAAGGCATCGAGTGACGAGCGGCCTCCAAAAAAAAAAAAAAAAAAGTTAAAAAAAGGGGGGCCTCTTGTGACGAGGGGCCTCCAAAAGGCCTCTAGTGACGAGTGGCCTCAAAAAATAAAAAATTAAAAATAAAAAATAAAAAATACAATTTAAATATATATATATATATTTTTTTTTGAGGCCCCTCATCACTCGAGGCCGGTCGTTAATCCGGCCCTGGGTGGAGGGGATTGTTTCTTCTACCAGAGTACCAACAAAGGTCAACACTTGATGGATATATATTCCAGGTTTTCAGAGCAGTGGTTCGATAATTCCTTCACATTGCCTGGATCGCACCAATTGTTGTTCAGCATGAAGGCTATACCACAACCTCTCTTTTTTCCAGAATCTTCTTCTGTTCTGTCTTTACGGTGAACGGAGAAGTTCTCGGCCGGCTGTATCGCGTGGTTCAGGACGTCCGGCGAAACAAAGGACGTTGCAGTCCTGAATGTCCCTCTGGAATTGAATTCTTGCTCTGATGTCGTCCAGCTTGGCTTACCTCTCGGACCTGCTGGAACCTTATGTTCCTCCAAGGTCCATCAGGTCCTCTGATCAGCTCTATCTGGCTGTTCCTACGTCCAGGCTGAAGCTTAGGGGGGACCGTGCTTTCTCAGTGGCAGCCCCAAAGCTCTGGAATGAGCTGCCACTGCATGTTAGGAAAGCCCCCACTCTGCAGGTGTTTAAATCACGCCTCAAAACACATTTATTTCCTTTAGCTTTTGGTTTTTGACACAGCTTGAGAGACATGCCTTTTTATGTGACATATTGTATGTTTTATTGTGTGCTTTTTATCTCTGTGTAAATATTTGCAGTGTGACTTGTACAGCACTTTGATCAACTTTGTTGATTTTAATTAAACATGCGTTATAAATAAAGTGGATTGGATTGAAAGTCACTCTGTTACACTTTCTTCCAATGACATCCATTTTCACGTTTATAGAATACAAAACCCTGGTACATGTGAAGTGAACGGCCTCGAATCACCTGTAGCTCCCTCCCTACCTCCCTGTTAACCCTCTGCTTAAAAGGGACATATTTTAGTCCTCTCCAACAAGTTAATATAGGTCTTCGAGGTCCCCTAAATGTCTTTGAAATCTTTTGCTGAAAGAAAACCCACTCAGATTATACATTCTATCAGCCTCAGTCTATAGGGAGGTGTAGTGGTTACGAATGGGTCTCATTCCCGAACGAATTTACGACCAAAAATTTCATTTTAGCCAGATTTCGGCCCATTTAAGACATATTAGGGCTGGGAGCGCGAGTCCCCAAATTTTCCTGAGATCAGATTTGATCGTGGCTGAGAGCAGATTTAAGAGTGCTGAGGAGCAGTCTTATGATTGATTGACTAATTAAAAATGTTATTAACTTGACAGACTGTGTTCTCATAGTGATTCCTTCATGTTAACGCTACAGGCCTCCTTGGAATTAATTACTTAATCATAATTAAAATAAATATGACAATATTTGTACGATACAAGCAAAACATTGGAATATTGACAAAACCATACTTGGTCATTTACTGTACATTGAAGGGGGTTGATATAGCTATAAACCTGCATTCCTTCGAATATATCATTAATCAATTAAACGTATATTGAAATACACTATATAGCCTATACACCAACACTGAAATGACAGTGGATAAATAAATAAATAAATAAGAACTAAAGCTGATCGCATGGAAATAGCAAGTCTTGTGTGCGCCAGTATGGCCTAATGAACAGGCTTAATATATTCTAGTTACTAGTTACTAGTTACTATCTATCCGATCTCATCTCCCGATACTCGCCCGCTCGTGCTCTGCGCTCACAAAATGCGGGGCTTCTATCGATTCCTAGGGTTAAAAAGAAATCCGCCGGCCACAGAGCCTTTGTCTACCGCGCTCCCTACCTGTGGAACAAATTACCTGCCGTCATCAGGGGCACCTACTCTGTCGAAGCTTTTAAATCCCTGCTTAAGACCCATCTTTTCTCTCTCTCCTTCAACCTACCCTGATCTCACCTGGTCAGGGACTGACCTTTAGATTAATCTGTCTAGTTTAGTTAGGATGTCTATTTTCCCCATGTCTGCTTTTTTTGCAGCACCACAAACATGGGAACTCTCTAACTCCTCCCCCCCCCCCCCCCTTCGCCCCCCCCCCCCCCCCCTCCCTCCCCCATCTCTCTGAGTGCCTGTCTCCTAGTGCTGACTAAGGTGATGGATGCCTCGGGGTCTTGGCCAAGATTGCAGTGACTGCTCTACATGCACCACCGAGGCCATGGATCAGCTACTTACCGTCGTCTGTCCGTGGTCTTGTCAACTGGTCCGTCGATGCGGTTTCATTGCTGGGTTAAGTACTTCTATTCTATTATGCTTACTTCATATAACTACTCTATTCACATATATGCTTACCACTTGTATCTATTGCTATGTCCGCCCACTACAATCACACAAGCTGTCTAACGCCTGTCCCGTCTCCCTGTCTCCCTGTGAGTTGCTGTCCTGGAGTGCTGACCGGAGTGTCGGACGTCCCGTGATGAAGGCCGGGAGGATGCAACCCTCTCTGCGTGCCCTCCTGTCTCCCTGTCTCCGGCGGTCTCGTAGTGGTGACCGGAGTGCTGGACGTCCCGCGATGATGTCGGGGAGGTTGCGACCCTCTCTGCGCCGCCCCCTATCTCCCTGTCTCCGGCTGTCTCGGAGCAATGACCGGAGTGTTGAATGTCCCGTGATTAAGACAGGGAGGACGCGACCCTCTTTGCGCCGCCCCTGTGCCTCAAATAGATTCGCTATCAGCTCTATCTTTAATCTTTCAAAATGTTCAGTTGCTATCGCTATCAGCTCTATCTTTAATCTTTCAAAATGTTCAGTTGCTATTGCATGCACTCATCTGTGTTTCACTACACACTTGAGTGCATGCTTACCAACTGTTAGTCTGCAACACTACTATCACCGACATCTAAGAAGGGAGATCCCCCCTTGAATGGCCCTTCTAAGGTTTCTCTCCTCCACACTGCCTGTGGTGCATTTTTTCCCAATTGTTAGGTTTTTCCTTACCTTCGTGTGGGGTATGTCTGGGAGTGCTTGTGTAACGGATATGTACCGCGAGAGTGTGACCAGAGACGTGGCTGGCTCGGTAGCGGTACATAGAAGTAAAACTCACTCCCCTGATCCTCAGAGACTGATTGATTGATTGAAAAGTTTATTAACAGATTGCAGAATGGGTACAGTACAGTACAGCTCAATACATACAATTGTTAAGGGGATGCAGACCAGAGAAAGACTTTCGTCTTGTTTACATCAGGGTCCCCCATTTTCAATTCATCATAACATATATGACATACATGACATACAGATAGACAGTACTGCTACATCTATACATTTATGACATATCAGATTAGCAAATACAGTACTGTTTGTGATACAAAAGTGTCCAGAAAAAGAGTGTATATACATTTGGCGTAGAAACTGTACATTGGAGGAGGTTGGGTGGGTGGTGTGGGGTTGGGTGGGTTGGGTGAGGGCTGTACATTGGAGGTGGGGGGGGGGGGGGGGGGGGTTGGGTAGGGGACACACACACATTTTACACTGTACATTGGAATACTGACAAAGCCTTACTTGGTCATTTACTGTACAACTAGGTTAGGACATTTGTAGGGGCCAGTTTCGAATTGCAGTGTTTTTGAAAGTGGGTAGTGATTCACATTCCTTTACAGCTTTAGGTAGGGCGTTCCACATTGATGTGGCATAATTGCGAAACGTGTTTAGTCCCTTGTTTGAGCCGAATCTGGGTTTTACATGATTTGTGGAGCTCCCTCTGGTGTTGTGATCGTGGTATTCACTGACCTTTGGGAAGTATTTTGACATGTACATGGGTACCTTGGTCGCGTAGTGTATCTTGTAGACCAGGCCCATTGCAAGTTGCTGTACTCTGTCGTCTACTCTAAGCCATCCTAGGTTGTCAAAGTGGGCAGGGGTGAGGTGGGTTCTAGGAGTCAGGTCAAGCAGTAGTCTGACTAGCTTGTTTTGAGATGTTTGTAATTTGTTTTTTAGTGCCTTTGAGGTGCTTTGGTACCATGAGGTGCAAGCATAGTCGTAGTACCCTTGAATGAGTGCTCCTGCTAGAGTCTTCAGGGTATTCTTGTTTACCAGAGAGGAGATCCGGTACAAGAATCGCGTTCGTTGGTTGACTTTTTTTATTACATTGGATGCCATTTTGTCACAGGAAAGATTAGCCTCTAGGATGGAACCCAGGTAGGTAATTTCATCTTTCCTTGTGATAATATTGTCACCCACTGTAACCGAGAAGCCGTCGGTCTTGCTGAGTTTGTTATTTGAACCGAAGAGAATGGTCTCTGTTTTGCCCATGTGTAATGATAGTTTGTTGTCGGTGAGCCATATGCAGATTTTGCCTAGTTCCGAGCTGAGGGCTTTTTCAACCTGTAACTTGTTCTTGTCAGAGACCAGCAGGGCTGAGTCGTCCGCAAACAAAAAAGACAGGATAGACATGGTTAGTTAGTAGGGAATTCCTTTCTTGGCGCAGCGGTTTGCGATGCTGGCCCCGGTGCGGACGCCCGGGGTTCGACTCCCACTCAAGGCATGGTCAAAGTAGTGGCAGGTTCAGCGTTGAACCGGCTACAGTGGTGCCGTGACCCGGATGCCTTGGGTGGTGTGAGTTTAGGGGGGGTGAATGTAACGGATATGTACCGCGATAGTGTGACCAGAGACGTGGCTGGCTCGGTAGCGTACATAGAAGTAAAACTCACTCCCGTGATCCTCAGAGACAGGATAGACATGGTTAGTTAGAGGGGAATTCCTTCCTAGCGCAAAGGTCTGTGGTGTCGCCCACGGTGCGGGAGACCGGGGTTCGAATCCCACTCAAGGCATCGAAGTGCCTTGGGTGGAGTGGAGTGAGTTTAGGGGGGGTGAATGTAACGGATATGTACCGCGATAGTGTGACCAGAGACGTGGCTGGCTCGGTAGCGGTACATAGAAGTAAAACTCACTCCCCTGATCCTCAGCGACAGGATAGACATGGTTAGTTAGTAGGGAATTCCTTTCTTGGCGCAGCGGTTTGCGATGCTGGCCCCGGTGCGGATGCCCGGGGTTCAACTCCCACTCAAGGCATGGTCGAAGTAGTGGCAGGTTCAGCGTTGAACCGGCTACACTTGCATTCTTTCATTTATTTGCATTTATTTTAAATTTGTTGGACCTTATGGTGTTCTTTTTTAAACAATATGTTTATTGGTATTTCTTTTTTTTTTCAGTTTTACAGCATCAGTTCAACAGTTCAACAACCATACAAAAAGAAATGCTGCCAACTGCCCCCCCTCCCCGAGTTACAGAAAAATAAACCACCCCCCCCCCCCCCCCCTAAAATAAAAATAAAAAATCATTATAAACAAAAAGAAAACCTCTAGGCCAGACCCCCCCTCCCCTCCCCCAGACTAGGACCTCAACAAATTCAGTTTTTTCTTTTTTTTTTTTACACATTTTGAGAATTTAGTAAACCCAGTTACACCCGTCTAACAGGTGCCCATACTTCTATACCAAACAAATAAATATCTAACGTTACATCTTTTCTCTTCAAAGAGCAACTAATAACATTTACAGTATCATTCATTGCAATATATACCCATCAGAAAGACAAAAGGGAGCTTCAATAATAGCCTCATCGTCAACCTACTATGTAATCTGTTCTAAGTATTGCCTAAACCCAGCCCAGCATTTATCAAAGAGATGTGGTTTTTTCTTAAGATTGAAATGTCTCCTAATAATGCTAATTTAGGTGTACATGGGATCTCAAACCCTGTGACCTCTTCGAGAATCTCCCAAATTGAGCCCCAGTAAGGTCTCAGTTTGTTACCCTTATGGCATTCTTGTTCTGTTCTTGACTTATTGTTATGTTTCTTCTTGACTTGTTTAAAGAAGACGTGTACGGCCCATGGGGACATTAACGTGTGTTGTCGGGCCTTACAAATAAATTTGATTTGATTTGATTCATTAGGATTTAGTAGATACTATATGCTCTGCTTCTGCTCTACGTACAGTATAAGTACAGACTGTACTGTACCTATACTGTACATAGCGCAGAGCATATAGTATCTACTAAATCATAATGCAACAAGTCATTAATGGAATAATAAGCCTATACTGCGTTCATTCATTACACCGTAGGCATTAATGGAATAATAAGCATATACTGCGTTCATTCATTACACCGTAGGCATTAATGGAATAATAAGCCTATACTGCGTTCATTCAATACGCCGTACAGTATACTGCGCATGTGTGTGTGTGTGCGCGCGCGCTGCGGCAGGTGTACCACGAGCTGTATTATGATGACAATACATTAATCTAATCTCATTTCGATGGGTCGCAATTTAGACTCGCAAAGCACTTCCGCATCCATTTCCACACAGCGTCATTACTTTGCCTTATAAGGAGCTCTGGAGGCGTTGTTTTGTATGCAAATGACCTGAACGGGAACGCGCTTTTGAGTTTACGACAGAATCACATTCGCCAAGCAGATATCAGATAATATCATTTGTGCAACCGTTTCAGCCACTTAAGACATATTACCAGCACGTTCAGGACTCAGAGTGAACTTGTCATTGATTCTGTCTCAGTGGTTCCAAGATAAGTCTTCCAGAATAACTCTTTGAACAATTTTCGGGAATGAGACCCATTGCTGTTTCCCGCGCGGTCCACCCCTCTTGAAATCGCCATGTATTTCCAATGGACCCATTTCTAAATCATCTCGTTTAAAACAAATAAAGCATGAACATTGGCATGGTGTACCTTTCTGTGTGTATTCATCCACAATCTATATGTAGCAGGGTGGATTATCCCTGCTTCGTGGGAACGGGTGTGCACAGCCACTGGGTAGCGAGACACAGTAGATCTCTGTCTGACTGCACCTCCGTCTTTGGGTCTGGAGCATCAACTGGAGGCTGGCAGTGAGGGTGGATGGGGCCCGGGATTTACCAACCTGGTCTGGTACTCTGGTCTTCCTCTCCCTTCCAGGGCGGTCAGCAGTACTCCCCAACTCTCTCTCACTTCCCCCAATTACTCCTTTAACCCCCCGCAAGCAGTACCCTCCCTCAGTGACACTAGAAACCTTACAGTAAGAAGGGAAAGGTTGAATAGGAAGGGGTTAATTGCATGAACGTTACCCACACCAAAATGATTACTACTGGGTACAGGAATGGACACGCACACAGAACCCCATCTAATGCTTTATATTAATTTGTACTGTTCAGTTACAAAGATTTAATAGTAATGGTCAAATAGAATGAAGTCCTACTATTACTCAGTTTGTAACTCAATACCTTATAGACACTTATATTATACACCCACCTCTGGGTCAGTACCAGGGATAATATACTTCAATGTGCTTGACTCATCACCCACGTCTGGGTTAGTACCATGGATAATAACTCTCTCAGGCTTTAATTATATGGTAGGAATAATACCTCTCTAAGGCTTTACTTATGAGATCACAGGTCTGTAACCTCCCCACAGGGAAAGGGTTAATTAGATGGGAAATTATTATTAAAGAACCAACACATTATCACACTCAAAGGAAATCAAAAAGGTGGGCCCACTTTACCAAAACAAGAGTCCTATACTAATGCCGGCATATAATGTTTATGGGGTACCCCTATGAACTGTAGTTAGCAACGTTAGCTTCACCCGTAGGCCGCATCACACTGTGTACTGTGCAATAAGATCCGGAGCACTGACGCTCTAATGTACTCAACCAAGATGGCGTCCTCGCCGCGCCACCACTGTCCGGGTAGCAAGATGGCGCCGAACGCTCTCGTCACGGGCGCTAGCAAGCGGGGCTGGAGCAGAGGAAGCAGTAGCGGGCTGAGAGCGCGTGCTGGGTGATGGCGACCTCTGCTGGATGGGAAGAACTCCCGTGCTGGGCTGAAGACAGCCGGGGCAGAGCAGACGTCGAACGCCGGCGAAGACTGGTTGTTGAAGGCCAGTGCTGGGTAGACGCGCAGCAATACTCTAGCCCTACCTTTACTGAAGCTACTCTTTGGGTCCCAAACAGCCCTCCTGCTAGCCGCAATATATAATGACGCAGGGTATCTCTAAACACCGGTCCTCTTCAAGCCACGCTGGCGGGGCACCTCACTAGAGGGAATATCGTTAACATAAGCCACACTTGGCTATACCGCATTTCTTCTAGGATAACTCGTTGTATCACTAGGGTTATTCATTGGGGAAACATGCAACACGCTACTACGTTTACTTTTCTAGGATAACCCGTAATATACTCAAGTTCAATACGTTCACCCGTGTGGTCCACTACGGGGCTCTGTCTAGACACGACCGATCACATCCAAGTCCAATGTCGAAGAGGCTGGTTCCTCCCACTTCCGTCTCAGTTGACTTGCTTCCTTCCCCGTCTCTCTCGTACGCTCCGCCTGCCACCGCTGCCCCCTGCTGGTACCGCCAACTAGCCCCACAGAAGAAGCACTGGGTGGAAGAATATGATCCAGTGTTACTGTTTATAATCCATATTCCAGCCGGTAGGAGAAGGAGAAACCTGCGTCATTGTTCGAGGGAATATCAATGGAAACTAGTTACTATGTCTTGGTGCACCAAGGGGAGATAAAAGGCAAGTCAGCACTTCTGAATAATATATATTTATACATATTTTCAGGGTGCTACATATAGCTCAACATGAAAAAATTCGTAAAGATAGCAAAATAACAACGTTTATGTTTTCGTTCATCATCATCATCATCATCATCATCATCATCATCATCATCATCATCAAACCTTTATTTGAATAGGCAGGTTAATTAAGAACAAGTTCTTATTTTCAATAACGGCCTATTTGGGGGTAAAAAGCCCCCTAGGGGAAAGGGGATGGGGGATAAAATAAAATAAATAAAAATAAAACACAAAGGAACATTATTAAAAAGGCAGGACATACATACAGAGCAACAACTGAACTGAACAACAACTGGCGGACAACAGAACAATAGTGGCAGCATGGTGTTAGCACATGGAGAAACATCTACATGAGTGCTCTAGGGAGTTTGTTAAAGTTTCCTTAAACAATCTAATTGAAATAAACGTTTCCATATTTAAGGTTTTTTGTAGTGTGTTCCAGCTATCAGCTGCTGCGTACTGAAAGGAGGAACGGCCTTGTGAGGAGTTGACATGGGGGGCGTTTACCAGGATATGTGTGGCTGACCGGGTGTGGTAATTCGGGAGTGGACGAGGGTGGACTAGGCGAGTAAGATAAGGGGGAGTACGGCCTAGAAGTGTTTTATATACAAAGGCCAGCCAGTGGATGTTGCGTCTAATGTTGCGTCTAATCTCCAGTTCACTGAGGAACTACACTTCTCTCTTGCCCTGCTGACGGCGACAGCACTGAACGACAAGTGGTAAGTGTAGTTATTTTTTAACAACAAATTAAATACCTTATAACTACCTTTATTTCAACCAAAAATGCTTAAACAATAATGTTAGTGATAGAAGGGAACTCATTTTGTGCAAAACTGGAAAGCTTGCCAATGTTCATGAGGCAGAATTGTTACAATAGCCGATAATCCATTTTCCTAATGATAAATCCCTATACGGGTGGATCGCGCGGGAAACTAAAGTGACGTCAGACTACACCTCCCTATACTTCTCTGTTTCAGTCCTGTTTTCAATGGGCCGTTTCTGTGCCTGTAATGAGTGAGCTGCTTTTATTGTACAAATACGATAATTATCGTACATCCAGCAGTGCATGGCAAGCCTGAAACTCAGATCCAACTTTCAGACTAGATGTTGCAGATCAATATGACTCAAGATCCAGCAATAGCGTAGCAATCTTGTTGTTAACATTTTTGTCAGAAACATATTTTAGGTTCAAGGTTGAAAGGAAAAGATTTACGCACAAACCGCCGTCTTGTACATAACACATTTGATCAAGATATATTCAGACGCACATACATGCACGTTATTAACTATGGAGATTGTGGCTGCAATTCTGAATGGCTCGTTTCAAGTGGGAGGGTTCTTGCAGAGGTGGGCCGTCAGGGCCAGCAAAGCCTTCTCTTCTCTGCTGTCAGAATCTGAGAATTATATATATTTTTATAATTTAATATAACCTACATTTTCATTGATGTTATATGTATTTTACAAAGTTTGTTCACACACCAGTCTATTAACATAATACCATTGCTATCTCCCTCAGTTGCGGTGTTTCCAGTGCAGCTCATATATATATATACTATGCAATCATGTATTATCCAATCAGATGTTACACCTGTCTCCTTCAGATTTCAAGTGAATCCCCTCTGGTGTTGAAACAAAATTTGATGGGGAGATAATATTATTGATTGTCACATTATTTAACCAATCAGATTTTGAATTTGACATGTTGAGCGTATTTCAGAGTGGCGCGGAATTCAGCTTGTGCTATCAGAGGGCCAGCTACTGAAGCAAAACTAGCAACGCAAAGTCCGTTAAGTGAGATTACGAGAGAGATTTCTATTTAGATTTGTATTTAGTGTTGCTGTTTTTTTTTCATGCACAATGATGGAAGGTGGAGCAGAAATGGATTTGTTGGTGGATTTACTGGCAAAGCCTTTTAGGAGAAAGACCTTTCAAGAAAATCTGGAGCTAGTGAGGACAGGTAGCAGCCCTGTCCCAACCAGGGAAAATAACTTTCAATCTAGCAACTACGAAAGGTACACATAGCTCACAGCATCAGAGGAACATCGCAAATTGTATTGCTGGGAATGTTATTTGCAACCAAGGGATTTGACGATGACAGAGCATATTATGACAGGTGCATGTGTGTTTCTCACTAAATACAGCTGAAGCTATGGTCACTTCAATATAGTAGCCTACATTCGAAAAAAGTTTGAAGCATTTTTGAGTTCAGTAAATAAATGGTTAGACTTTTTCAAGTTGAAGTGAGTGAGTTGGATTGAAGAGGGTGAAGTGGATTTCCTTTGCAAAATTCATCAATAATGGTGTCAATATGCTGCTGGTGATTATGTTTGAATCCGTGTCTTGTGTGCTGTCACCAAATGTGTTTTAATCAATGGTAGTAAGGTGTGTCTGTCACCGAATCACATGTTTTCATCTGTCAAGGTGCGCCTTCACCAAATGTGTTTACAGTTGTATCTGTTATAGTGCTCTGACCCAATTGTGTCCTATAACATGGTGTGAATTATGTTCAGATTCATTTGTCTGGCTGTGCCTCAGCCTGCGTGGCGGCATGTGAGCGTTTAAGCCGAGTAGCTTGGCTAGAATCTGTGGGGAAGCCTGTTGAATCCTCATTGAGTTGTGTTTTACAGATGTTTGCCGGCTTGGTGGTCTTATGAGTAAATGTAACTGGTTGTTGTGAGTTTGTTCTTGTTTCTTGGTAATGACACTGATTTGGGATATGCAATGTCTATTTAAAAGTTAAGATTCATTAAACTGGACTTTGAAGAAGTATTTTATTCATTGCACACATTGACAATGTCGTCATGCAGTGAAACACACATGCGATGGGCGGCACACACAGATACACACACATGCAACTCTTGGGTCGCCGATGAAATGTTACTCTCTGCGTTTTACCCATCCTGTCGTCCTTCCCCCCCAAGGGCAGCCGGGAGCAGACATTGGCTGCGGTGTGGGGCGGCGCCCAGGGACCAATCCAAGTGCTCCTGTCCATCTTCTTCAGGGACGCGACAGCGTTAGCGATCAGTTCTGCATGTTTTTCCATTGGGTCTATCTCAGTGTGTGTGCATGTGGATGTGTGTGCAATGAGTGTAGATGATGGGCTGTTACATGGAGTCATTGAGCATCCTGATGGCCTGGGGATAGAAGCTCCTTCTGAGGGGCCTTTCTCACTCACCTATTGGGAGCGAATCAGCGCCCCCGGGGACGGGGGGGAGTGTTCTCACTCAGACGGACACACCCCTTTTGGGATCGAACCGGCGCTGATTCGTTTTACCCCCCGCTGAACCTGGGACAGTTGGATTAGGTGGTTTCGGATGCGGGCCAGTGGGAGCGGGGGGCGTGACACACACAACGTCGTTACTGTAATGCTTTTCATGCTTGCTTGAATTTTGGGCAGGTAAAACCACACAGCAACAACTGGACAATACCCACAAAAACGATATTTATGGGCAATTTGAGAGTTCAGACCGCAACCAAACAAGCATGTGGAGCCTCACAGCTCAGTGGATGAAAACATAGTGTTAGGGTTAGGGTTAGGGTTACATTTACATTTACATTTAGTCATTTAGCTGACGCTTTTATCCAAAGCGACTTACAAGTTCTGTACGACAAGCCATCAGGAAGGGCACAACTCTATCAGCTGAGCAACAATGTTCATCAAAGTGTTGAGTGCTACAGTGTAGGTTAGTTTATTAGGACAAGTGCATGACAGTACGGTTAGTTAGGGTTAGATTTTTTTTTTTTTTTTTTTTTTTTTTATTCAGATAATGGTTGAAGAAGTGCGTCTTTAGTCGACGGCGAAAGATTGGACGTGATTCGGCTGTCCTAACTGGGGTGGGTAGTTCATTCCACCATTGTGGGGCAAGGACTGAGAATAGGCGACTTCTCTTTGATGACCCTCCCGGAGCTTGGATAGGAGTAGGTCTGAGGCGGCCAGAAGATGCAGAGCGTAGGGGTCTTGAGGGTGTGTAGTTAGAGACCATTGACCGGAGGTAGGCGGGAGCGGTTCCCTTTGCCGCACGGTATGCTAGGTCGAGGGCCTTGAAGCGGATTCGTGCAGCAATGGGGAGCCAGTGCAGGTCCCTAAGAAGTGGGGTGACATGGGCCGACTTCGGTAGGTTTGAGATCAGGCGGGCCGCTGCGTTCTGAATGAGTTGAAGAGGCTTAGTGGCAGTGGCCGGGAGGCCAGCGAGCAGTGCATTGCAGTAGTCGAGGCGGGAGATGACTGTTGATTGGACGAGGAGTTGGGTGGCTTCTTTTGTCAGGAAGGGGCGTATCCTTCTGACGTTGCTCAGGAGGAATCGGCAGGTTCTGGTCGTCGCTGCGATGTGAGCAGAGAAGTTCAACTGGTCGTCGAGGACAACACCAAGGTTCTTGGCGGTCGGGGACGCAGTCACAGCTGCATTCTCGACTGTGATTGAAAGGTCGGTTAGGGGGGAGGATTTGGCCGGCAGGTGGAGCAATTCTGTTTTGCTTAGGTTCAGTTTGAGATGGTTGGACGTCATCCAGGCTGAGATGTCGGACAGACAGGCCGAGATCCGCACAGAGACGTGGATATCTGAGGGAGGGAAGGAGAGGAAGAGTTGAGTATCGTCGGCATAACAATGGTAGGAGAAGCCATGAGACGTGATAATGTTACCCAGTGATTTAGTGTAGAGGGAGAAGAGAAGGGGTCCTAAAACCGAGCCCTGGGGGACACCCGTCCGCAGGGGGCGGGTGGCCGACAGGGTCCCTCTCCATGACACTTGGTAGGAGCGGTCATTGAGGTATGATGACAGCCATGTCAGCGCAGAGCGTTGGGGTTAGGGTTAGGGTTAGGGTTAGGGTTAGCCATTACTTAGTGTTAGCCATTGCTGTATACTATACTTTCTTGTTCGAATGCATTTATTTCTATTAGACCAGTGGTGCCCAACCAGTCGGCCGTGGTCGACCAGTAGATCAATGACATTCAATATAATCGATGCGAGCAATGTTTCTAGTAAAAGGCTAAGCTAACTAGCATTAGCCGTTAGCTTAGCGTTATCGTTAACCCTGCAAAACGCTCAAAAGCGGACTCTACAAGAGAGTTCCATTCGTGAGAAAAGAGGCAGAAAAGAGGCAGAACACACAGTGAATGTATCCGTTTTGTTTATTGCACGTTCTTTGCTGAAAAATAAGTGCTACAGGCTATACTAGACTAGGCTAAGCTAACCGTTAGCTTAGCGTTAGCCCTGGGAAATGCTCAAAAGCGAACTCTACAACACCATCCATTCGTGATAAAATGGGGTGGGTTATATTGACAAGGCTTGACAACAGAGGTTCAAATATAACTTCATATTTATTGGTTATTTGTTCATTTTATATCAGCATCCAGTCTCCGCCGTCGTGTTAAGACACTTCCTGTTTACATTTTCGAACGTGACATCATCGCCTACGGCAAGCGTAAACGCTCAAAAGGCAAACCGTAAACAGAACCCGGAGCGAACCAAGACTGAAGTGTGTACACAAACTAGAGGGGGAGAGGGAGGGGGGAAGTTCGCATCAGATCTCGGAACGGGCTAGAACGGAATGGAATGGAAACGAATAGGTGAGTGAGAGAGGCCCCTGAGTCTCTCTGTACTGGCCATGAGACTCCGGTAGCGCTTGCCTGACCGTCCGCAACAGTTCAAAGAGGCAGTTGTTTTGGTGACTAGAGTCTTTGGTTATTCTCTTAGCCTTGGCCCTGCAACGCTTGTTGTAAATGTCCTGGAGAGTGGAAAGCCCACCTCCAATTGTGCGTTCGGATGAACGTGCCACTCTCTGTAGTCTGTTGCGGTCTTGTGCGGTGCTATTCCCAAACCAGGAGGTGATGTTACCAGTCAGGATGCTCTCTATTGTGCATGAGTAGAAGTTCTTAAGGATCTTCTGACTTACTTTGAACTTCCTTAACTTTAGGTTAGTTGTAACGTTAGTTTAGGTTTGTGTTAACGTTAGATAATGTACAAAATAAACGTATTTCCGCTGCTATAGACGTCGCTCTTTTATTTTGGAACTCCCCGACCGGAAGTTACTACCCTCGTTATCTGCTTGAGTGTCCGGTTGCTGGTTAGCTCCGTTAGCGTGCAGCATATCAAGACCAGCCATGGGAATACTGTTTTCTAAATTGGGGAGGCTTTTAATCGTCAAGGTAAGAGGATTTTAAGTCATGGTATCCATAAACTTCAATCGGTTCGGATCATTTGAATGAAATGAGAATGTAAACAAACACAGCGTCACGTTAGAAAGTAGCACTGAAATGACTGCGCCCAGAGAGGAGTGGTTAGGCAAAAAATAGTTCAGAGTATATTTGCTTAGAAAACGTAATTGTCGAATGAAATTATTTTGTATTTCTCCACGTGGTAAATACACAGGTCACAACATGTTTACAGGAAAGTTTTGGAGTTGTATTTGGAGTGTATTTCGTGACTGTAGGGCACTGTAGGGAACGTCAGGGTACAAGTCTGACCCACTTCCAGTGATGAAGCTAAGCTATGCTAACGGAGCGGCTGTTCCCTAAGCCTAATGCATGCACAGAGACAAAAAAGGTATGTATCTTCTTGTCTAACTCCAGGGAAGATGTTAAATAAGCTAATTTCCCAAAATGTTGGAGTTTTCCTTTAAGGCGAGACAGCACCCCTTAACACATTGACGGCCACAGGGATTAGACGGGCCCCACTCTAGACGACCAGCATATGTAAACAGACTTGGGGCTGTTTGTAGAGCTAAATCTATACTTTATAGTATTGCTATCTGTCCATTCTCATTGTCAATTGAGACCATAAACCGTCCCTTCAAAATGGATTAAAGAAATAATTTTGTCATCAATACGTTCTCATTTTATAGCGCCATGAATATAAGCGTTATACTGCATTTGGTCTAGTGTATATTTCCTGGAAGGCGAGATAAAGGGCTAATAGCTACTAACGTTATATCCAATGGCATTTCCGTTATAAAAAAGCTACAGTTAAAACTCAAACTGCATATGATCGGTATGATCCTCAAGCATGTATGCATGAAAGGGGGGGGGGGGGGGCGGGGGACGTCATTTCTGATGATTGATTACCAATAACCGTATTCGTCTAAGTAGCCACATACGCTGGTCGGCTGGTTGATCAGCATGTAATTTACGTGAAAAAGATCTTACCATGAGCCGGTTGGATCCCCCCGAGCATTTCCCCATTATCGATCGCCATCTGGTAGATCGATATGTCCATTGGCGGATGATAAATCCCCTTATTGCATAGTGAAATCCGCAATCCAAAATGTATTCCGTGCAAAAGACAATAGCTATCGCTTCAGGTGAGTAGAAAACTACATTAGAGATAAAAAGAAAAAAAATACAACTTCGGCCACAGGGAACACTGCATTATCGCGATAGCGCCCCTAAGAGGATCTGGCCGGTAATGCACTTTCTCGAATTCAAAGAGTAGGGTACATCTGCAGTGCAGCTCGGCGACCTTGAATAGGTTATTAAAATGGAATAAAAGCCAAAACAACTTGCCACGGATATATCCATCCTTCGGTCCATTAAGCATGGATTCGAAACACGTATATATCCGTGGTCGGGCGCCATTGTGTTAATAGGCAAAAAAGATATTTGAATAGATATCACTATGAAACTTTCCCAGTTTGTTATGTACACTACATATAAACTAAGAAAAAATATATTGCAAGTTTTCCCCATTAAATATGTGCAAATTTTATGGATGCAATCAGGCTAAATGAAGTCAAATAAACAACTAAATGTGTGTTATTGACGTTTTATTGTCACTAGTTTCATAGAAGACATGTTTAGGAAGCAAAATATAACAAAATCTCAATACAGTCGAAAAAAAAGAAGCAAAAAGACGATTTTTGGGGTGCTGTCTCGCCTTAAAAAAAAAGTTCAATCCAAAATTCTTAACTAAGATAATCATTATTGGGAAGATAGCGTTGACACACACAAACTGTGACCACAGTGATATCAACATTGTTTGTCTAAAATATCAAAACAAGTCAAACTTACCAGAGAATGTGTTGCACTGCTGCATTCATCAAACACAGGAAGTGGAAAAGGGGTCCTCAGGGATATAGCTGACCACCTATTGCCTGATTTAACCAGGATTATAAAGAAAATCTGACACAACTTTGATTTTCACAGAAGATATAGTTTGAAAGACTTTTCTATGTAGGACATATTTTGTCCTGACTCTCAAGAATCTGTGATATATATATATATAATTATTAGGGCTGTCAGTTTATCGCGTTAATTAGATTAATTAATTACACAGCAAATTATCGCGTTATGAAAATGAACTCAAAATGTATTACAAAAAAAATTAAAAATTATATATATATTTTTTTATCTCATTCATTCCATAAGAACGTAGAATACTCATTTACAGACTTTTTTTTAATATGGGCCATTTGCATGTTCATGGTATCTGATTCTAGGGGCATCTATGGATCTCAGGGAATGTATTCCCAGTGTCAGAAATACTGTGTCTGTTACTAGGCTTGAGTAAATTGTAATGAACCAAATGAGAATATCAATAAAAATCTTTTTATCTTTGACTGTGAATAACACCATGCTCAAATTGACCAGACCTGAAAAATCTAAGCAAATTAATAGATGGAAGATGATTAAACAGAATGTTTTGTAGATACAGTACTGAATTCTGCCATCCGGACACATGCAATTTGAAATATGATTATAGAATATAGAATATCAGGCATAAAATGGTAATGCGATTAAAATGTGATTAATTATATTAATTAATTACAAATCCTGTAATTAATTAGATACATTTTTTTAATCGCCTGACAGCACTAATTATTATACATTATTATTATAATACTTATTTTTTTTAAGATATATATAAATTCACCAGGTCAAAAAGAGATCAATGAGCTCTTCAGGCCCTCATGCATCAACGTGGATGTAGAACTTGACCTACTTCCACACGTAAGCACGGAATGTAGAACTAGCGTACGCACAGGGAAGTCGGCATTCATCACACGTGCGTACGCAGGCTCTATGGTCCTCCGTGTTGATGAATACCACTTTGTTCTACCGTCAATGCTCGTGCATGATTATCCATATATGGTCATGAAAATGAGGAAACACCCCCCATGGGATGTGAAATAATGGACGGACCCGAGCGGAACCCTGAGAAACTCCACGAAGATTGTTCACTGCTGTCGAACCAAGAAGACACTATCGCGTATTGTGGGATTAATAAAAGGCGGACTCGTAAACGGTGATGTCAGATATCAACGGCTCCCTAAGACCATTGCTGCAATTCTGCCTGGACAGCTCAAAATACTAATAAAGACCGTTCGTTGACCACTGTTTGGCGTTGGTTGTGTGTCATTATAACCGTGCTGTAATATGAATGCCTTTATTAGTTGTGTTCGATTAGCTATATGATTTTTAGATGCATCTATTTTGTTGTCGGCTAATAAAGACCGCGCTGGAATATGACTGCCTTTTCCCGTGTTGTTTGATTAATACCCCAGGGATTAAAGTTCTCCTCAATTTTATTCCAAATCGCGATGGATCTCCCGTCAATTTTCTACCTGCTGCATATGATTTCTAGAGGCATACTACAATCTATTTTGATGTCAGTATTGGGTAGCCTATATAAACAATATAATACGAGAGCATATACAAGAACAATGAATCTCACTGCATGTATGATAGCCTGCCTTTCAATACATGAACTTGAATTCCATCATGTTTGTGTGCGGGACTCACAAGGCTGTAGTCACAATGGGTGGTACCGGTGTACAGTAATAATAACAGTCCACACAATATCACGATCCATGCCATAGCCTATGTTCTATTAGGACATGATCTGTGACGACAAATGTTCTAGAATGTTTGATTAAGATATCATACTCTGACAGCATGCCTATGAGCAACAAAAACGCGAACTTGAATCCCATCATATACATAGTCTGTCCACTATAGTGTCATTGCAATGCGTTTTCTATTCTTTCTTATACAGTAAAAAGGGGGAAGAACACTATATTCATATGACTTGTATTCTGCTTACAGCTTCGAAGTTCCACTTGTTTCGTTTAACGTAAAGCCTTTTAAATATAATCAAAACGTTCCCGTGTTTCTGCGGTCAGCGCAGAATAATAACGAGTTGAGCTTTATGATTTATGATGAATTGAAAATGGGGGACCCTGATGTAAACAAGACGAAAGTTGGTCTGCATCCCCAATCAACAATTGTATGTACTGAGCTGTACTGTACCCATTCTGCAATCTGTTAATAAACTTTTCAATCAATCAAGCTACGCGGAGCGCAGTCAGTCAGTAGCCTACACCCCGTATATTCCGATAACGCTATATAAACCATGCTGCATTCATTCTGAGAGAAAGACCTATTATTCCAAATGCTATTTATAGGGTTTTGACCATAATTACACTACTGTTGCTATTTTACAATGAACTAATGAACTACGGTTCGTACAGAACTTGCCAGTGTTATTATGCACAGAAGCTCATTTCCTTGTTGTAATAATATATTCTACCACTGGGCGCTAGGTACGCCAGGTCTGAACTGTGCGTAGATGTAAGCACGAAGTCAAGTTCAAGTTCAAATTGATGAATCCCACTCTTTGCTTAGAAATGATCGTACGCACAGGGTAAGCACAGATCTGTGCGTAGAACACGTTGATGCATGAGGGCCTGGTCAAGACAGCGGCATGAAAAGTTACAGACAAGGCAAAGTCATTACAAAAGAGACACATACAACATGGAAGGGAGATGGGTATGAGTCACAATCCTAAAAACAACATCAATACCTAAGAACATAGACAATTACCAATAAATTAACCATTCATTTATTTATTTATTCACCATTGAATTTACAAGTGCTTTCAATTAAGAGTTACCAACTCGTTTAGTGTGAAGTCCTTCTGCAGGCTGCTCCAAGCAGAGGGAGCAGAGAACATACAAGCTTTCTTTCCCATCTCTGTCCGAACATTTGGGACCAACAGCAGAAAATACATCTTGAGATCTGAGACTGTAGTTACAGTCTGCAGCAATATATGGTAGGTGCATAGGGATAAGAGGGAAGTTTACCCAGAATAGCTTTATAGATAAACATATACCAACGGCTAAGCCTACGCATGGACAAAGATGGCCGACCCGCCCTGGAATCCAGTGCACAGTGATGAGTGAAGACTTTACAAGCACTGTGATGAACATGATGATGGTAGTCATTCTCAATCATGTTGTATAATTATGTAAAGTGTCGTCCAAAGTTCACCACGATATCTCAGGCTCTCGCAGTGAGAGAGAACACAATAACCCCATTCACTGTCCGTAGGCTCCACTTATTGCAGACGTTTTCAAAGGGAAACAGTGAACATATATATATTTAATGGCAAAATATAAAGGCAATTCTTGCTGGCTGCTCTGACTTTCCAGAAAGAAGTAGAATCAATTTTCTGTATGCAGGTTTTGTGTAATTTTGCTCCAGTATAGACCATGTATAGACCAAGTACACAACCAAGGAGGAGCCAGAAGTGTCAGTGTGAAGAAGACAACCAAGGAGGAACCAGCTTTACCTCATTGTGTTATCCAGGCTCATTATAACACTATCACAAACACATGACTACAGTTGTAATGTACGGGGACCCAGCAGAAGAAGGCCTGTGACCCATTTTGGTTCCTGATCCAGGATTTAAGAAACCAAGGCCAATTAGTCCTCTATAGTCATTCAGTCCTACAGTCACTCTCGTATAGCTAGCAGGTTGTGGCCGGTACAGGAAGTGTTCTTTCCTGGGGGACCATGTTGCACGGGGGCCTCCCACTCTGTCCCTCCATTGTCCCCCAGTAATGCCCATGTCAACGGGGCCAGCAGGGCCTTTGTGCCGCCCCGGCACGGAACAGCAGGGCGATCTGTGTCCTGGGAGACAACCCTCTTTGACAGCGGGTCAAAGGGCACGAGCTGGGAGGAAGTGAGGGGATGCGAGGGGCTGGAGTCAGCACTGTCGGCCCCCTGTGGCTACGTCATGTTGTCGACAAGGATGAATGGACATAGAATGCCCACTGCTAGCTTACATAGGGAGGAATGGTACAGTGACCAGGAATGAGTAGCCTGTATGTCTTGGATTCAGCATAAAGAATGGAACAGCGACCAGGAATGAGTAGCCCGTATCTCTTGGATTCAGCACAGGGGCGTAGGTTTGATTTGAGCTTTGGTAGGGACACTTAAAGGAACACGCCAACATTTTGGGAAATTAGCTTACCGTCTTCTCCAGAGAGAGACAAGACGATAGATACCAGTTTCCTCTCTGTGCGTTCAGTAGAAAGCGATCTGGCTGCACGTTAGCCTAGCTTAGCACAATGAATGGAAGCGGACATGGCCGGTTAGCCTTCGGGAGAGGTGTTACAGTACAGTAGTTGGACAATGCCTACTAGGCTAACCGACCATTTCCGCTTCCATTCATTGTGCTAACCTAGGCTAACGTGCAGCCAGATCGCTTTCTACTGAAAGCACAGAGAGAAAACTGGTATCTATCTTCTTGTCTCTCTCTCTAATTTCACAAAATGTTGGCGTGTTCTTTTAATATTTCTTTGCACTAATTTGAGTATACATATTTTTCTTTGAGCTACAAAGAGCATCAGATGATCCTTGAGAACTATTATTATTGATACAACTGTGAGTACAGAAATGTAATAGTCGGTCAACATATTTTATTCCCTATTTAGTCCCTAACTTACTTGCTGCAAACCCAAATTCCTGGGTTACTGATGAACCGCTCATGAGAAAGTGACCCACGAGTGGGCGGCTGTGACAGAGTGAGGCTCACTGGGACAGAGGGAGGGAGGAAAGCCCAGGTTGTTGATTGGATATTGCAGATAATACGATAGCTTGCTGATGGTTCTTGATGCAGCTGTCAACCTACACGTTTGCAAGACTGCGATGTTGTGAATTATAATACTAAAACTACAGTTTTCTGTAGTTGGCTGCAAATCCCGTGGCTTTGGTAGGGACATGTCCCTAGCGTTCCTATATAAAACTACGCCTATGGTTCAGCATACGTTGGCTACAGTCATATGCGATCCAGAGAGGTGGCGCTATAGGGGTTTATATTCTTGTAGTGTGTATTTGAACTTGTTTTGTACATAATCATTGGGGGTTATTTTGGAAAAGGATTTCATATTATTGTACATGAAAAAGCAAAACAAAGATGGGAGCCACATAATTCACAACCACACCCTATATAGCTATATTCAACAGGGTAGAGGGGTAATGTTACGTCCAGGAGCATGAAACTCTGGTGGAGTCTGGGGAGTGGATGCAGAATTTTGCCAGCCAGTTGAATCCCTTCCCTAGTCAAAGATGGTTTTCAAGTAGAATAGACTGATTGAACAGATGTTGGCTACCAGTATATGCCAACTTTTCCTGTAGAATTAGACTGACCAACCTTGGTCAAAATCTGGGTGGCTGCGTGTTACAGTAATTTAAATCCCCCGCAACAGTAGCCTACAGATTTGGGCCATAGTGTAGTTTAGCAGCTTAAATAGCAACCCAGTTTTCCAAAAGCATCTTTACCCTATGATGACCATCTTAGTACTGTTGTAAGTCAGTGAGACATCACAGTTAGATAATATAAGTCAGTGAGACATCACAGTTAGATAATATAAGTCAGTGAGACATCACAGTATAAGTCAGTGAGACATCACAGATAATATACTGTAAGTCAGTGAGACATCACAGTTAGATAATATAATGTAAGTCAGTGAGA
>NC_140176.1:22756696-22771771 GCF_963971535.1 Notolepis coatsorum | reverse complement strand
TCCTGGTCGTTGCGCAATGCGCACTCTACCCCCTACCGTCGGTCTGAGCGGGCGGAGACTATCACATGCTTCCTCCGACACATGTGTAGCCAGCCCACCGCTTCTTTTCACCTGGCAGCGCGGACTCTCACTGGGGGAGTGTAACGTGTTGAAGGATCACACTACCTCTCCCAGATCCTTCCCTCGCTGTGCAGGCGCCCCGACCGAACTGTAGGAGTCGCTGTTTACAACGACCAGGACCCACCCCACCGGCTTTCCCACCCGCTGACACTGCCAATTGTGTCAGTATGGACGGCCGACCAAGCCGGAGGTACCACGGCAGCTGGATTCGATCCCACTGTCTCTGCGGTGGTAGACAGCCGCTTAGTCCGCTGTGCTACCCGACCGCACCTACACCAATGTCTTTTAACATTTCTTTCCATCTATTTGGAGAAAACAACAATTTTGAAGCATATAGGAGGCAGCAGATGAAGAAGACGTGGAGAAGAAAGGAAAGAACGGCTTGGTTGTAAAACGGACAATAATTATTCCTCGTCATGAGTCATGACAACAGTTGGCTCTTGCTTCATAAGCTTTCGCTTTTTCGCTTTTGAGTGCAAATCGTTCACCAGAAGATTGAGGAGAATCAACTTGTAGGTTTGTGGGTTCGGCGTGGTTCTCCGCCTCCACGCCGTGCCTTAACGTTACCGTCTGTAGTGTGATAGTAAAGGGTTAACTTTCTGTAGTGTGGTAGTGAAAGGGTTAAAGCCGCTTAACGCACACCTACTCCTGTTGATTTTCCCTTATATGTATATCCATGCAGAGCTTTAGAATGTCTTGCTCAGAGAGAGAGAGAGAGAAAGAAAGGGAGAGAGACATACACTACACACACATACAAAGCATAGGGACATACATATGCATATACATGCAGACGTGTGCTCGCACACACGTGCACGCACACGCGCACACACACACACACACACACACACACACACACACACACACACACACACACGCGCACACACACACACACACACACACACACACACACACACACACACACACACACACACACACACACACACACACACACACACACACACACACACACACACACACACACACACACACACACACTGTATGCATGCCATCCCTTAGAATGCCTGCTATGCTGAAAAGAAAGATAGGGAAATGGAGAGAGAGGGAGAGAGAGAGAGATATTAGAGAGAGAGAGAGAGAGAAGAGAGAGAGAGAGAGAGAGAGAGAGAGAGAGAGAGAGGGAGAGAGAGAGAGGAGAGAGAGAGAGAGAGAGCGACTGGGCTGTCATCCATGATGGATGTGAGTGGGGAACATGTGGTTTGCTATTGTTTCCACGTTGATCCCATCTCTTTGTTACTGTCTGTGTGTTTAGTTTCTAAGCACCAGGGCTGAATTGGACAAGACGTGGAGACACTGGTCCTCACTGACATCTACCACTGAATGTACTGGACCCTAACATGAGCCACCTGTGGCCCCCTTGAGCTGGGAGCGCGTGTGTGTGTGTGTGTGTGTGTGTGTGTGTGTGTGTGTGTGTGTGTGTGTGTGTGTGTGTGTGTGTGTGTGTGTGGTGTGTGTGTGTGTGTGTGTGTGTGTCTGTGTGCGTGTGTGTGTGTGTGTGTGTGTGTTTGTGTGTGTGTGTGAGAGAGAGAGAGAGAGAGAGAGAGAGAGAGAGAGAGAGAGAGAGAGAGAGAGAGAGAGAGAGAGAGAGAGAGAGAGAGAGAGAGAGAGGGAGAGGGAGAGAGAGGGGGTGGTGTATAACCCTGGGCCATATGTTAACCAAATGACAATGTGTTCAGAACATAATAACGCATCCCCAGACACACACACACATAGGTGTGCACAGGCAACCACAAACACATACGCACACGCACGCACGCACACACAACGCACACACGCCACACGCACACACACACACACACACACACACACACACACACACACACACCACACACACACACACACACACACACACACACCACACACACACACACACACACCACACACACGCGCACGCACACGCACAGATCATAAAGTGGCCTTTCTACTTTTGGCCTGCCATTCAACGAGGCAGAACTCTGTGATTGAGTCACATTTAATTTGACAGGAGAGAAAAGGATAGACTGAGCTGCTCTACCTTCCACTCATCTTCACCTCTTTTTACAGGGACTCTCCAGCCGGTGATCAATGAGCATCTCAGACAAGGAACCATATAAGTCTGTTTTCAGAGGAACAATGTTTTCAAACGGTATTGTCTAAAGATGGTAAGTTAGAGTACTGTGTTCATTCCTAGTTAAAGGCGGTAGTGGCTGAGTACCTTCTGGTGATATATCACATTCACACATATATCACACGTTCTTCCAACTTAGCAGCACAGCATCAGACACAATGAACAAAGAAGGCTCTTCAAAGTCCAACCGAAGGGAAGAGACAAAAACAATTGACAATCTCAAGCCTCTTGTCTTGATCCTCCAATCACAACTTTTTTGTCTGAGGGAAGCAACAGCTGTGATTGGTTTGAGATAGGTCAATTGAATTGATCATAACTATCGGCAGAAATGCCCTGTGGAGGAGAATAGTCACATTCATCTTTTGTTGGCTGCTAAGCAACTGGAATAATTGGGAGTGAAGTGCCTTGCTCAACCCCCCCCCCCCTTCCTCTTCTTCATCTTTCGTAAGTGCTTGGAAGGAAAGCACTTTTCATTTACTTTCTAACCAGATTTTTCCAGCCCAGTATAGGGATACAGATTGGCAACCGTTCCAGTCACGAACTTGCCTCTTCAGAGCCTTCGGGGTGGGTTTGACCCCCGCTGACTGGCAGGCAGAGTCATACCACTGAACCAAAGTACCACAGCGACTGAAGTGGTTAGTCAAGCTGAGATCATTGAGTTTTCATCCCAAAACAAAATACTTGTATATCCATTTGTTTGTGTGTTTTCGGAGAGACGATTCAGTTCAGTGCTCAGTATATATATATATATATTTATTATTTGTATAAATACATGTGATTGTGTCCTGGATTTGCTACTATTGTGTCAGCAATTGTCTTCTGATAATAATATATAATAATAATATGAATAACTAATAACATCAATAAATAGTATTCTGCTGTCACACAGTAAAAAATACCTGTTTTACAGGTATTTTGATGCCAGCAATAATTTTGTATAGGAATCGGAGTCTTATAGTTCAAATGGCAAATATTTCAATTTGGAATCCTTCATCTAATTCATTCTAATCTGGGGGGTATTATTTCACAAAGCAGCATTACACAGTTCACCAGATGACCTTCCAAAAACATCACTGAATAACCTCTGATCTGTTATCAATATGTATAACTGAATTATGACCTAAACCTTAAAGGAGAACGCCACCCATTTTAATAATTCACATAGTTCTTCCTGTGCAAAATGTTTTGGTGACCTCTTACACCCAATTGAGGTTTAAATTCTGGTTATAAACCTAATTTGGGTGTAAGACCTCACCGATTGGAGGGAATTCTAGTTTTAGGAGAGAGTGGTGCGTGCTCACAAACACTGACTGAACTGTCCTGAGGGTACAGGAAGAACATTACGTGAGCTCTGCAAATGTGTGGAATCCCCTTTAAAGTTGAGTTTTTACCAATTCAAATCCAAAGACTCGCGATATACCGCAGTTCAATCTTTTTCAAAGTTATCTGGCTAACTGCATGGTCCTGCTTGGTGGAATATTAATTGCAATAATGATCTGCAAGTCTGGCTGGGTGGTCATTAAAGAAATTGATTGAATTGAATTGAATCCTCTCGCGGGTGGTGGTTCGTTCTAATCAGTGGGCCCACGACATTTTGTGGAAACAAGTATAGGAAAGTGAGCCACTTCAGAAAGCGAACTGCAACACTGCTGTAGTCGAGGGACTGGATGGATTGAACTGGGGCCCACATTGTGTGTGTGTGTGTGTGTGTGTGTGTGTGTGTGTGTGTGTGTGTGTGTGTGTGTGTGTGTGTGTGTGTGTGTGTGTGTGTGTGTGTGTGTGTGTGTGTGTGTGTGTGTGTGTGTGTGTGTGTGTGTGTGTGTGTGTGTGTGTGTGTGTGTGTGTGTGTGTGTGTGTGTGTGTGTGCGTGCGTGCGTGCGTGCGTGCGTGCGTGCGTGCGTGCGTGTGTGTGTGTGTGTGTGTGTGTGTGTGTACGAGTGTATTTTTCAACGTATGTGTCTTTGCATTTCTACATCTGTGTGCATCTATGCGTACATACATGTGCCGGCAATGAGAGAGAGAGAGAGAGAGAGAGAGAGAGAGAGAGAGAGAGAGAGAGAGAGAGAGAGAGAGAGAGAGAGAGAGAGAGAGAGAGAGATAGAGTGTGTACGCATCAGCATAACCCCAGAAGTAGTGGCATAGATGCATCCAATGTGGTGGACACATGCTGCTGGCGTGCGTGCGCGCGTCCTTCCTCCATGCTGCTGCGGGGTCTTGTGATCAGAGGCCCTTCTCTCTCTCTCTCTCCACACACTGCCTTCTATACTTAGACGTAGCAAACTGTGCGTAAAGCTCCGACCATATAACCTCCATTTACCCTGTAATGAACATGAGGGCTCTGGCACATATAATCACAGTCTTTACCGCTAATAGACACACCGCAGGGGCTGATTCCCTCTGATCGCAATGGGATGGAGGGAGAGGGAGAGAGGGAGAGAGAGAGAGAGAGAGAGAGAGAGAGAGAGAGAGAGAGAGAGAGAGAGAGAGAGAGAGAGAGAGAGAGAGAGGGGAAGAGAGATTGGATCTTGTGGTAAATGGAGGGTGAAGACTGTGTACACTACAGCGTTCCTTTATATTCCTAATGACCATAAGTAATTGAGATTTTGGGCTTGTCATAAGTGAGGAATAGGAAATAAGTGGTGGATATTATTGTTATTGTTGTTATTGATTTTCATTGGGCTATAGGAGCAAGGCAAGCCGATCATCAGACGATCCCTGGGCCCAGTCTGTTGATATGAGAGTATTTTCCACTGTTCGGAAAACCTGGTGAGTTTGCAATTAAGTGTATACGACTAGAGTGGCACTCGGATGCAACCACAGAGTTCGATCACTATACGACACCTGTGCCACATCACGTCACCGGCACACCTGTAAACACACCCTCCACTCAAAAACCTAAATATTTAGGAAATGCACAAGTTATTGCTTTTGCAAGTGATTACAAGAGCCCCATTTTGAGCTGTCGGGTCTGAACAAACCAACAGGATCAAAAGTTATTTACTCACGCTCAAAAATAAAGATCCAACCCGTAATGACACCATACAACTGCTAGGTCTGTTGACATGTGTCTTCAGTAGGGCTGTCCCCGACTAAAGATTTGGATAGTCGACTTTGATTGGCCGAAATGTGTCGATAGTCGACTACCCCCCCCGAATGCAAAAAAAAGGAGTGTCTGAAGGAGTCGACTGAAGGCTTCTTGTCCTCTGCAAAAGCATGCAATTGGTCCCCTGATGGATACATCTTGATTTGTCTAGTCTATAGTGTGTTCATTAGATGGGTGAAATCCTCTTTCAGTGCCTCTGTGCCCATTTTCTTAGGCAGTTAGCCTTGCTGGTATGCGTGCCATTAGCGTTAGCCACGCTTCTAGGCCTCTTTGCTTTTGGAAAGAATGATAAAAACAACCGATTAGTCGACTAATCGACTAATCGGCGTCAGCCCTATGGTATTCAGAGACCTCTGGAGAGCCAAAGGTTTTCAGTACAATCTATATAGGCAGGAAGATTAATCGTGCAATCTTCCTGGAACAGTGAAACGTTAGAGTATCCCAATAATACCGTGAATAATAGTGCTGAAGAGGAACTGAGTTCTCGTGTGAAACAGAACAATGTTTTCTTTCTCGCAGCTGGATCCCTTCTCAGGTTTGGCCTCAGAACTTTGGAGCTTGTCCCGGTTCCTGTTCTCTTCAGAATGCCGTTTGGAGACATTGTATCGCATGAGGACAGATTAGGCACATAATAAGATAAGATAAAATAAGATTATCCTTTATTAATCCTCTTGGGGAAATTCAATTCAGGTGTCAAAGCAGAATGGGGGGGGGGGAGAATACAGTGCTTCACAGTCCGATAATATACTATAAGATACAACTATAAGATACAATATAAGAAGTACAAAATACAAGATACTAGGGGTGTAGCGGTACACAAAAACCACGGTACGGTACGTACCTCGGTTTTGAAGTCAAGGTTTGGTACGGGTTTTCGGTACAGTGGGGAAAGTTTGGCTTTCCATGTTCCACTCAGGGGTGATGTAGTGTGCAGTAACTAATTGTACTTGTAGGGCTGTCAACGAATATTATATATTGAAATTAATAATAGACTTGTAATACAAATTGAAAATAATAATAATTATATTAGATTGTGAAAAAAACAGCCCCTGGTGGGCGGTCGTCAGTGATTAACATACCATTGTATTCGTTCGGTACACTACACAGCCGTTCGGTACGGTACGGTACACACTGAAGCGGTTCGGTTCGGTACGGATACATGTACCTTTACACCCCTGCAAGATACAAGATAGTACAAGGTAAGTTGTTACGTTCTGGACACCGACCTCGGTCGGTGACCACCCACATTCCTGGCATATGTCACTGGGCTTGTCACCTGTCATTTCCCTGTCAATTAGTGCTGTCACTTAGAAGACCTGTCAGAATGCAGGTAGGTGAATTCCAATGGTTGAAGGCAATCACAGAGACAGAGAGTGTTTACTCTTGAACAGGTTCGACTTTAATAGTAAGAACACAGAGTAAATTCTAAGAGAGAACAAGTGCTAAAGCACAAGTGTAAGATAAGGTAAATGGAAATGGCTTATTGGAAGTCCACAGTAGAACCGTCCGCGTTATCCCCGAACGCAATTAGTGAAGACCTGACAATGGACAAGCAGAAGAGAGGTATGTTAAATAGAGACAAAATACCAACATTCCACACACACCCCTGTGACAGCCAATCAGGAACCACCCCTAAGTGACAGCACTAATTGACAGGGAAATGACAGGTGACAAGCCCAGTGACATATGCCAGGAATGTGGGTGGTCACCGACCGAGGTCGGTGTCCAGAACGTAACAGTAAGTAGGTATGCCTACAGCCGAATTACACAGGGGAATACAGTGTATGTATATATTTATTATATATACCCATAATATTTGTACACCTGAGACTGACTGTATATAAATAAATATGAGCAAATAAATAAATATATGAGTACTGAAGACACTATAGCGGTATGAACATAATTAACACTATGGAGAGTATAATAAAACAATATGCGTATATATATATATATTTATATATAACAGAGAATAAGACTAATATGACTGGTATGAGTGTAAAGGAGTATGCCAATGCTATACGGGTGAATAGGTGGATGTATATGAGTGCACGTGGTGAGAATAGGGTGAAAAGGAATCATCTCTCTAGTTGTTCTCGAGTTCTGACGCCGTTAGTTCTCCTGGCAGCAGAGCCGGCCGTCCGAGCCCCTGGAAAACACAATCATTGGCATATATTCAAATACTGTCTGTTCCCAAATAAACATTTGAGAATAAGCTGTAATTATTTGTAATAAAACTGTGTGAAGGCATAAATGATAATAATTAAATGATAATATAAAAATTATTATAACACAGTACAGGTGTTATAGTACATAACATAACATAGTACAGGTTTCCTCTGTCATATAAAAACTTTTTTTTCTTTTTATTTTTTTTTAACGTTTTTTACATTGTATTTTATATTCTGATTAAGGTTTGTAGCTGTTTGGGTCCACATAATGTTTCCAAAAGATGCACTGTAGTGTAGAATGTAAAAGAAAAGCTGTGAGTGCTTGGCTTCTTGGAGTTATTAGGTTTTCATCTGACAGCGACGCCCTGTCGCCTCTGTCTCTGCTACATCCATTGAACAAAACCAAATAATACACCTCGCCATGTTTGTCACAAAACCGCCGTTTGAAAAACATCTATAAACAGACACTTTTACAGCCACAATTGCCAGTTCTCTGGTCTGCACGTGGCTATATTTAACCCCCGGGCTCTGTATAAATAGGAGCAAAAGAGAGTGAGGGCGGACGCGGCCCGGCTTAAAAAGTCTCGGAGGAAAACATTAGAACGTGCATACAGCAGCAAACCCCCGCCGTCTGGATTGCGGTCATGGAAACAGATGAATTGCGTCGTTGACTTTGTCTTCTCCTTCATCCCTTCCTTTCCAAAGTCATTGGTCTTTCAGGGAGCTCTATGAAGTAGAAGGCTTGGACTCGTTTGTTTTTTTGGGAGCCGTCTCCCGTCCCTTGAAAGATGAAGCTGGTATGTCTGTCTAAGGGCCCTGACACACCTTCAACAACTACAGGTGACAAGAGGCAACAAATTGATCCCTTTGCGTCTTTTTATTGAATTTTTTTTATTCTATTTTTTTTGGGGCTTTCTGTATTTTTCACCCATCCCAATTTAGTCATTATACCAATTCCCTTCCTGGTTGTTGCGCGCATTGCCTCACTGTCGGCCTGGGGCGGGTGTAAAAAGGAGTTTCACTGGGGGAACGTAGCGCCTGCGAAGGTTCGCGCTATTTCCCCCAGATCCCTTCCCTGCTGACCAGTAGGAGTCGCAGTTTACAACGACCAGGACTCATACCCCACTGGCTTCCCACTGGCTAACACTGCCAATTGTTAGTAGGGACGAGTCGACGACTGACCAAGCCAGAGGTACCGCTGACAGCTGGATTCGACCCCAGAGTCTCTGTGGTGGTAGGCGAGTGCTTAGTCCACTGCGCTACCCAGCCGCACCCCCCTTTGCGTCTTTTGACAAATCACCGCTAAGGAGGCCAACGCGTGTAGTACGTTCTGCATCTGCGCGGGGAAAAAACTAACTCTGCACACCAGGGGGAGTCTTATCTGTCCTGCAGGACTTTATGGCAGCTACAGGAGTACTGCTACTCTTGGTCCATACTGTATATGGACATAAACATGCGTTGTGACATTGAGGTAACATTAGGAATACCTCAATGTCACAGTGCACGTTCATACCCATATATGGATCAAGAGCACTCTCTCCTGGGTCGGCTACTTCCAACAAATACCCTGGCAGTTCAACGTGCGGAAACCCACGCTTACAGCGGACTACCACAGACTACTGCCGTTGGTGCGAGACACACCGCGAAAACCATGGGATATTAATGGGGGATTATCGTATGTAGACAGTCTGCAGACAGTTAGCTTGGTGTGTAGGGGCCTTTACGCTGATGGCAGCTTGGCTAATTTCTGTCTGTCTCTAATTTGAAGCCATAATCTACCACTGCATCAGTCTGTTTTAAATGGTCAGATTACATTTTATGTAAACTTTAGTGTTACGTACATTCATTTATTCATTCAACCTTTATTTTATCAAAGACATTATTGAGAGTTTCAACTCTCAGGAATACAGCACATAATACAAAAAAACAAGTCTATCAATTAAACAATTATAACAAGTGCAGACTGGGGTGAAATGGTTGGTCATTAAAGACTTTAACTGCCCATGTGCATTTTGTTAATTCCAATCTGGTGACAGCTCATAACATCCCAGAGTCCGTCACAATGTAAATGAGACAGTTTTGGAATTGTTGGAAAGTGCATTTTGTTACTTTTGACGATAGGCTAATGGTCCATATCCACTTCCAGTCATTGCACGCACAGAGATGACCTCCTGTCTGACTCTGTACTGCACGCACAGAGATGAGAAGGGTACCTAACCTCCTGTCTGACTCTGTACTGCACACACAGAGATGAGAAGGCCATGGTATCTAACCTCTTGTCTGACTCTGTACTGCATGCAGAGAGATGAGAAGGCTACCTAACTTCCTGTCTGACTCTGTACTGCACACACAGAGATGAGAGCCCTGCTGGTCTCTGACAAGAACAAGTTACAGGTTGAAAAAACCCTCAGCTCTGAACTCAGAATTCTGCATGTATCGTGCTTCCATTCAACAGACGGCAACACACGTGACGTCAAATTTCGCTCGCGTGAGACTTCCTCTCTAGATACTCTTCAATACCTGGCCAGGGTACTCCTGGGTCCTAGTGCCCCCATGTTACACTATATGTCATGCACATGTATTTTATATGTTAATAAAATTGCATTTATCTTTAGTCCTAATTCTGTCACTGTTTGATGTCACAAAGAAGGGTGTATCCAAAAGCTGCCTACAACATTTGTAACATGTGATGAAAAAGTAAACAAATAATGAACTGTATTAGACATTTGTTAATGATGAATAGGCTTCACTTTAGATTAGGGCACACAATAGCATCTGCAAATGATTTATAGATGTTTTATGAATGTCTTAACAAATCATTTGTTGAACATGAAAAATAAATGGAGATACAGTATAGTCGTTTTTTCATATCCATTTTCAAAGCATCTACAAATGTGTTACTACAGTACACATTAAACAACATTATTTAATGATGAACAAATCAAGTACAAACAATGTTGATAATGAGTTATAAATAATGTAGAACTAATCTGTAAATGTTATACAAATATAGTTATAAATGATCTAATAATCATTTATGAATGTATATAAATGGTTTGTTCATGGTTAGTTCATTATCCACTAATGCGTTATAGATACTTTGTAAATGTTATAGAAATATAGTTATAAATGATTTAATAATAATTTATGAATGTATATAAATGGTTTGTTCATGATTAGTTCATTATCTACAAATACCTTATAAATGTATTATAACAGGGTGTTATTATAAAGTGCTACCGTTTTCTCTTAATACAGAGTGATTTGAGATAAATGCTTTGAGTTGGTTATTTACCAATGATTCCAGGGTGTTTGCTAGGCAGGATAGTTTGGAGATTGGTCAATAATTATTTAGGTCACTCCACCTTTATGTAACGAAGACACGTATGCCAGGTAGCTTACTAGGTGACAAAGAAAGATTTGTTTGTTATTTGCTGTAATTGAGCAACTATAGCCTGGGAAGAAAAGGATCCAATGGATCCTCTCCAGTTGATTTCCTGGCATCATGGAATGCTTCAAAGCTTCAAAAACAACACTAGTAGAGAAAGGCTGAGAGGCATATGCCTCACAATGTGCACATGATCATGATTATCAAGAGATGTTCTGTATAATTATTATCAAACAAATGACCAGCATCAGCAAACATTTTTATTTAAGGCCAAGCAGATCTCCTTCCGTTTGGATATTAAGCAATCATTACATTTGGCATGTGTAGGTAAAGAAATAGTACACTTGTTTTTGTTAGAATCCACTGCCTTCCTAAATTTAGTAGGATCTGAATAAGAGCTGGTGACTGAATCCAAATAATATTTTCTTTGGCATTCCTCACAGATGATGCATTTGTTTCTAATTAGTCTAAATGAAGACCAATGGGATGGATCTCATTGGATCCCAAGTGTGTCTGGCACCGTCACGTGACACACTTGGGCTCTGTTCCTTTCCCTAATTAAGTTGATAATTTGGGTGTAAACCAAGGAGTTAATCTATCTTTTAGAAAGCCTTTCTACATTTCTTGAATTATTTTTATTTGTTTTTATGTGTATTTTCATTTATTTTATCAGTGTAAACTTGAATCATTATAATGATTTATTATTATTTGATTTGGCCTAGTGGGTTCAGTAATCAGCTGAGTTAAATTTAGGTTATCACTAACCTCCTTGAGGTAATTATAAGTACTACTCAGTACAACCAGTAAGTAGTCACCCATAACAATCATTTCAACATCAGAATACCAATAGGTAATGGAGCTAGCATCAGCAGATGGGGGTCTATTAGACCTCAATCACATTGATTGCATTATTAGGCTCCAAGTCAACCTTCAACACAAGAAACTCAAACCATTTTGGGACAGTGATAGTTCACATGTTGACAGAATACCCTCGGCCAGTTTGTGGCAGTGCCCAGGCCTTACTGAGAACATTGGTCCTCATTCTCGAACATACTTATGAAAAAGTTACGAACAAATTTCTTCGTAACTCCACTTACAAACTTCTTGGGCCAATTTTGACATTCTCCAATGGTTTCTTATCTGGGATTCATTGTTGTTTGTATATGTGCACAATGAATCGTTCCAGCAACAGTAAGCTTCTATTTTTCGAATGAGTTGTTTTATTAGGAGATTGCGGATATGCACTGCCCCCTGGTTGATGACCCCACTCACCAGCCCCCAGGCGGAGCGGGAGGTGGCCTGCAATAACAGTGCATGCACTCATTCCACCGTCGAGCACGGCATCGGCCTGCTGAAAAGACACTGGATGTGTTTGGACGCAGCAGCTGACACACCTCAGACAACCCTGAGCCCGCTGTTCCTCTTCCAGTGGCTGCAGCATCTCACTCCTGTGTTTTGTTATCCTTTTTTTGGACTCCGATTTCACTCGTTAACTCGCTATGCGGCTTTTTTTTGGTGGCCTTGTACCGTATTGACACTACTAAATAAGATGTCACGCTATAATGTCATGTTATACCCCTTACAGTTCTGCGTTTTAAGGTGCACCATGCACCATGTATATACCATATACACTAGGGGTGTGTAACCACAAAAACCACGGTTCAGTCCGTACCTCGGTTTTCGAAGTCACGGTTCGGTACGGTACATTTTCGGTAGGGTACTGGGGGTAAGTTGAGCATAGGGGTAAGTTGAGCCACTCCTTGCTTCTAGGAAACTGTAAAAAGGAAATTGAGCATGTGACCACAAATGTAGGAGTCTGTGAAGGTAAGAGCCACATGGCTAAAGTGGTTAGACATGTATGTCCAAAAATAATTTCACTCATGAAAGTTAATTTAATCTATCATCAGTTTCATGTGTTTTTAGACCAACATTTTTTATTCGTTTTATACCTCAGTATCTATAAGCTGCAACATGAGGTAGTAAACCTAGCATGAAAGTGCACCATTTTATCCGTTGGGGCTAATTAGGGAGGAAGGCGATATGGAATGAGAGACCGGTTCCCATGGGAGGTCTCATGCTAAACAACGTCTCATCTCTACACATCATCTGCGACGGTCCTTCCAGCTCTTACAATGCCAATCCAGCCTTCTGCAACCCAACCACCACCCAGCAGAACCGGCTCAACGCCTTGGCTTTGGAACCAACTCCACTATAATCCTCCCAAGCTAGGTAGCTCTTCTTTCTGCCTGCATATTGGTGTTGAATATTCAACTGTGAATGAATGCACCCCTCTTCCAGCTCTCCCGCAAGATTGACCTATATTCCATGAAGATTGGTTCCGGATACAGAATCCACTGGTGTTTTTTTTGTGCACACCCACAGCAGTTATTTTGTGGTTCAACGGAGCTTCTTTTTAAATCCTGCCCCCCCCCTCTTCTTTTAGTAACTTGTCTCATTGTGTGTCCTTCCCCACCACGGTTGTTGTTTTTAGCGTTAGTGTAAGTATCCCCATGTAGCCTATTTTAGCTTCCCTTGTGTGTGTCCCATGTTTGGTAGTGTGCGGGCAAATCCACGGCAGGTTTGGGTGAGTCCCTCGTGGCAGTGACAACGTAATTCCCCTAACCCAAGGAAGCCTACCACAAGTGTGTATTTCTTTTTGCATGTCTGTACGGTGAACTACAAGATACACTGACTATACGACTAAGGTAGTACCATGTACATGTCAAAATACTTCCCAAAGGTCAGTGAATACCATGACCACAACACCAGAGGGAGCTCAACAAATCATGTTAAACCCAGATTCGGCTCAAACAAGGGACTAAACACGTTTCGCAATTATGCCACATCAATGTGGAACGCCCTACCCACAGCTGTAAAGGAATGTGAATCACTACCCACTTTTAAAACCACTCTCAAAGAGCACCTACGGGAGACTGCAATTCGAAACTGGCCCCTGTAAATACCCTAACCCAACCCCCCCTCCAATGTACAGTAAATGTCCTAACCCAGTATCTAATGTACAGTTACAACCCCCCCCCCCCACCCCACCCACCCCACCTCCTACAATGTACAGTTTCTTTGTCAAATGTATATACTCTCTTCTCTTCTCTTCTCTTCTCTTTTTTTTTTTTTTTACTCTTTTTGTATCACAAACAGTACTGTATTTGTAAATCTGGTATGTCATAAATGTATAGATGTAGCAGTACTGTCTATCTGTATGTCATGTATGTCATTATGTTATGATGAATTGAAAATGGGGGACCCTGATGTAAACAAGACAAAAGTCTTTCTCTGGTCTGCATTGTGTGTATTGAGCTGTACTGTATTGTACCCATTCTGCAATCTGTTAATACAATTTTCAATCAATCAATCAATCAACATAAATAATTAAAAAATGTGTTGTGAGCCTAGCTCGCTGTATAGCATTAGCTTAGATCCTCAAGAGCATTTTCTTTGTACCAGTGTGGCCCACTGTGTGGTCATGCCAGTAGAGTAGTAGTGTTTTTATTGTGTGTTCTGCCTTGTGTGTGACAGTCACATAACCATCATGCCACTACTACCTTAAGTTACTGCCCTAACCCCTAACCCCACGCTGCACTTATAGTGAGCGCGACCGCATAGGTAAGCCAGGGCACACTCCACATGATAAGATATGATAAGCCAAGAGGGGAGGATTTACTTTATTGCCAGTTTACACAAGGCAATAGCAATTTGTCTTTCTGCAAATCCCTCCTAGCTACACATACCAAGGACTGAAACAGTGACCTTTTAGTTAGTAGTCGGCTGCTCTACCTTTGGCCATCCTGTCACCCCCAAGATAAGATAAAATAAGTTAAGATAAGATAAGATAAGATAATCCTTTATATTGCATTGACTATACAGTGCAACAACAATGTATTTTGGCTGCACACAAATGCACAGTCTCGTGGTTTGTCATCTGAAGTGTCTTCTTCTTGAGTGAAGGAAAAACAGGAGAGGAGTACGGCGTATGGATCCATGCCGCTGTGAAAGAGAACTGATAAATATGAGGTTCAGTCGATGCAATGTCCCACCGTTACCTCTCGGCCAAACCCTATATGCCTCCACATGGGCAGTCATTTAGTCTAAAACTGGGATGCTCCAGACCACAGCAAAAATCACATTTTCAACTGAGGCCCATTTTGTGGTG
>NC_140176.1:22681696-22751696 GCF_963971535.1 Notolepis coatsorum | reverse complement strand
TTTAGTGGAATACACAAAACACGTTGTCATTTTTCGGCTGATTTATGAATCGTTTTCAAATAAACGCTAGATTATCGATAGTATATGTGTACTCTTATGCACGCTAGAGAAGCGGGCTGAAAAATCTATTATCCATGACCTGGTCAGCGTTAACGTCATACACACACACACACACACACACGCTGCGATGGCTGAGAAAAAAACATCTGATTAACCCAATACTGGTCAAATAGAGTCCTTACCTCACATCAGATGTTCTGCAAAAAGATGTATCCAATTCCTGATCGCCATTCCAAATATTGATCGCATTTATTGATCCAACGTTATAGCACCAAAACACATAATCGACGCTGCTCCAAGCCTCGCCAGTGAATATGATAACACGATACTGCTTGTCAGAGAAGGGAAAACCCCGGACCGGAATTTTTTTCTGATGCACATGCCCACCCAATCCAATCCAATGATGTGCATTACCATCCGGGAGACGATAGGCGGGGTATTTGCCCTTTTCTAGCTCAGACCCATTCACAATGATAACGTCAGGCTGGATGGATGAAAAATGAATGGATATCGCTAATAAAAGAAATAATGATTAAACAATCAGAAAACTCGTCATTGGCACTCAAGTTCAACGCATGGCGAGTTAGCACGACTAATCTCGTCGTTGGCACTCAATGTGTTAACTCACTTACACATTCATTAACTCACTTATTTCTCTCCGAGATTTTGGGGAGGATCACTACAGAAATGCATACATTAAAATTAGGGATGCTCGATATTGGCTTTTTTACCGATACCGATATACCGATATTGTCCAACTCTTAATTTCCGATACCGATATCAACCGATATCAACCGATACCGATATATGCAAGGTTTCCCCCCCCAAAAAACTGAATAATTTCAGGTAATTAACATTACATATCTCTTGTTGTGGAATTAACACAACATTATGCATACTTTTGACAATAAATAAAATCTGAATTTGTTCTTACTTGCTTGCCTGGGTAAATAAAGGTTATAGAAATGTTAAAAAAAAAATTTAATTTTTTTTAACCCCATACCGATATTTTCCGATATCACATTTTAATGCCGATATCGGCCGATAATATCGGTAGGCCGATAATATCGGACATCCCTAATTAAAATTGTGCTTCGGCAAAAACAAATGATCACTAAATCTGGAGAAAACTAAGATCATGCTGTCTGGAAAACATAGCACAAATGTACAGGTAAACCTGATGATACACATAGAAAGAGTTTATGAGAATACATTTCTTGGAGTCATCATAGACCACAAAATAAGCTGGAAACCCCATGTAAACCATGTCCAAGATAAACTGGCAAAATGCACTGGAATTCTAGGGAAAACTAAACACATATTGGATCATAAATCATTACACACTTTATACTGTTCAATGTTTTTACCGTATCTGTCTTACTGTGTGGAGGTCTGGGGAAATAACTACAAGTGCACCCTACAGCCAATATGCATATTACAGAAAAGAGCCATGAGGACAATAAACAAGGTAGGATATATAGAATCCTATATCAAACACCTTGAAATGGATCTGGTCAAATTTAAATAATAATCTGAGAGGAGACGAGAGCTAAACTTAAAAATAAACTCATGTCAGAACCCAAATGAAAAGCATGTGCATGTCAATCTGTGGGGTGTACTTGTGGAACAGTCTGGAGTTAGAGCTAAAACAGAGTACAAACATAAATCAGTTTAAAAAGATGTACAAAAAAACTTTCTTAAATGGGTATCTGAAAGAGGAAGTGTGTTGATTGGGAGTATAATATCTAAGATGTAAAAAAAATTTGGTCTTCATATCATATGGTATTTATCCTGTTAATCTGTAGACCGTTTTCGCCCTAAAGGTACATGCCTAAGTAAATGGAAGATTGCTCCACTTCTGCAAGGTCAATTTGCATGTTCTTGGTATCTAGGAACATCTAGGGACCTGGGGGTATGTATTTCCAGTGTCAGAAATATTGTGTCTGTTACTAGGCTGAGTAAATTGTAATGAATAAATTAATTATGATTAATTATGATTTATGATTTTGATGATGATGATCAAAAATGTATACGGGGCACGAGAAAATGCTCACTGAGCTCATTCACCACCTTATTGAGATCATGTGTACAAAAAATCTAAGAAAATGAACCGCGGGAAGATGAACAAAGGATTTGTAGATACAGTAATTAATGATAATCGACTTCAATTATAAATTCATATTTGACCTTGAACTTGACCTTGACCTTATTATGGCCAAATCATACATCAATGGATAGGGAAAATGCTCCTCTTTCCAATGGCAGGGTTGAATCTGGATTTAGTCATTTCTTGCAGTTTTTCCGATAATTAGCATTTTCCGATAAATTTGTATTTCCGATCAAACATATAAAACATCGGTAAAAATCTAAATATACAATTTGACTACTGTTTTTGATAGGGTTATGGTCTTTACTCTTGGCTACAAAAAAAATATTTAAAAACATTGACCTCTTAACATCCAAGGGCCCACATGTGGACGATTCTTTGCTGACCTCTAGTGGCTCGGGTGTGCATTTCTTTTAATGCAATATATAGATAAAATTAAAGCCCTATTTGTTGCCTGTCGATTGCCCTTTCAGGTGACAAAATCCGTTCAGCGGTTCTCGAGTTACATGCCGATATGTGAGGCGTGCCCCAAAGTACGCAAAAGTACACATTACCACCCCCGACTCCCGGGGCTCTAGCTCCGTCAATCATTTGGCGATCTCGAAAATCTTTACACAGGGTTGTAGCCAATGAGTGAGTAAGGCACTGGATGTAGTCACCGCCCACAATCAACAATTCGCTCAAGAACAGAGTGAGTGGAATTACTTCCTCAAACGGGTTGACGTGCGCGGGTGCCAACAGAGACAGCAGAGAACGAGCGAGCGAGAGAGGGAGAGAGATAGATAGAGAGGGAAAGAGAGAGAGAGGGACACAAGCATTTACACACAACCTCCAGCCCCGTACGTGGGAGTGTGTGTGTAAATGTGTGTGCGCGCGGGGATGGGGCTTCTACACTCGCATATCACTGTCAAAATATCGCTGCGCGCGCCCATATTCCGATCCGTGCAATAATATTCACAGGGGTATATATTGTCATTTGAAACAAGTTACCAATGCATTGTCCCATGGGATTATGCCCCCCTGAGGCGACATTAATTAGTATCCCCCTCCTCTATCTCTCTCAGTCTGCCAGTGCAGACTGTGGGTGACTGTCACTCAAAGCGATTATGGGCGGAGCCCAGCCCAAAACAGCTTGAAATCTTGAAGTGGAAAAATGCTGCTTTAGAATATTTGATTAGAAATACAAAACAATGAATTTTTTGGAAAAAAAACAGATGTGTTCCATAGACTCACAGGAATTGTATAAAGTTGCCCAAATAGTGAAAGGAATAGCAATGCATGTCCCCTTTAAGTAATTGGCCACATCCAGCTTGTCTGTGATGAGAGTGTTTTCTGTCTTTATGTTTATGTTTGTAAATCTGGTTTTAAATGTTTTACTGCAGCCTAGTTGGTTGTTGAGTCATTTCTAAAGTTCACAGGGTTTGTTTTTGTTTTCCTCAGTTTTGTCATTGATGAATAATTTTTTTGCAGATTTTATCATGGTGTTTACATCGTTTCTTACTCTGTTTCTTTGTTCTTTGAGTTCAACCACGTGGACTGTTCACTGTTTGAGCTTTTGGCAAGCTTTGACTGACTTTTATGAAGTTCAGAGCATTTTTTTTCTCTGGTTTTGAATTGATTGTGGTCAGTATGTCTGAGTGCATTCATGGCTCAGCGTGATTTTTAACCCTGGTGGTTCTTAGGGGGGCCATGTTGTTTAGTATTGTTGAGAATTTGGTTTTGAATTCAAGCCATGTTTCTTCAACTAGTGTACCACTGAGCTCATCTGACCAGTCTAGGCTCTCCAGTTCTTGGTTAAAGGCCTCGCTAGAGTAGGTTTTGAGGTCCCTAGATGTGACTGTTTTTTGTGACAGCCGGCCTTTTGTTTTAGATTTTTGCGAGTACAGAATATCATATAATGATCGCTTAACCCACATGCTATAACCCCTTTATTGGAGATCCTGGACTTGTCAGAGTTTCAGAATGAGATCAATGGTAGTTTGTGTTGAACCACACACTCTTGTGGGTTGGGTGATTAGCTGGCTGACACTTGTGCAGATCACAAAACCTACTGAAGGACTTGGAAACTGTCCACACTGCTAGCCTGATCAGTAGCATTACATCCGGGCCACACCGCTAACCTGATCAGTAGCATTACAGCCGGTCAACACTGCTAACCTGATCAGTAGCATTACATCCGGGCCACACCGCTAACCTGATCAGTAGCATTAGGCTACAGCCGGACCACACCGCTAACCTGATCAGTAGCATTACAGCCGGTCCACACCGCTAACCTGATCAGTAGCATTACATCCGGTCCACACTGCTAACCTGATCAGTAGCATTAGGCTACAGCCGGACCACACTGCTAACCTGATCAGTAGCATTAGGCTACAGCCGGACCACACTGCTAACCTGATCAGTAGCATTAGGCTACAGCCGGACCACACTGCTAACCTGAGCAGTACATGTGCAGCACACTGTGAACGTCTGGCTTTTCATCTGGGTGCCGATCAGGCACATGCACACATAGAGGCCAAGGGGTGCTTGAGCACCTGCCTTTTTGAGCATCATCAAAAAAGTGCCCCTTTTGAAAAAAAATTATAATAATAATATTTTTTTTTATTTTTTATTTTTTTTACCGTTACGCATATAGACTGCCCTTCCAACTGAAAAATGTCAGGATAGAATCAAAATATTAGGTAACGAGAGAGAGATGCCCCATATTCCATTGTATTCCGCTGTGGCGCATACAGTTGAATGCTGGTATTACACTCATTGAGGGACACGAAGAAGTCAAGTCCGATGTGATTTGGGAATCTCAAATACAAATCGGGATTGGAATAAAAAATGCATTTATATTAAACAATACAGAATATACAGCACTTCTTGGGGTCTGTAGGGTAAGCACTTATTCCCTCCCCCCTGAACATTTATGGAGATGTATGGGCCTTTTAAGTCAGTGATAAAAGTGTCTTTCAAGGATAAGTGAGCTCCTGCACTGATTATTATAGTTCAATATTCAATATTTGATCACCAAAACCCCCCAAAAAGCATAAAAATGGGGCCCCCTGCCCGAAAAGGGCCCTTAAAATTCGGGCTTGCGCGCTATGCGCGCTCGGTTAATATATACATACAAGTGTAGTGCCCTTTTCAGCCTTTGAGCACCTGCCCCTCTAAAGTCCTGTGCACGTCCCTGGTGCCCATGTTAACTGGTTAGAGCAGCCGTACTTGAGCAGAGTGGCGCTGCCCTGTGGCAGCAGTAGCATGTCATCCTAGAGCCTATTTTCTAGCGTGAGACGCAAAATAGACTTGAGTGAAAACACTTTGTTGATGCCGCTGTCTGTGTGGACACCATCATGCGTGCGAGCCATCAGGTACCCGCTGTGGACTGGGGCTTAGATTTACAGTATCTTTTTATTAGTTGTACCGTGTTTACTGTGGCAGGTGCATTATGGTCTACTGCAGATTCTGGATCTGTCAGGAAATGGATTTCACCGCTTTAAAACCTGGAGGTGTGTGTGTTTGTGTGTGTGTGTGTGCGTGCGTGCGTGCGTTCTTGCGCGCGTGTGTGTTTGTGTGTGTGGTTGGCCTTTACAGAATGTTCCAAAACACTTTGAATGAAAGCAGCTGCGGCAACACAACAAGAGAAGTCTGATTGTGTGTGTTTGTCTGTGTGTGTGTGTGTGTGTGTGTGTGTGTGTGTGTGTGTGTGTGTGTGTGTGTGTGTGTGTGTGTGTGTGTGTGTGTGTGTGTGTGTGTGTGTGTGTGTGTGTGTGTGTGTGTGTGTGTGTGTGTGTGTGTGTGTGTGTGTGTGCACGCACATGTGCCTTGCAGGATATTACAATATAATCACTACGATAGGGTTGTAGTCATTTCATGTGTTAGGAAATCACAAACACACATTAATACACATCCAGAAAAAATACCATCTTACTGTACATGTATTTGGACACACACACACACACACACACACACACACACACACACACACACACCTACACACACACACACACACACAGTCAGATCTAAGCTGAAAGAGATGATTATCTAATGTTGTTTCTTTTTCAGAGACCCCTCTGAGATTGTGTGCATGTGTGTGTGTGTTCTCCATAAGGTTGAATATAATATATATATACAGTATATACGTCTGGAAGACATTAGCAGGCTCCACCAGTCCAGAGTGTATGAATCAACCTGTGGGGAAATCTTAGGCTTTAATCAGTAATTCTGGTTCCATTTCACACACTTTTAATGGATCGGAATGTCAAGGCTTGGAGTGGGTATTATTAGATTGCCTATTCAATCCTTCGAGGAGGAAAAGGTCCCTGTCGGAATTATGTAATGGTACACCCCTGAACTCTCGCAGAGCAAACCATTTATCGAGGGGACAGGGTTTGCTGAAACTTATAGTGTAGACTCTAGTGTAGAGCATGCACACACACACAAACACACACATAGACACACATACGTGTGCAAATGCGCACGCACACACGCACACACACTAGTACCCCACAGACATACAAACACACACACACACACGTGCACACACACATTTTTCTTTCGCATCATAGCTCTCTCACATCGACACTCAATTAAAAACAGTCGTCCTAATCTCCTGTCAGCTTCAGTGATGTGACTGCAGTCTGAGCTGCTGTCCCAACAGCGCCAGGTTACAACATGCATTCACTACACACTGCAGTGTCGCTCCCGGACCACAGCTACACCCTCTCTGTCATCACAGGACAGTAGGATCAAGTCTCAACAGGAGATGACATCATCATGGAAGTCATTGTGTGGATATAAACAAGCTGTTCACAATCATTGCCTGTGGTGATGTCACATGGGGGGACACAAGCAACGGATTAACTTTAATGAATCAATTACTGTACCTGTGCTTTTTAGAACCAGGAATCCTGATAGCAAAACAAAAGGGGTGTGTGTGATGTGATATATGTTCCAAATCAAATCAAATCAAGGTGTATTTGTCACATACTCTGTCGTACAATGTGCAGTGAAACGCTTGTTGCTGACTCCTTAAAGGGGAACTATCTTACTATATCTTTAACTTTTTGCGCAATTTGACACAATTCCTGTGAGTCTATGGAACACATCTGTAAGGGTTTTTTTTTCAAAAAAAAAATGTGTTTTGTATTTCTAATCAAGTACTGTAGAGCAGCAGTTTCTGCCCTTCAAGATTCCAAGCTGTTTTTGGCTGGGCTCCGCCCATACTCGCAATGCGCTTTGAGTGACAGTCACCCACTGCACTGGCAGATACCTTTTTGGGGAGAGAGAGAGAGATAGAGAGGGACTAATTAATTTCGCTGCGGGGGGCATAATCCCACGGTAACTTTTTTTTTTTTTTTTTTTTTTTTACTTTATTTTTTAGCGTTCATCGCTTTTCTGGTCAAGCATGACCGACAGAAACAGGTTGAAATGGGATGTAGAGCAGGGGAAGACATTCTGAGAAATGACGGCGGGTCCGGGAATCGAACTCGTGTCCCCCAGATCCGTGACGAGCACGGTTTTCCCTGACGCAGAAATAGCGCCGAGATATGCGGTGAGCTACGGGAGCTCCCCCCATGGTAACTTGTTTCAAATGACAATATATACCCCATGAATATTATTGCACGGATCGGAATACACGTGGGAGCGTGCGCAATGATATTTTGCAACAGGTTGACGTGATACAGTGAGTACGAGAGAGAAAGCGAGAGAGAGAATGAGCAAGCGAGAGAGAGAGACAGAGAGAGCGAGAGAGAGAGCCTCCTCCCAGTCCCATTACCTTCCCACCCGTTTTATATAGTTCTCTGGTTGATTCACGATGTGTGTGTGAACAGCTGAAGGTCTCTGCTAAATAACCGCTTCCGCATTATTTCCACTCACTGCTCATATAAACGTATCACAGTTGATTGTGGGCGGGCGGTGGCAGATCAGTGCCTATTCACGTCAGCGAGCGAGTTAAATCAGAATGGCTTGGTTCAATGGGGGAGGATTTTGTCTCATCTGAACTGGAGGAATGCGCCAAAAATAGAATTTGAGACCTAGACAGTGTTGGTACAACCCCACATTGCTAGAAAACAATGCAAACCCCTGGAAAAGGCCATTTATAAGATAGTTCCCCTTTAAGTGTGCTACTACACAATAGATAAAGTGTAAATATATACAGGCAAAATATATACCTAATATATATATATATATATATATATATATATATATATATATATATATATATATATATATGAGTGGATGGGCTGTCAAATATAATCATTTGTATATTCACAGTATATAGTTTTATAAATATAAGAATATATTGAATAATATAAGATTATAGGACACACAAATATGGATATGTATATAATGCTATCGATATGTATATTCACAGAAGATTCACAGTATATCGGATTTTATAAATATATAGTGCTGGTGGTGGTGGTGTGGGGGGGGGTTGATCCAGTTGGGTCCTTATTCAGGATCTGGGTGGCCTGGGGGAGGATCTGGGTGGCCTGGGGGAGGATCTGGGTGGCCTGGGGGAGGATCTGGGTGGCCTGGGGGAGGATCTGGGTGGCCTGGGGGGAGGATCTAGGTGGCCTGGGGGAGGATCTGGGTGGCCTGGGGGAGGTTCTGGGTGGCCTGGGGGGAGGATCTGGGTGGCCTGTGGGAGGATCTGGGTGGCCTGGGGGAGGATCTGGGTGGCCTGGGGGAGGATCTGGGTGGCCTGGGGGAGGATCTGGGTGGCCTGTGGGAGGATCTGGGTGGCCTGGGGGGAGGATCTGGGTGGCCTGTGGGAGGATCTGGGTGGCCTGGGGGAGGATCTGGGTGGCCTGGGGGAGGATCTGGGTGGCCTGGGGGGAGGATCTGGGTGGCCTGGGGGAGGATCTGGGTGGCCTGGGGGAGGATCTGGGTGGCCTGGGGGGAGGATCTTGCTGGCCTGGGGGAGGATCTGGGTGGCCTGGGGGTAGAAGCTTCCCCTGAGTCTCTCCCCGTGGCCTTATGGAGGTGGTACGTTCTACCTCAGCAGAGAGAAGAGGCCCTTATCCAGGTGGTTGGGGTCCTTCATGGTTCTCACTATAGATGATAGTGTAGATGTCCTGGGTTTGAGGAAATGTACCCCCTGTGCTACGTTCTGCTGACTGTACCACTCTCTGCAGGGCCTTGCGGTGCAGCGTGGTGCCGTTCCCATACCAGGTGGTGATGGTCCTTGTCAGGAAGCTCTCAACTCCAATGAACACATGTTGAAGATACAGTACAGAAGAGACCATTTGCACACTTACTCCACAGTAGGGCTGTCCCCGACTAAGGATTTGGATAGTCGACTTTGATTGGCAGAAATTTGCCGATAGTCGACTGGTAGAAACTAGGAAAGCAATATCACAATTGAGAGATGGGAAAGCAGCGGGACCAGACACCATTCCGAGTGAAGCATTCAAGACCGACATCACTACAAGCATCAAAGCACTCCATCCCCTCATGAGGACAATTTGGCAAGAAGAAAGGATACCCAAAGATTGGAAAGAAGGCTACATAGATACCAAAGAAAGGGGACCTTGCACTATGCAAGAACTACCGGGGGATCACGCTACTTTCGACCGCCAGCAAAGTCTTCAACATAATAATTCTAGATAGAATGAAGACTACCGTTGACATGTGATAGATTAATATCTAATATCTTCTAAACTCTTCTATCTAAGCTCCTCTGGTCGTCTCCCTCACGCTGCATGTGGCCAGTGGGTCGAGTGACGATGCCAGCCAGGAATAGAAATACATTGACCTGTGTGACCTCTGTATCCAGGCACAGGCCAGGTTTATACTATGAGGAGAAAACCAGATTCATCTTTAGACTACTACCATATACGACCAAGCATGTCTGGTCATCATTTTTAACCAGTGGCTCGCTAAATTTGGAACCCACATAGTATTTAAGCCATGATTGTGTCATCATTCTGGAGCCTCAGCCACACAGCCCCCATGGAGGGCTGTGGTCTCCAGGACTGTTCCTCGTTCTCTGTGTTCCTGTGTCAATAAATACTATCGATTGACTTCACCTTCGTCTCCTGGCTCATCATATCAATCAAAGAACTCAGTTTTATACTAACACATGCTCCTCAGAGACCATCAAGCAGGATTCCGGAAAGAAAGGTCATGCATAGACCAGATCGCCACACTGAGGAAGATCATCGAACAGTCCCTGGAATGGAACAGCTCCTTATACATCAACTTCATCGATTTCAAACAGGCCTTTGACAGCACTATGGAATCCCACCGAAGTACATCAACATCATCAGATGATCATATGACGAGATGACAAGTAGGGTACTGCACAGAGGGGAGCCCTCAAACCCGTTCGAGATAAAGACCGGAGTGAGACAAGGCTGCCTGCTGTCTCCCTTCTTGTTCCTGCTGGCCATTGATTGGACCATGAAGAAGACAACCGAAGGAGCCAGAAACGGCATCCAGTGGACACTGATGCACCAGGTTGAAGACCTCGGTTTTGCAGATGACCTAGCTCTCTTATCACACAGTCACCAGCAAATGCAACAAAAGACCAACAAACTAAAGGAAACAGCCTCAACTCTAGGAATGAAGATCGGTAAAAACCAAGATTATGGCCATCCACACATTGAACTAGACTGGAGAGGCCATCGAAGAAACTAACTCCTTCACCTACCTTGGGAGCGTAATAGATACAGCGGGTGGCACAGAAGAAGACATCAGAGTGCGAATCGGAAAAGCAAGAACGGCATACAACCTACTTGGTCGAGTATGGAGGTCTCGCGAAATAAAAACAAACACAAAGCTGAGGATCTTTAACTCCAATGTTAAATCAGTCCTCCTGTATGGCTCGGAGACCTGGAAGACAACTGTAGGGCTGAAGCAGAAAGTAAAGTCCTTCAGAAATTCCTGCCTCCGCCGCATTCTAAGAGTGAGATGGCCAAATGGCATTACAAATCTGGACCTGTGGGAGCGCACAAAACAACTACCCCTGCCAGAAGAAATAAAGAAGAGAAAGTGGATGTGGATAGGCCATACCCTGAGAAAGGAAGGAAGACACAAACATCACCTGGCAAGCCCTACGATGGAACCCACCCGGAAAGAGGAAACGTGGCAGGCCTCGAAACACCTGGCGCTGTTCTTGGGAAGGGGAAATGAAAGAGGCTGGACTGGGATCGTTCGGGAGGCCAAAAAACTTGCAACATGGAAAGAAATCGTCAGTGGCCTATGCTCCGCAGGGATTGCAATGGCCTAAGTCAAGTCACTCCACTGTAGTATAATATATCACTTACTCCACTGTAGTATAATAATATCACTTACTCTACTGTAGTATAATATATCACTTACTCCACTGTAGTATAATAATATCACTTACTCTAGTGTATTATAATATATCACTACTCTACTGTAGTATAATATAACTTACTCCACTGTTGTATAATACTGTAGATCACTTACTCTAGTGTATTAATATATCATAAATGTTGTGAAAAATAATGATTATTATATTAGCATTGTTGTCAGTCTTCCTTCTTCCACTTGCCTTCACAACCTAGAATATGACATGGCCACTGATGATGTTACAGTTTGCAAGGAAAAACTGAAAAATGTTGGTTCCACCTGAGAACCAACTTTTCAGGTTCCGAACTAATACATTTTGGGTGTGAACACGCCAGCCAGTTCAAAATCAGAGCCCTGCCAGTGTGAAAGATATATGTGCCAATAACGTTCAGGCAGACAGAGGCTGTTCTCTTGACACTAGGGCTGTCCCCGACTAAGGATTTGGATAGTCGACTATGATTGGCCAAAATTTTCCGTTAGTCGACTATTAGTCGACAAAAATAAAAAATAAAAATAAAAGAAAGTATAATATTTTTTTATTTTTTTATTTGTATCATTCCATTTGGGCTGTGGGGGATGCTTAATGTCTGAAGGAGTCGACTGAAGGCTTCTTGTCCTCTGCAAAAGCATGCAATTGGTCCACTGATGGATACATCTTGATATTTGTCTAGTCTAGTGTGTTCATTAGACGGGTGAAATCCTCTTTCAGTGCCTCTGTGCCTGTTTTCGTAGGCAGTTAGCCTCTGGTATGCGTGCCATTAGCGTTAGCCACGCTTCTAGGCCTCTTTTCTTTTGGAAAGAATGATAAAATAAATTACATTTTTTTTTTTTTTTATAAAATCTATTTTTTTTCTTTTTTTTTTACTAAGAGGTTGGCAGTCGACTACGGCTCCTTTCGACCGATTAGTCGACTAATCGACTAATAGGGGTCAGCCCTACTTGACACCATCCCGCTAGAACCTTTACCTCTTCCAGGTAGGCCCTCTCGTCGTTTGCAGAGATCAGGCCCACCACTACTGTGTCATCAGCAAATTTGATGATTGTGTTGTTGTTCCGCTGTGCCACACAGTCATGTGTGTACAGGGAGTAGAGGAGGGGACTCAGAACACAGCCCTGGGGGGCCCCTATGTTGAGAGTGATGGATGAGGAGGTGCAGTTGCCTGCTCTCACCACCTGGGGTCTGCCCGTCAGGAAGTCCAAGACTCACTGGCAGAGGTCTGTGTGACTGTTTTGTGACAGCCGGCCTTTTGTTTTAGCTTTTTGCGGGTACAGAAAATCATATAATGATCACTTAACCCGCATGCTATCACCCCTTTGTTGGAGATCATGGACTTGTCAGAGGTCAGAATGAGGTCAATGGTGGTTTGTGTTGAATCACATACCCTTGTGGGTTGGGTGATTAGCTGGCTGAAACCGTGCAGATCACAAAACCTACTGAAGGCCTTGAAGACGGGTGCTGCTTTACGTAGCATATCCGTGTTCCAGTCCCCAATAAGAATCTTTTCTACACCCTCCACCCCAGCTAAACACCCATCAGGTGTGTCATAGAAGCCACTCTGTTCTGGCGGTCTATAGATTGTGCCTACTAGTACTGATTTTGCCCTTTCGAATAAGATTTCAATCCAAACTGTTTCAATTTCGTCATGGTTAAGGTCAGTACGGTTGATGAATTTGATATCTTTGTGAATATACACACAGACGCCACCTCCATACTGATTCCTATCCCTCCTGACTATTGAATAGTTTTCGATTTCAATCTCTGGATCCTGTACAGATGAATCTAGTTTTGTTTCTGTGGCTACGGCTCGCTTACGTTTTGCATGTGGCCCTCGCCTTATAAGGAGCTGGCGGGGCGTGTCTGTATGCAAATTCAGGTGTACGAGAACATGCTTCCAGTTTGAGAATGAGTGACATATACTTCATTCAGGGATCACAGCTGCGATCATTTTGGCATCTTAAGAGAACCTCTCCACGCGTTGATGAATCCTGCGGTAACTGTCGTAGGTTTTCTCTTACAAACTTCCAATATGATTATTTAAGAGGAAACAATGTTGGTGAAGAATGTCCATTGTCTATGGGACACAAACAACAAACCTTTTTGTTTTTTTTACCACCAAGCCCGACAGAGATCATTACCCCGACCGGCGCCTTGTCCTCTAGGCCCAGCAAGAGCTTGGGAGTAATTGCACCGTAACAATGAATCAATAGAGCCAAACCCAAGGCAATATAAACAGCGCCCTCATTATGTCACCGTGCTAAACTGTCAAATTGCTCTGATACCGCAAGAGGGCTTTTACACAAAGCACTTAGCCAATCTCACAAGATGAGGAGTGAAATTGAATGTGCTGTTTGAGTCAGCTTGGGGGAAAGCTGTCATCATGAAGAGAACAGAGAATCACAGACACACACAGGTAGCTGCATATTCACACTACACGCAATAACACTACGTTTGAGTGCAGCCTAGATCAATCATCTGCATCAGGTGTCCCCGACTTCCTGTCTGGCAGGTTGGTGGGCACCTGGCTCCCTCTAGAGGAAGAAAAACAACACTACTGTTAGAGAAGCTGTTTGGCTTTTCCTTTGTTTCCTTTCTTTGGCAGTGCCCAAAATGTAGGGATGTGTCCCACTAATGGCCTCAGTGGAGGTAAGTGGAGGTAGGTTTACAGTATAATATTATATGATATATTGTATCATATATCATATGTATACACTCTGTCAGGATCTATGGGTAACAGTAACAGTACTGTATATTTGCTATCGTATATGTCACAAATGTAACAGTACTAAATACCTGTATGTCATGTATGTCCCTATGCCATAAATGTCATGTATGTCATAAATGTCACTATGAATTGAAACTGGGGGACCCTGATGTAAACAAGACAAACGGCTTTCTCTGGTCTGCATCACCTTAACAATTGTGTGTATTGAGCCGTACTGTATTGTACCCATTCTGCAATCTGTTAAATTAAGTTTTCATTCATATAAGTAGGCCTACAGTATGGCATTTGGCGTATATTCTTATCTTACAAGATACTTACAAGAAGTAAACCAGTAGAAAATATCTACTGTTAATTCCTGTTCCCTAGTCTGTTAATTCCATACTCAAGCAACATATGGGAAATTATTTATACTATTTCCTACTTACTAACGATGTACATCAGTGGAGTTCTTTCCCAGCTAAATCAGTGCCTGTCTTCATGCAGGATACCTGCAGCCACAAGACAAACGTACTGCATGTACACAGACGCTTCAGTCTGTGTACATGCCCTGAAATAAATGCTGTAACCTGCTCCACATTTCACCCAAATCAAAGACGTTTGTTTTTGGTGTCTCTTACAGTGAATTGGAGATGAACTTTCCATTAGTTGTGGCCTTTTGTGGCTAACTAAGGAGGAGCTGGGTATCCACTACGAAGAACAGCCTGCACACCCGCAACCCTAGGGTATGCATTGCATTGTGCTGAGAAAGGATGATCGACAACATCCTCAATGTGCAGGAATTACTGAATAGAAATGTCCGAACTTGCCCTTTAAATACCGGTAGCTGTGGTGAAAAGAAAAGGGACGTGCGAAACGACAATACAAAGTGTTGAAGAAATTTAAGGAATTCTGGAGAATATTTTAGACGGAGAGCTTTTCTTTTCACGTGCGCGTGGAGATGGAGACGGGAGAGGAGATGCAGGGTTAAAGTCTGAGTTCTCTGAGTGAGGAGAAAACACTTTCCCACGGGATCATAGTCACGGTGGCCTGAGCTGAGCATACCAGAAAGAAACATCTTGGTTTAGCTAGAAGGAGGAATATTCAGCCTCATGCTGACAGTTGTCTTCCACTGGGAGAATTATTGTCAAGAGTGATCTTCTCCCTCAGAGAGTGGAAACAGGAGAATATATGTAAATCAAGAGAATATAATTGTAAGTCAATTTCAACACAAAGCTATAACCTCCTCTCTCCAGCCGCATTCCTTACTTATATTCCGTTTAATAACTTGGCCACAAGTTCAGATGAACAGATACATAAATAACAAAGCTGTCATCTATACTCAGGCGAGGCTCGTGCGTGCCCCCGAGCGGCAGATGAGAAGAGGAGGGCAGGCTAATGGTAAGCACATGGCCGGAGAACACTTCTTGTCAAGAAACCATCGAGACAATCGGGAAAAACAAGCAAAAGCACCTATGAGCCTCAGAGAGAAACCTGGGAGGTTTATTTGTACTTGCTACTGCATGCTACTGAGATCTATCAGCAGAGGTGAAAAGTACCTAAGAAAGTGCATGAACAGGCGTATTTAACACCGTTCCGTTTACATCGCTCCCATCGGAGCAAGTTAGCCCACACTTCGTGAGTCCTTGTGTGGGGACAGCTCCGCAGGTGAGACCGTTTATAGGACTCACTGTGAAGAAGGCCATTGCTGACCAGCCCGTTCTCGCCCAAAAATATGTAAATGAATAAAGTACTAATCAACCACAGGAAAAAACATATAATGTATGATATGTTATATAGCCAAGTAATATATTTACATATTGTATCTGCAATGTACAATGTGTATTTATTACAAATAAGTACATATATTACATATTCATGCAATGTAAACGGTTTACATTTTCAGAAAACGTTCAGACTCATGATTTAAGATTTTCAATAAATCTGGCAAATCTCCACCACGGTTGTCATTAATTGTCTCCTTAAAAATAACGTTAATGTCTAAAACCAAATAGGCTGATTTATAATGATCCTTCCTGGGCAAATAAAGGTTAAAAAGAGAGAGAGGGAGAACCTCTTAACCGGTCGACTGTCAGGTGCTATCAAGCCTCAAGCCTACAGAGCTCACCGTACATCGCTGCACCGTTGACCCACAAAGCTCCCGAGAGCTCACTTTTTCCACGCTCCATTAGCTAATCCTCTTACTGTTCTCTTGTGAAGTAAGTCGTGAGACAAGGTGGAAACGTTTTAGCAGATTATCTTGGTTTTGTGATTGATTCGGGAATTAGCTCTGTGTCGTTCCCAGTGGATTAAATCGCTGTGAGATTATGTTTGCTGCCTTGACGTGAAGTTGCACAATTGTGAATCTAGGCTTGGAAATGCCATTTCCTGTTCAAACGCCAGTGGGAGCGTGTTTCTTGCAAAAACACAACTGCTGAAATTAAATGAAATAGATGCTGCTCACATATTTTTGCCTTGTTGCATTTTTCTCCTTTGCTGAAAAGGATGTTAATGCAAAATATTGCTAGCTGTTAATGAAGGTGGACGACTACAACCATACCCATTGGTCTAGGCAAGGGGAATGATTCTCACGTTGGATGCAAGAAGTCCCGGGTTTGAATCTTGGATGAGCCCTTACATTGGAGTTAGAGTTAGTTGTTCTTGTTCGCGGACGACTCAGCCCTGCTGGTCTCTGACAAGAACAAGTTACAACTTACAGGTTGAAAAAACCCTCAGCTCGGAACTTGACAGAATCTGCACCTGGCTCGCTGATAACAAACTATCATTACACCTGGGTAAAACAGAGTCCATTCTCTTCGGATCAAATAACAAACTCAGCAAGACAGACGGCTTCTCAGTTACAGTGGGTGACAATATTGTCACAAGGAAAGAAGAAATTACATACCTGGGTTCCATCCTAGAGGCAAATCTTCCTTTGTGACAAAATGGCATCCAATGTAATCAAAAAAGTCAACCAACGAACTAGATTATTGTACTAGATCTCCTCTCTGGTAAACAAGAATACCCTGAAGACTCTGGCAGGAGCACTCATTCAAGGGTACTATGACTATGCTTGCACCTCATGGTACCAAAGCACCTCAAAGGCACTAAAAACAAGATTACAAACAAACAGCACAAAACAAACTGGTCAGACTACTTACGCCTTTTACCCCATTTGGGGCATAGGCCGTCAACAAGGGTTCTCCAAGCATCCCGATCCTGAGCCAACCTCTCAAGCTGGCCCCAGGTGTGTCCCATCTTCTTGGCATCATCTTCCAAGTCTCGGTGCCAGGTGTTTCGTGGCCGGCCTCTCTTTCTTTTCCCTTGGGGGTTCCACCTGAGAGATTGTCTTGTGATGCTCAGGGATGGTTTACGGAGTGTATGGCCAATCCATCTCCAACGCCGTTGGAGAATCTCTTTCTCTGCTGGCTGTTGTTGTGTTTGTTGCCACAGGTCTTTGTTGCTGATGGTGTTAGACCAGCGAATTTGGAGGATTCGGCGCAGACAGGTGTTTAGGAAAACTTGTAGTTTATTGGTTGTTGTGACAGTGGTCCTCCAGGTCTCAGCGCCATAGAGTAGGACTGACTTCACGTTGGTGTTAAAGATCCTGATCTTGGTTGTGATGGAAATGTCTCTTGAGCTCCAGATGTTTTTAGTTGGAGAAAGGCTCCTCTGGCCTTGCCAATCCTGGCTCTCACATCAGCATCTGTTCCACCTTGCTTGTTAACCATGCTGCCCAGATAGGTGACGTTGTCTACCTCTTCCAACGCTTCTCCTTCCAGAATGATGGGTGATGTGTTGTCGGCATTGATTCTCATGGCCTTGCTCTTGGGTCACTACTGCTTGACCTTACTCCTAGAACCCACCTCACCCCTGCCCACTTTGACTACCTAGGATGGCTTAGAGTAGACGACAGAGTACAGCAACTTGCAATGGGCCTGGTCTACAAGATACACTACACCAGGTACCCATGTACATGTCAAAATACTTCCCAAAGGTCAGTGAATACCACGCCCACAACACCAGAGGGAGTTCCACAAATCATGTGCAACCCAGATTCGGCACAAACAAGGGACTAAACACATTTAGTAATTATGCCACATCAATGTGGAACGCCCTACCCACAGCCGTAACAAAATTTCCCACCTTCAAAACCGCTCTCAAAGACCACCTACGGGAGGCTGCAATTCTAAACTGGCCACCGTAAATGTCCAATCACCATCTCTCTGCAAACACACCATTATGTCGGGTTCAATGGACAGCAGCCCACCTTCCGTCACATTTCTATGCATTCGGTCATGGAACAGACATCCTTTACCCAATGGCTTCTGTTTGCCTGACTGGATGTTGATGGGGATTAACATGGAGGCAGTGGGATTTGACTCCACCCCTGTAAAGAGACTATAGCTCAAATATCCCTGTTTGAAAGCCTGTAAATAGACTAGAGCCCAAATATCAGTTTCTATATAGACACTTTGCTTAGAAATCTAATTTGTCTCCACCAGTGCCTAATAAATTAAAGAAATGCCCAATATGACCACCTTGTTCCCTCAGAACACAAACACCCTCCAGGTGTCAAAGGGACCTTTGGGGTGAGGAGGGTGAGTAAGAATACTGGTAAGCACAGGGCGTCATTCACAAATATGGGTAACAATAAACAATGCAATCTCTGAATGTCATAATTTCTCCATAATCTAAAAAGTAAGTTAGTAAATTAGTATCAAGGTCATCGAAGGCCGGAGAACATTATTAGAGTTGGGGGTATTTGTGCAGGGATGCGATGCAGCCACTCTGGTTGCCATGTCTGTTCAGTCATCCTCATAAGTACTTTGCTGCCATAGAAGAACATTCTGGTCTAAAGCAAACACAGTTAATTGCAGTGTTGTTGGGGCTGTGGAAATCCTGGGCTTGAGTACAACTGTTTCCAGGAAAATCCCGTCATTGGGTGGTCACTCCTTTGGTCGCTGACAGTAGCAATGGAAGATGGATCTACTCTCTCTCTCTATTTACATTTAGTCATTTAGCTGACGCTTTTATCCAAAGCGACTTACAAGTTCTGTACGACAAGTCATCAGGAAGGGTACAACTCTATCAGCTGAGTAACAATGTTCATCAAAGTGTTGCGTGTTACAGTGTAGGTTAGTTTATTAGGACAAGTGCATGACAGTAAGGTTAGTTAGGGTTATTTAAAAAAAATATATATACATATAACTATAACACACACACACACACAGAAATTGAACTGATTATCCAGGCTGCCATGCTAGGGGAGGGCCCTCAGAGGGTCTGGACTAAAATAATATTTAAAGGTTTTAAACTTTTTACTGAAAGGTGTGCAGGTGGGAAGGGGGGCACAGGGCCCAGAGTTTCTTGCTTAGCAGCTGCACACAGACACACACACCGTGCACACATTGCAGATGTGTAGATTAGGTAGTAAGAACACAAGGAACCCAGGTTACGGCTTTGAGGTACAGTTGCATAAGCCTCCAAGCAGTGATTGGTGGACTGACAGGCTGGGGGATTGAACACACGTGTGGCCTCTTCCACCTCAAGTACCTTCTCACTCTATAAACACAACTATTCAAAGGCAACGTTATCGCTCCATATTCATCAAGCACTTCACTCTAAAGGTCACATAAGTAAGATATTGTAATATTATAAGCATGTCATTCAACGGCTGACTCAAATCGGTCCTCACTGTTATGGACCAGTGTGATTACCGCTTAGCCTTTGAATTACGTACCTATTCACAGAATGAAACTTGGTTTTAGGCCACATGGGTCTCATTCCAAACAATCAAATACCTTACTGATAAGACCTTTAATAAGTTAAAGCACATACACAAACAGACAGACAGATATACACACGGACAGATACACACACACAGACAGACAGATATAGACACACACACAGATAAATACACAGATTGATTTACACACACACGTGCACCCCATATGTTTGCTATCTCATCCAGCAGAGGTCTTCAGGAGTATGCAGGCAGTACATATTCAGCTGTACCGGTGGCAAAATAGAGCTAACAGTGCTGTAGACCTACTGTACAGTACTGAGGTTTGAGAAGACACACACACTGTGTAACCTATGGTTTACATTCATGCTGAATTAGCCTAGAATCTGAACCCATTGGATTCTTCAACCACCGCAGAGTTCACAAACATGTTTGTGTGGGAAATCCCCACTATAATATAATGGCTACTGTGACACCAGACCACCATGATGCTGCTTTAAGACTAAATTTAAAAAAAATCATTCTGCCAAAATTTTCTAAAAATATCGGAAAATGTATTCGGATTGTTTCATTTGAATGAAAGGAAATGTGTACATAAAATGTTTGCCTGGAACCACAATGAATAACATATTCCAAAATAAAATCATAAAGTGAGGCTTTGAAAGCAGCACTGAAACTAAAAACAGAGAGCACCAATGCAGTGAATTCTGCTATTTGTTATGATGCAGAGATAGAGAAAGAGGTGTGTGGTTGTGCATTTGTGTCCCATGGTTTCACCAGTGATGTAGTTTCAGCCATAGCCAGGGTATGGTACAAAGAGGAGAGACCAAAGGTGTGTGTGTGTTCAAAACATTTGGGGCATAAATTCACATAAAAAGGCCAATTAATTTAGTGAACATAATAAAGTCACAGATCTTAACACGACCATACAAATACATCTAATCTTTCACATTCACAGTGCCTAATGTTTGCATATAATTACCAACTTAAAACGCCTTTCATCTATCTATTTTGGCGCATATTTCAGCACCATAGACAGAGAGCAGAGGTCTAATTGTCATCATTAGTTGTTTGTTTAAAACTACACAGAAAATAAAGAAATGCATTGAATTACATTGTTGTTGGTAACCAAATGGTGTTCAAATATGTGTATTATGCATAGCCTGAAATCCATGGACTGGTCGTAGCTGATGTTTGTATACTGCTCAAGCCGGACGCAGGGAAAGTGCACAAAATTAAGAGCTTCTTTCATCCTTTTCTCATCCATGATTGCTGGAAAGGGATACACAAGTCTCCTTTAATGGGCTGGCATTCATTTGTTTCTTCGATTTTATTATTTAGACAATTCTAAAAATATACATAATATATACCATGAAGATATTATACCCAAATGACACCCCTGGATTTGACCATGGTAACAGCCATTGTATGAATGATTTACCATGGTATAAGTAATGGATCAGCATTGTAACAGTTTTGTACTATACTGTACCTGTAAATAAGACCACAGTATAATCTCATATTAACCATGATACTGATGGTAATATCGTGGTATGTCCATAATATTTGGTCACTAACAACATAATGATGGAAATACCATGATACTTTTTTGGAAATACCATGATACTTTTTTGTAAGGGATGGGGTTGTTCCGTTTAGATGTGCTATCTAGAAGTGCAGAGACAGTGAGTAATTCACTGATCGGCCCAAGTTCTCAATCCACCTTTCGACCATGACTCTAATCCGAGCTGTTGAGGAATAGTTAATGTTTTTAGTTTTATGAGAATAGCGCCACCATGAGGCCAGACATGCTTGCTATTGTAAGGCAAACATACGTATTTGTCAAGGTTGCGGTGGAAATTGGTGTTCACAAGTAATGGGTCACTTCCTGTTTTACCATGCATTTTTTAGAACGTTTTATTGGATCTGATGGTCTATGGCAGGGGTCAGCAACCTTTTTGACATGGAGTGCCTGTTTGAAATATAGTTGTAACTAGTGTGCCTCAACAATATTCCATGCGTCGTAATTTTTTTCTTCTCATAATCAGGTCTTTTTAATGATAATTTTTACATTATTACATCATTATAGTTATTGTTATTATTAACAATATTATTATGATGGTTGTATCAACCCTAAATCTGAGTTGGGGGGGGGGGGGGGGGGAATGCAATGCAGACAAACAGCTGCATACAGTGCGACCATTTCACTCACATTTGCCCATTCATTTTTGGACACATCACACACCATCGGTGTGTGTACTGTACGTGTGCTGTCATAGCTCCACCTACAGGCCTAATGGAGAACACCAGGAGAACACCAGGATGTGAATGGAGGGTGAATGTGAGGTATATCGTGTAAATAAGTTTTGATTGATCGCAAGACTACACTGTAAAAAAAAATTATTAGTTACCAGAACTTAAAAATATTGAGTTCAGTTACTGTGCATTAAGGTTTTCAGTTTTCAATCCATAATAAGTTAACAGAAAAATAAGTACACAACTACATTATTTCAACCTAATAAAACTATGTTTATTGTCATTGTTTTAAGAACACAAGTTGACTTGGTAATACTCACATTTTGAGTTAAAAAAATGGCTTTTAACATGTGCAATGTTCAATGAAATAGAAAAATAAATAATACAATTTGTTGATTAATCCCACTGGTCACAATGGTGACCGTAATAATGTTTTTGTTATAAGGCTCTGCAAATGTTACTGAATGATGTAGCAATGTATTTCCAGCTAAATTGAAATAATAAACAAATAAAGGGTCAATTAAATATGTGGAAGTAAAAAGAACCTGTGGGAGGATTTCAACAAGATAAATGCGACAACAGTGCAAAATAGTTCACTATAATATTTCAAAGCAAAAAAAATAATAAAAAAAAAAAGAATTAAATAATTTTTTTTTTTTTTTTTTTTTTAGTGCTGCCCCCTGTGCCTATGCAAATGCCCCCGCGTGCCTATGCAGGCACGCGTGCCTAGGGTTGCCTACCCCTGGTCTATGGTTTGACACAAGATTTTAGTCAATAGATTCCACACAGCAAATTTGGTGAGAATCAGGTGAACAGGCTAGGAGTAGGGGAAAAAGTGTTGGCTGGAATTTCAATATGGTGAACTTCATAATGTTTTGCTTGCTCTCTTCTGGTGTGCCTGCAGAGTAAGACAGAGAGAGAGAGAGAGAGAGAGAGAGAGAGAGAGAGAGAGAGAGAGAGAGAGAGAGAGAGAGAGAGAGAGAGAGAGAGAGAGAGTTTACTCCTTTTGGGAAACTATAGCAATGGTCTTCGGCCTCCCCGCAGCGAGCCGGCGTCTACCGGTACCAGAGCGGCCGAAGGTGTGTAGCGCTGACAGCAACTTGGAGGGATTCCCCTTCAGCTGATCCCAGGTCTTCATCATGGCTGACGCTCCCACTTGAAGTTCCTCATTTGTGAGCAGTATTTCTTGGAACTCCTCCAATTGGGACCGCAACCTCTCTCTGGCTAAAACAGCTGAAAAAAGATGGAGCAATAGATGATATTGTATTTGAACTGTAGTGTAAACATTTATATAAATGATCCAGAACACGGCCACACTGACCTGACGCTTCAGCGCCCTCAATGGGTTCAGCAGCTATTATAGAGAGAGAGAGCAAGAACAACTTTATTGCAAGTTTTTTCAAATACAATATAGAGTTCAGTTCAAAAACCTGTATGTTTGTCTACAAAGCACTAAATGGTCTCGCTCCGGAATATATCACAGAGGTCCTACAATACACCCTAACACCCCCCTTTCAAAAATGGTCAGCAGAGGAGATCGAGCCTTTGAGGTGTCGGCGCCTGGAGGTACGCCTTGCCAATGGACATCACTGATCGGCCCAAGTTCTCAATCCACCTTTCGACCATGACTCTAATCCGAGCTGTTGAGGAATAGTTAATGTTTTTAGTTTTATGAGAATAGCGCCACCATGAGGCCAGACATGATTGCTATTGTAAGGCAAACATATATATATTTGTCAAGGTTGGTGGAAATTGGTGTTCACAAGTAATGGGTCACTTCCTGTTTTACCATGCATTTTTTAGAACGTTTTATTGGATCTGATGGTCTATGGTTTGACACAAGATTTTAGTTAATAGATTCCACACAGCAAATTTGGTGAGAATCGGGTGAACAGGTTAGGAGTAGGGGAAAAAGTGTTGGCTGCATTTTCAATATGGTGAACTTCATAAGTTCACCATATTTCACCAAATGTATTGTCAATGTGTAAACACATCTCTGAATATTGGTTGCATGACTGTATGACTAACAGATCAAACACAATGAATGTGCACTGCAAATTTGAAAATATTTTAATGGAAGCTATTCGAGATGCACTACTTTCAGAATTGAACGTTTGGCCTAATGGAAGGTCATGGGGTCAAGATGGAGCAATAGATGATATTGTATTTGAACTGTAGTGTAAACATTTATATAAATTATCCAGAACACGGCCACACTGACCTGACGCTTCAGCGCCCTCAATGGGTTCAGCAGCTATTATAGAGAGAGAGAGAGAAAGAACAACTTTATTGCAAGTTTATTCAAATACAATACAGAGTTCAGTTCAAAAACCTGTATGTTTGTCTACAAAGCACTAAATGGTCTCGCTCCGGAATATATCACAGAGGTCCTACAATACACCCTAACACCCCCCTTTCAAAAATGGTCAACAGAGGAGATCGAGCCTTTGAGGTGTCAGCGCCTAGAGGTACGCCTTGCCAATGGACATCAGATCGGACCCTGATCTCTCTTTTTTTTTTTTTTTTTTTTTAAACACACATATAAACAAACATGACAACACACGATAAGATACACAAGCATTAATACACAGTGTATATCCAACGAAATTACCATTTATACCAATGTCTTATACAGGATATACCCCTAATACCTGTTATCTAAAAACCTACACACATATGCTCCAGCTCGAACCCCCCCCTCCCGGACCCCTCTTTGGATAGTACCTCCATTATCCCTCGCTCCTAACCAGACACTACCATTATAAGCTAGCTTTTATTCTCTCCACCACTTCTAACCACATTGTCATTTTGGATTCATTGAGACCCAGAATTCTTGCTGTAGATATTTCTTGATAAATCACATCGAGATATGTAAGAAACCAAACTTTCCGGCACATTTTTTCCGGTTGAAACCAGCGTGATGCGATCAGCTTTTTAGCTACTGTGATACCCGATAAAACCAATCTCTTTAGCTGTGGATTTACTGCAAACTCAAAAACATCATTCAATAGTAATACAGAGGGGTGTACAGCCACAGGTATATTCCAAGATACGAGTTTTGATAATTGTTGGGTCACATCTTTCCATAATATCTTAACTGGTGGGCAGTCCCAATACATGTGCATAAATGTCCCTTCGTCCCCATTTGTACATTGGGAGCATTTGGAGTCTTGTTTAAGACCCATTCTGTTCAGTCTTATAGGAGTCAAGTATGTCCTGTGAATATAGTTAAGATTGATTTGTTGATGGTCCGGGTTCCTTGATGTAAGTCGGACATTTGCCCAGGCTCCTTGCCAGTCAAAGTCACTTTCCAGGTCTGGTATATCCCTCCTCCAGACAGAGTCTAGTTGGAGGGTTTCATACGAGGACGTTAGTAACCCTGACCCTGATCTCTCAAGCTTAAAAAAATAACTCAAAACCCACTGTTTCACATTATCAAACCACTGAGCTTCCCTTCCCTGCGATTTGTATGTCCCCCTCCTCTTGTTGCTCCTTGTCCATATAGTTCTTTGTCGCCTCTACTGTTATTTTGTATGTCTAGTACCTCGTCTGTTCCAAACTGTTAGTAATCTGTCTATAATTTGTCTGTCTATTCTCTGGAACCCACGCGTTGAGCAACCTAATTGTTGTATTTATAATGCATGTATAAATACATTGACTATTGACCATGACAATGAACACAATTTTGAAAAAACAAGTCTCCACCTTCAATGCCGTCAGCTCCCACATGGATGTTGTGATTGTGGATATTGCTGATATCCACAAGCATGAGATAGGCGGGAATGTGGGGATCAGTGCTCCTGGTGTGGTAAAACGTTAGGTTATGACTATAACCAAGTTCTGTTAGTTAGGGGCGATGCTTGGCTTCGCCTTCTGCACTATCTCGCGTACGTGCACGCGTACTGAATAAACCACAAATGTACCTCTAATACCAGTATTAGTCTGACCACACCCCTCATCAGCTTACCTTCATAAGCAGGTGTGTGGTCACCTGCTCTCCTCCTTCCCAAGCTTTCACCACAAGGTGAGGTCAAGGGCTGCAGCGGCCGTCCGAAGCCAAGCATCGCCCCTAACTAACAGAACTTGGTTATAGTCATAACCTAACGTTCTGTATCGTTAGTGGCTTAGCTTGGCTTCGCCTTCTGCACAAGGGAGGCCAAGCGGAGCCACTTGGCTGACAAATACACCCCGCTGACAGCCCCCCAAAACCATCAGAACAGGGAGGGCCGAGCCCCCCCGACCCCCCCTAATGGAGGGTAGCCCCCCTATTAGGGACGTCACGGGAGGGCGACGGACCCGACCGTGCGAAGAGGCACTCAAGCAACTCAACGCACAGGGTGAGCAGACCGTGGCTTGACCCACGACTACACACACGCACAACCCGCATGCCACCCGGGAACGAACGGAGGAACAACCTCGTTACTGCCCCCAGAATCACGGGGTCAAGGGCAAACCCAACCCCGTGGCAAGGCCGTAGCAGCGGAGCACGAAGGAAGACCCAGACCCACCAAAAGGACTGGACTCCCTGGAATGGGGGCCCGGAGAAGTCCATGATGCCAGCATCAAGACCCCACCAGGTGGGCACGTAGTGCCCCGCCCCCCACATCGCCAGCGTATTCGGACAAAGGCCCCTCAGTTACCGCACCTGGTATTCCCAGGCGGAACCAACCAGGCCAGTAAGCCGAGCGGGCCCCGTCCCCCCAATAGTACACCGCCTGGCACACTGACCCTGCAGAATAGGCAGTCAGCATGGCCGTAAGCACACAAAAAAGGTTAACCAACGGAAGCAGGCAGCGCACCGGGGAAAAACCAGGCAACAGGCTGTTAACCCTAGCCTGGAGACTGCGGACGAGACAGGCGCCAGAGGGGACAGCTGAACACAGCCGCCCCGGCGGAAGGAGCGTAAGCTGGCGGTGTTGCATGACCAAGCCTCCATTTAACAACCCCCACCCAGAGGGGTCGAGGCAGAGAAGGCTGACACGATTGGCAGACGTCATGAACGTGCAGGGGCACCCTCAACCGGTGAACCCGGGAGTTGACACTGCTCCAACACACCAGGGAATCAACCACCTCGGTGTTACCCAATGCGGTGGTTGTTCCTATAACCCCTCAAGAAAAAACTCCAAAACACACCTGCGGGTATACACCGGCTATACCGCAGTACAAGTGTTTCAGTTTCCAAAAAGGGTTAACCCAGGCCTACGGGTCGCAAACATCACTTCGGACCGGGCCTGGCGGTACGGGAAGCACAGGGTCACCAGAGGAGGTCAAAAAAAAAAACCACCCCCACAGGCCCCTCTTCGCCATGCGTGAGAGAGGAGCGAAAAACAATGGAGAACCAGCCCCTAAGCACACCGTACCTGGTATTCCCCGGCGGTCTCCCAACCAAGTACTAACCAGGACCAACCTGTGTAGCGGCCGAGATCCGACGAGATCGAGCGCGTACAGAATGGCATGGCTGTAAGCCATGACGACAGTGCTGAGTAAAAACATACCCAACCAGGGTCTCCATAGCGCTTAACCCTGTGACACCCAGACCGACCTGGCATTTTTCCCCCTGAAAAAAGCCCAAGTCCCTCAGGGTACCAGAACAGCAGATCTGCATCCCCGGCGGACAACGGGTTCAACTGATCTGGACCAGCGTGACCAGAACCAGTCCCGTGCCCTAACCACGCCGACATGCCCCAGGAGAAGGGCAGATATGCGTGTTGATCTTAACATGAAAAGAAGGCGCCACCCAGACGTCGGGACGAACCGCGCCTGGTGGCCCACCCCAAGGGCGTGAGACCCCACTACATATGTTCAGATCCATCCCGTCATCATCCCCCAGACATGAACGAGGATCCGTCGACAACCCACCCAGGTCATGGGATGTGGTCGCCGGAAGAGGAAAAACCCCCATCTCAGTTGCTTTATAAAAACGCTGTTTCAACCACAAGCAACTAAGGCGTGCCAGTCAATCGCCTGTTTACAGCGAGCTAGCACTATACGTGCGTCGGGACACACCCCCATCAATGAACAGGCTATTTAGACCTGCCATTGAATCCCCAAGGCGCCCAGGGGAACGACAAGAGGGGTGTGACACTCCCTAACTCCAACACTTCTGGAATAGAAAGAAGGAAGCATCAACAGTATGTATCCCAGTCTACACAGCCGGGGTAAAAAATGTTCACATTTTTACATCCCACCACCCTCCCATAGGAAAGAGACGGGGATCCCCAGAGAGACTTCCCACGCGAGCTGTACAGATTGAAAAGAATATATTGCACCTTGAGCCATGTAAAAAATTGGTTTTAGGGCCTCCGGGGAAGAGGCACCGAACCCATACACACTCAATAAACGAATTGAATCGAATATACATACAATAGAAAAGGACCCTTCTAGAGGGTCCACTCACTTTGACAATCTGAGGAGGAAGGCTCTGTACTCTGATGGAGGCTTCCTCACATGGATCACATGGAAGAAGGAGTCCGAACTCACAGAAGGCCTGAGTAGGCGCTTGGTGAGGAGGAGCCCTGACCACCCCCCCTGAAAACAGATCCATCACATGGACCTGAACAGCACACGGAAGTCCTACCAACAGAGACGCGCACGGTGACGTACTCTATGGCGGGGGAATTCCTGCGGTGCACACGCCCAATATACCAGGCCGTGGGACCAGGAACTCCCTCCCCCCCCCCGTAACGTGCCGAACCGCCACGTGACGGGAACCTTGAAGGACAGGGGGTGTACCCCTGACCGACAGAACAATGGGGAGAGGAAAGGTTACCAGTTCACCCCTTTACGACCCCACACCCATGATACGACGTAACGACAAAAAGAGAATATGACACAGTCATAGTCAGCTCTATGAAGCGTTTCACAGCTCCACACAGCGCACGAGCTAACCTGCTATCTGATTTTTACTAAGGAAAAACACAGAATAGAGAGGGCTCTAAGAACCCCGGTCCAACATACACATGTGCTTCTGTGGCCAGTACAACCCAGTTGTAGGTCACATGACACACACAACCCATCATCATCACAATGAGAGAATACATCATTCTTGATTAGTATCGACCACAGGCCTTGCTAAGCACACATGACAGCAACCAAACCAATTTCCCTTTAGGAAATAAGTTTCTCCAGCAGATTTAGCACAACCTCAGCAATCAAGCTGAGAGTTACATCGTATCCCTACCACACAAAAGACACAATTAATGCACAACATGTCTGATAGGAGGTGATAAAGTCCCCAGGGAACCGGGGGGGGAAAAACACAATCCTCCTATTTTACCCTCAATACGGCCAGTTAAAACAGGAAAACCAGTTAATGTGTGAACTCACTGTCCATTGTCATTACAGTCTGAGAAAGAACATTCTTTTACTCACTCGTCACCAAGCATAGCTTCATATGTTAGTTGCCTTAGTAGTGAGTACACGGTACACATAAACACCATGATGTTTCTCACACAACAACCAGATCAATACATCACGACCTGCACGGAGAAGCTACTGCCAGTGACAAAAACAGCTCACACACAACCCGCAACGTATCTCAAATGCATTGCAACAACACACGTTTTGGGAAAAAACACCGTCATTCACAATACATTTAGCAAGGTAAAACCAGAAGACGTGTTATGAGGGTCTGGCCAACCCCGTACCTGCCCGGAACGCAGATCAGCGAAGTGCAGTCATAAGCCACCGTAGAACACAGCCCTCTTTGTTGACGCAATCCCCGTCTAGGCTCAGGCAGGGTTGACGAACATCCCCTGTCAAAGATGACGTCGTGGTCAAGAGTGTAAAACATGTTAAAAATCAAAGCACGTTCAACAGAATAGCATCAAGCTAACGGCTGCTCCAACCGTTCGAGTGCTATCGCTTCCGCTCGCGAGACGCCGATCTACGACGCACGCGATCAGGAGCGAGCTCCCGGCGGCGCGCGAGAAGCCTAAGCTACCCCGCGCCAGGCCACCGACCGGCTAACCGTAAGCTATGAACATGTAAACAATGACATAACACTCACCCAGACAGGCCGCCGTTCTGAACCCTCCTCATTTTTTAAGAGAAAAGAGAAAACAAGACGTCAACACCGCTTCACAACGGTGACTTTAACACGTCCGGCGGAATCAGCACAGTACCAACTGGCCTGTATAGCTGACTTTGAACATGAATCTGCCGCTATCGCACATTACATGCACATATCCCCTCGTGAAGGAATACTCTCATTTGGATATGAAAGATGGGGTCTTAACACGGTGACAGAGAGAATCCACTCGTCCAGAACACACAGGGATCACCAGTGTCAATGGTCGCGGCCCACTAGTTAAAACTATAATGGTCGCCAGACCAAGGCCTTCTGTCGCCTAGACGGCTAAACAAAGGACCCTAGCCTGGGGCCGGTTTCCATAAACTTTGTCTAGTAGCCCCCATAGCACTAACAGACAAGTGGAGCCCGCCAGCAAACACTACTCACCCAACCTGGAACGCACCGCTCCTCACAACAGCGGCATGTCCGACAGTTCAGCTGTGGCCTGACAGGTTTCACCCCAACAAACACAGCAAGGAACTGCAGTTGAGAAGCATGCAGCGGCGTGCTCCCAATACGAAAACCGGTGGAGGGTTTGTAGAATGATCATCATCTTCTAGACACTCCAGTACGAAGACAATATCGCCGTATTTTCTCGAAAATAGTGAGAGAGAAAATAAAGATATGATGTCAACGTATCCTTGTTTCCCAAGCTGTTCCTAATCCAATTTCTTCCATCATGGTGTCAAGTGTGGGGATCTACCGAGGCACCTCTTCCTTGTGGTGAAAGCGAGAAGGAGGAGAGCAGGTGACCACACACCTGCTTATGAAGGTAAGCTGATGAGGGGTGTGGTCAGACTAATACTGGTATTAGAGGTACATTTGTGGTTTATTCAGTACGCGTGCACGTACGCGAGATAGTGCAGAAGGCGAAGCCAAGCTAAGCCACTAACGATACAGAACATATAGTTAAACAGAGAAATACCATCATAAAAAAACAAAAAATATAAAAATTGAATTCCATTTGGAATGTAAATGGTTTAAATAAAGAGATTAGATATTGACATGTAGCCCCTACATTTCTTTCTCCATACTCAGTCAGCAGGCGAAAAGCAGGCAGAGCTTCTCACAGTCTTGAGCTTCCTAACAGCCTACTGTTGGTATAGGCTACTGTAGAAAAAAATATGGAAATGGGACAAGTGTAAGACTACGACCGGTTCTCGGACCTTCCAACGAGGAGTTCACTGACATGACTCTGGATGGAGTGAGGACATTGCAAAGACTATTCAAAAATGGTACCCAATATGCTGAGTGTCAAGCAGGGAGGCTGATTGATTGATTGATTGAACAGTTTATTAACAGATTGCAGAATGGGTACAGTACAGTACAGCTCAATACATACAATTGTTAAGAGGATGCAGACCTGAGAAAGACTCTCGTCTTGTTTCCATCAGGGTCCCCCATTTTCAATTCATCATATGACACACACGACATACAGATAGACAGTACTGCTACATCTATACATGTATGACATACCAGATTTGCAAATAGTAGTAGTAGTAGTAGTACCCATAGCCTCCCTGCTTGACACTCAGCATTAAGGGTTGGTTTTGGGGGAAAGTCCTTATGACGTTTTGCCTACTTCTCCTGATCTTCAATGGTTGAATTGCACTTGCTGTAAGTGGCTAAATGACTAATGTAACGTAAGCGCGGCCTAATTATTGGTTGATGCTAGAATGTACAGTCCGGAGGGAGGTTTTAGAATAGATATAACACTAGATATAAGACAAGTTAAGGTCAGGCATGCAGATAGTGTAGCTAGCTAGCTATCGTTAAAGGTGACACTAATGTTCACACTCAAACAACCTCATTGTCAGTACTCACCTCAAAATTCGGAAAACTGCGGTGCAACACAGCAATGAACAACAATAGTTTATAGCTACTTTTGTATTGTGAGCATTCAACACTCTCCATTGACCTCTAACGGTTAAGTGGTATGTGGTCCAGTTATATTGCTCTGATTACATCAAATGAGAAATGTAGTGGAGTAAAAGTACCATTAAATGAAAATAGTCAAGTAAACTACAAACAAGTACCTATAATGTTTACTTATGTACAGTACTTGAGTAAAAATACTTACTTTTCTTTCCACCACTGTCCTCACCTTAACTTAACCCTAATAACCACTCCCACCGATTTAAAATGAGAAACACTTTCAAACGTCTTTTCCGGGAGCGTCTATTCGAATCCTAACCCATGTGGCGGAAGAGACCCTTCGGCGCTAAACCAATCAGAGAGGGTCTTCGCTGTACGCGGCTAGCCAATCAGAGAGCGTCTTCGCAAACATATGCTACGGAAAAAAATCACACACACAGCGGAGGTAGGTTTGCGCATAGATATATGGGTTTGCGTGCTACGATTACGTTTTGTACCGTGACGCGGTACGTCATCAACAGTTGCGCAACGCATTGACGCATTGTGGGAAATCCTCAGCAGGCACGTTGACATTGGGAGGATAGCAACCTGACCGAGCAGCTTCTCCTGGTGACTTCTGCAGTGGGTCAGTTGTTCTTTATTCGTTGACTTAAGTTGTCACAATGCCCTTTTTTAGAGAGAAAAATAAACCGTTTCCAAATAATACATTTAAGCTTGGCAATATACCCCAGACAAAGAACACTTTTAACCTACGTGACACTATAGTAGGCTATGGCTAACGTTAGCAGGACTTGTTTTTTGCTCCATGCTAAATCTGATTCAACAAGGAAGCTAACTTTAACCTTACTTTTAACTGTGGTTATCCAACGTTTTCGCATCGACGTGTACACTCTGTTTTCAGTCTGTCTTGGCGAACAATAGCCTAATAAATGTTACTGTAATCTCGTTTACCGTTAGCTAACGTTAGCTCTATTCCAACAGTCAATGGTGTTAGCCAGCCGTTAGCTCTTTTGGGTCAAAGTAAAACTAACGTTACCTTTTATAGTGTCTTAACATGAGCTATCTATCTTAATTATGTATTGGTATTGTCAGCTAGTGCTACAGTTAAGAACTGTATTCAGACCCACACACTGTCTGTGTGTTTAAATATAAACGGATGACCTTACTGTGTGTGCATCCATTCTAACCACCTAACATGAACATGGATGCATGTGAATATCTTTTCTGCTCGGTGTTGCCATTTTTACACACAGGACTGTGGGCAGCAGGATGGGAGCCTCGTTTTCCACTCCGCTGACAGTAAGGGCTGAGTCAGTGATGATGTCCTCTCCTTTTGGTGCCGGGGTCGCCCCGCCTCCGGGCTGCCCTATGCACCAGGAACCCCAGCCTGTCAAAGGTGAGAGGGAGAGACACACACACACACACACACCAGTGGTGTAGTTTCAGCTATAGCCAGGGTATGGCACAGGGGGAGACCAAAGGCGTGTGTGTGTAAGAGAGAGAGAGTCGATGTAAGTGATCCATGTTTTGTCAAAGTAATTTTCTTGCCCATTTTCTTCCATGTTGACACACTCCAAATGTTTTCTGTCTGTGTCTCCCCCGTCAGAATGTCCTCCTATGCACCAAGCCCAACATGTCAATGGTAAGGGAGAGATGTCTGTGTGAGAGGGTGTCATTTTCTGACGTTTACGACGACCGAAGGCATTTTCCTTCTGTATGGATCTAATGATGACACAACGCCTACATGAACATGCCCCAATCTCTTTCTCTGTCTGTCTTTTCATTAGTGTCTCCACCGGCGGAGTGTCCCATGCATCAAGCCCAACCTGTTACTGGTGAGAGAGAGAGAGATGTGTATAATTATATTATAGTGAATTCATAGGGCTTGGAAATGAAACTAGCTACCAGCCAAACGTCCATGCCCTGAAACAGCATACTGTAGTGCCTAGTATGGTGAGAGTGCACGTTGTGAGTATGGATGGTGAGAGTGCACGTTGTGAGTATGGATGGTGAGAGTGCACGTTGTGAGTATGGATGGTGAGAGTGCACTATGTGAGTATGGATGGCCGCGGGTTGGATTTAACGCCTAACGTCAACAGTGTTATGGGCTCGACAGATGTTGGATGACCATCATTTTCAATGAAAAGAGGATGACAAGCGATTGTGAGTTCTCTGCCTGTGCAGGGAAAAGCGATGCTTGCTCTCGTGGAATTTTCACACAGGTGCACATTTACATGCACGACGCATGCATGCTTGTGATGTGACTCTGTAGAAAATATTTAAACTTCTGGAGCGATTGTCTGATTGAGCTGCGATTCCTGCAAAGTTGTTGTTGTTGCCCCGGCACATGGTGAGATATTTCACCAACCATTGTCGTTCATCACCTACCGTCTGTGGAGTACCATGTTGTACCCGGCTAGTACCCAGCTAAGACCTCCCCCCGGCACACTTCCTGTAAGTCGGTATGAGTCAAGGGAGTTTCTGGGCTAGGATTACCCAGTGAGGTCCACAGGACCAGAAATCACATCAACAGTGTGTTCTTTGTCTCCACTTCAGTGTCACCGCCGGCAGAGTGTCCCATGCATCAAGCAGCCGCTCCGGCAGCAGCCGGCCCCACCCACCAGGAACGGGCCTATGAATTTGTGAAAGAAGCCGTGACCAGTGACATCGACCCTGCAAACATGGTAATATGGAAAATATGCGAACATTAAACTGCATAGTTATTTTTTTTGTATTACTAAACTCAAACATACTCTGTTTCTAAAAGCCTGATTCTGTCTACACTCAGGGTGTTTGTGTGAGCGAGAGAAATATTGAGAGAAAGTGAGACTGAGTGAGGAGACAAAAATAAGGCATACTAATCGCCTGTAGATCTTTCTGTGCGCAAGTGTCTATGCGCAAGTGTCCTTGGTTCGGCTATCTGGACGCTGTTGTTGAACGTTCAACCTGCCTCTATGTCCAGATGCCGCCTCCTAACCAGACGCCGGCTCCCGACCAGCCCTTCGTCCTGCCCGTCAACCGAGAAGAGTCCAGGATACCCCGGCACGGCACCGAGAAGAACTGGGTCTACCCCTCGGAACAGATGTTCTGGAACGCCATGCTCCGCAAAGGGTCAGTGTGAAGGGAATGAAGGTTATTTTTTACAACATGACCCGGAGTAAAAACAAATGATGCCAACCCACGGTCTATTAAAAAAAAAAATATATATATATATATATATATATATATATATATATATATCCGCCTAATGTTTATAAAAAGACACATTTGATAGAGCCATTGGGGATCAAGTCTGGGAACAAAACATCCAATCAGTTAAACGGTGTCCACCAGTAACCAATTCACTTTATTACATGCGTTGCCTAACTGACATACGGAAGTGGAGGTGTCTGTGAAACATTTTTAAATCAGCCAAATCTTGTTTTTTATCCGAATGGACAGGAGCAATGTTAATATCTCCTTCTCTCTTTCTCTCTCTGTTGTTTGTCCTCCTGGCCTCTAGGTGGCGCTGGCGTGAGGACGACCTGGTACCTCACGACATGTCCAACATCATCAAGATCCACAATCAGAACAACGAGCAGGCCTGGCAGGAGATCCTGAAGTGGGAGGCCATGCACGCAAAGTCAGTCACCGCAAAACACACATTTCAACATACAGTTTAGTACAACAGTGATGGTAGAGGAATAGTTACCTTCCATGCAATGACCTGTACAAGGCAGGGCTGTACAGTGCGAGATATATATTGCACGTGCTACAGCAACATCGATCTGTGCGATGAATGGATTTACTTCAGTAGCACTGGTGCGATAGGCATTTGGTTCATATCGATACTCTTATTTTGAAAATCCTGTGGCGGGTCTCATTTCCGCCCCAAGCGCAGCTCCAGCTATAATATCTATGGCTCCGGCAGCTAGCAACGTTTGGTTCATATCGATACTCTTATTTTGAAAATCCCGTGGCAACTCGTCGAGTCATATCCGCCCAGTCCGTGCTTCTGCTGGCATTAAGCAGAGCAGGGCTACACAGCAGTGCGCCTATTTTGCAACCCGAAATAAGTCTGTGGTGTTTTTTTTTCACAACAGGTCAAATGCATCTAACATGCTTTGCATCGTCGCCATTCCTTTATGCCCACATCGCCCGAAATTAACGCTACGTTAGCGTAAGCTAACAAGCTAATCCTGATCAGAGGCAGAGCCATAGAGCAGGGCTGTACGTTAACTTTTTTTGCACATAGCACTGGTGCTACAGAGGTTGATAGTTTTGTAGCACAGGCCAAAATCTTGTAGCACAAGTATAAAACTTGTTATATTTGTAACAGTCACAAATGTGCCTATTGTATTTGTGTTATTTAGTTGCAGTGCCATGTTTGGCTGTCATTTAGTATATCGCCATGTGTTATTATTACTATGATACTCTCATATGCTATTTTCAATTAATATCATAAACAACATAAGGAATATTAGCATAATTTTGAGTGGACTGAAGGAATGAGTCAGCGTTAATAGTTTTAAATGCAAATAATTTATTGAAACATAGAAGTGGGGTCGGTTGGGACACACACACACACACACACACACAATGGGGGACCCTGATGTAAACAAGACAAACGTCTTTCTCAGGTCTGCATCCCCTTAACAATTGTGTGTATTGAGCCATACTGTACTGTACCCATTCTGCAATCTGTTAAATAAAGTTCTCTTTTTTTTTTTTTTGATCCACTTTTTCTCCCATTTTCTATATTTTCTCCCATCCCAATTTTCGTATCATCCAATTCAACCCTCCCCTGTCACGAACGCTGTTTCTTGCCTCCCACAAGCCGGCTGCAGTGAGGACTAAGTCATACATAGCACAAGTCCCCTCCGGTACTTGAGGTAACAGCAGTCGCATCTTTTCACCTGCGCAGCTCGACCTCTCAGTGTCGAGGAGTAACGCGTGGGAGGCTCACGCTGCCCCCGACACTTCCTGATTCCACTGCGCAGGCGCACCAACCGACTTGTAGGAGTCGCTTGTTCACAACGTTCGATCCCCACCCTTCAGTTTTTCCCTCCCCGTAATACGGCCAATGTGTATTACTGCGGACGACCAGCCAAACTGAAAAACAATGTGGAGAGCTGGATTCGAACACGCGAATCCTAGCGTCTCCACACTGGTGGCGAGTGCCTTAGACCACTACACCACCTAGCCGCCCTGTTAAATAAAGTTCTCATTCATTCATTCACACACACTGTTTCAACTCACCACCCCCGCATCATATTGTAGTCTAGTCTGTCTTCAAACTTCCACTCCTCTCGAAACTTGTTTATTTGAATATCAACATTATCTGTCCATCCTCAGTTTACTATAATATACTCCTGTCCTGACTAGTGACTTCATCATCTTTCCAAACGCACGCACGCACACACACACAGGGAAGGGGAGTGCCCCCCCATTTCCCTTTCCACACTGTGTCTGCTGGCTCTGCCTGTGATCAGGATTAGCTTGTTAGCTTGCTAACGTTGTAGTGATTGTAATGGTACATAAACGTTAATTTCGGGCGATGTGCGCATAAAGGAATGGCGACGGTGCAAAGCATGTAGAAGCATTTGACCCGTTGCGAGAAGAAAAAAACACCACGGACTTATTTCGGGACGTGTAGGCGCACTGCTGTGTTAACGCAGCAACCGACCAACGCGCTGCTCTGCTTGCAGAAGGCGCACGGATAGGGCGGATATGACTCGTCGAGTTGTCACAAGAGTTTTTTTCAAAATAAGATTATCATATGCACCTGAACGTTGCTAGCTTTCGGAGCCTAGCTGGAGCTGCGCGTGGGCAGAAATGAGACCCGCTACAGGATTTTCAAAATAAGAGTATCTATATGAACCGAATCCCTATCGCACCTGTGCTACTGAAGTAAATCCATCCATCGCACAGACCGCTGTTGCTGTAGCACGTGCGAGATATATGTCGCACTGTACAGGCCTGCGGCATAGAGAACAGCAGAAAGTGGGGACTGACATCATCGTCTCTCCAAACGCGCACACACACACACACCCTGTTCTCTGTGTGTGTGCGTGCGTGCCCGGAAAGACAACGAACCCAGGAGTATATTATAGTAAACTGAGGATGGACAGATAATGTTGATATTCAAATATACAAAAAAATTATAATAAATGAATTCATGATCACCATGCAACATAAAACAATTGCAGGAATGGTTTGGGAGAGGAAGGGGTTTTAGGTTGCGTGTTGTGACTTGTGAGTTCCAAAAAAATTTACTTGGAAGTTTAAAGCTCAATATATCAAAACGTGGCACTTTACAGTGAACAGGAGGTCTATTTGTATTAAAAACAATAGATTGTTTTTTCATTTAAATGTCTGGAAGAGCTAAATACATTTTTCAAATGATATTTTCGTTACCTTTTTTGAGTTGATCTAAATGTTAAATGGGCTTATGATATCGTCTCGTATCGATTGCAGGCACCTGCATCGTATCGTATCATGGCAGATATCGGCAAATATCGTATCGTTGTCCAAAGAATCGATATCGTATCATATCGTGATGAAACTGGTGATTCCCACCCCTAGTAGAGTCCATACATCCAACACCAAATCCCATAATTCCTTACACGTAACGTGTCTGGCTGTGTGACGTCAACTTGTCAGCATGAAAATGACAGCCAAACATGGCACTGCAACTAAATAACACAAAACAATAGGCACATTTGTGACTGTTACAAATATAACACGTTTTATACTTGTGCTACAAGATTTTGGCCTGTGCTACAAAACTATCAACCTCTGTAGCACCAGTGCTATGTGCAAAAAAAGTTAACGTACAGCCCTGCAAGGGCTTCACGACAACATACCACAAGACAACTGAACCTAATTTAAAAAGAGCCCACTAACCCCAGTTGGGAAGGTGACTAAAACTTTGCTTGCGTTGTTTTTAGTGTAGTCTTTGTCTAGAAGATGTCTGATGGGTAGGTTTAGGGTTGTAGAAACTTTTTATTTTATTTTTTTATTATTATTAATCCTGTTAACTTGGCTCTAGCTTTTGTAGCAAATGCTGCCTGGCAGTGTTTCCACAAACTGATCAGAATAATTTACTTCATCTGCCTGAGATTCCACATGCTATAAATTCCTTTTGAGAATGTAATGGAGATTCACCAATACCGGTATCGGATATCAGTCCGGTACCACATATCAGTCTGGTACCATGTTAAAATAGGGTATCTGTATCAGAGGATTTCCCCCGATGGCAAGAAAAGTATAACATGCCAGAAATCAAGTGCAAGAAGTGCATTTTTAACATATAGGCCAAGGCATGTTAGATCTCTCTAATGGAGAAATATGTATTGTATATCTCAGGCCCCAGTAAGTAAAAGCGATGGATCGATACTCTGAAAAACTGGTATCGGTGCATCATTAGAATGTGGGACAGTAGCCTACGGTAGGTTTTTCTATCCCAGAAGGATGGGAGAGAGGTGTGTTGATGAACCATGATCCTTTTTGTGTCTACCAGGGAATGTCCATGTGGGCCCTCCTTGAAACGGTTCGGAGGTAAAGCCAAAGAGTTTTCTCCAAGGGCACGATTTCGCAACTGGATGGGGTGAGCAAACTTTTCTATTTGAATTGATATTTCTCACAAAATAAATGCCTATGTCATTGCGTTTCTGACAGTATAATTTGTTATGGGTTGGGTAATATATTTTTTTCCTTATTGATTTTAGTTATTTTTTCTCATGTAAACAGCATCCTGTTTTTAACCTCTTAACCCTTTCACTGCCAAACGGTTAACCTTTTCACTGCGACAATACACAGAAGGACTACCACACTACAGAAGGTCAACCCAAACCCTTTCACTGCCACACTACAGACCTTCTGTGGCAGTGAAAGGGTTAAGCCCATTTGGCACCGGGCCGAGATTTATTTCACGTCCGTATTAACACATTCAGTGCCAGCCATGCGGGGGCGCTAAAGGGCTCCGTATGCCAGCGTCCACTTCAATGATAGAGCTCTCATATTTGCAAACGCATAAACCATGTCTTAAATTATGGCTGTGTCTAATCTGGCCGTCGCTTATCAATGACTTGTTTGCAGTCAACATTGTCGAAACAGATTGTTTTTTAATCTGTTCATTTCCGTTTTATACCATTTTGAAAAACTCGTTTTTTGAAAGTTTCAGGAAAATATAAAGATTCTGTGATAAACGGCCTTTACTGGAATATTCTGGAATACACAAAAAACTTTGATATTTTTCGGCCTATTTATGAATAGTTTTCAAATAAACACTAGATTATCGATAGTATATGTGTACTTATGCACGCTATATAAGCGGGCTGAAAAATCTAATCTCTTATTTCCTGATAGCACACACACACACACACATATGGCACATGCTGATATCTCTGTGAAAAAAGTTCTGATTATCCTAAGACTGGTAAAATAGATTCCTTACCTCAAATCAGATGTTCTCCAAAAAGATTATTCCAATTCCTGATCGCCATTCCAAATATCAATCGCGTTTATTGATCCAGTGCTGGGTACTGGAAATATGTATTCCACGCTGTTTTGCGGCTCTGCAATGACTTGGATCCCCTCGGGTGGCTTGCCCGAGAAGTAAAATGAGTAAACTGGATTCCCATCCCCCCCCACGTGTTTCAATCAGTCTAATCCAATGGGGTGCAGTACAACAGGGAGAGACGATAGGGGGCGGTATTTTCCCAATGGAGCTCAGAGAGTTTGCAGCACTAACGCGAGACTAGATTGATGAAATATGAATTCAAATCGCTAATAAAAAAAAAGCAAGATTTGTCGTCCCTGGCACTCAATGGTCGGCATGAACTAACGATAAATCTCGTCCCTGGCACTCAATGTGTTAAGTGATGGTGCGTTTCAAATGTAGCCAAGAGTAAAGAAGACCCTAACTCGTATCAAAACAGCAGTCAAAGTGTATATTTTCAGCACTGCGTTTGTTTACAAATGCGCATAGAACCGGAACACAGACAATTTAGACGCGTGGACACGAAAGCCGCCGTGAAATCATTGTAGTCCTAAGAAAGAGGAGACTCGGGGCTTTCGGTGGACGTCTAAATGTCGTAAAACTACACTACCCAGCTCACACTTTTTTTTTCTCATCCCAATTTCGTGTTTCCAATTCTGAATGAATGAATTAATGAATGAATTTATTCACACACGATACATTTACATGCGAGTATCCTCATGTGATATCAATGTCGCAGATTGTGTGCATGTGCCAGGTCTCCCAAGAAGCTATTTAAAGCTTTTGGAGGGAGCCTGAACACAGATACAAACAGAATATAAACAACAAAACAATAACAAAAAACAAAACAATACAACGTGGGTAGGTTTACACACCTACCTACTAACTGACATATAACAGAGATACATAATACAGACAATTTTATTCCTAAGTTATAATTTTAAATAGAGATATGATTTTAGCAGTTCCTCTTTCAGTGATTCCCCCCTCCCCTGTCTTGAACGTTGCTCGCATATGCCCCCCACTGGTCGGTTGTAGGGAGGATAGAAGCCTTGCATCACGTGTCCCCTCCGGGACACGAGGAGGCAGCCTGTCGCATCTTTTCACCTGCCAGCGCGGACTCTCATTGGCGAGGTGTAACGTGTGGGAGGCTCACACTACCCCCGCCATTTCCTGTCTCTGCTGTGCAGGCGTCCCCCAACCGACCTGTAGGAGTCGCTGTCCACAACGTCCAGATTACCACCCATCGACTTCCACCCGCTGGCTCTGCCAATTGAGCCAGTATGACGGCCGGCCCAAGCCGGAGGCAACGCAGACAGCCGGATTCGAACCCGGTGTCTTTTGCGTTGGTGACGAGCGCAAAGTCCGCTGCGCCACCCAGCCGCCCTCTCTCTTACAAATGTTGACATGAAAATCGTGTTTATATCTCACGGGTTGAACAAACCTCAACGTTATTGCCATAAAATACAACGTACTGTATATTGATTATTTACCTTTCTGTGAACGAAAAAAAAAAAAAAAAAACGGCGTCACAATCTGGTAAAAAATTACGCCGCTATGGACATTATACAAATGTAACTGTACTTACAGTAGATTTCATTCACGGTCTTTGCTGCCCTGTAAAGGGCGCTTGGTGGTCTCTAACTCTGCCATTGGAAAGAGGAGTCATAAGGTAATTTATATGCCTTATATTTAGGGATGTTCCGATCCCGATCATGTGATTTTGATACCGATCTTTTCCGATCCGATCTTTCACATTAGTAACGCATTTGTCAGAAACTGGCGAAGCGAGACTGTTGCCTCAATAGTCCCTCGAGGGTCTCGAGGCGGCTCGAGCGCCGGTGGCTCACATTACATTCACCCTGAGAATGTGCTTCATACGAGAAATATTCAAAGTTTCAATCTGTTTGCACATTAGTATACATTCACAGTGTTCGACTTACGTAATGATTTGCTCCATTTTGCTCTGAAACGCCGACGATAATCCTCAGTCACAAAGCAAATATTGACGTTATATAGGTGAAAAGTTAACTTCATTCAAGCGAGGCATTGCAACCAGAGTAATCTAAAAACTCTGCCTCCTTACCTCCCCGAGCACAATGCCGCCTCCAACCTGCTGCTTCATGAGATGGTAATAACATACATAGAGCAATGGCGCCATCGTTTGTAAAAATCAGGTGACTGCAAGTTCTGCAACTAGTGGATGTCCCTCATCCTTGACATAAATAATTTGATGCATAATTAAATCAAAGGAAATGCGTTTGTTTTGGGTTAGGGTGTGACAATAAATAAATGAATGATGATATGTAATTTAAAACCAAAACTAAGGCCTCAGTATGAGTTTAAGACGTGAACATGGTCATGTTTGTTGAAAAAAAAAAAAAATCCAGATTTTTTTTTTGATCCCGATCTTCTGAAAATCACGTGATCGGCCCCCGGATCGGGACATCCCTACTTATATTCATATTCATGTGTCCGAATGCCAAAATTCAGTACTACTGTATCTACAAAAGTAATTTGATAATTTGCTTTGATTTTTAGTATTGATCTCAAGAAGGTGCTGAATGAGCTCAGTGGCAATTTTTCACTTTTGGTCAATGTTAGCATGGTGTTATTCACAATCAAAGATAAGAATTTCTTTTAAAATTTATATTCTCCTTTGGTTCATTACATTTTACTCAAGCATAGTAACAGACACAATATTTCTGACACTGGGATACAGAGGTACTGGCGTGCCAGCTTTGCCAGCCTGGCTTTCTCATTGACTTCTATCCAGGGATGTGGAATGGCTTCTTTTAACTGTTACGCGAGGTGGTCTGCCATTTGCCGAACCGGTAAACTTCTAGTTAGCAACACTGCAGTGGTGACTCGCTAGTCCTCGATGATGTAGTGGCAAGTGACGGTAACATAGCTTTCGGTCGTCTTGTGTGTCGTCAATGCAACCTTGCGAGCAGTGGTAACGATAGCTAGCTGCACGAGCAACTCCGAACTTCACATTGGTTTAGCTCTTCTCGATACGCGAGGTGGTTATGCCTCAGGATGGCATATGGCACGCTGGCTCAAGCAGGTGTATCACTGTTGGTTGGTCATCTTTATATTCTGACCAATACGGTATCATCAGGAATACTGTGTGTGCAGTATGTAAACACGGCGGCTATTCATAATCTTTTCTTCTCCAGCTACGAGCTGCCCTTCGACCGCCACGACTGGATCATCGACCGCTGCGGGAGGGAGGTGCGCTACGTCATCGACTACTACGACGGTGAGATCAACAAGGATACCTACGAGTTCTCCCTCCTGGACGTGCGCCCCGCCTTCGACTCCATGGACGCCGTCTGGGACCGCATGAAGGTGTCCTGGTGGCGCTGGACCTCTTAAAGGATACATACGTAACCACACATGTTCAATTGGCACATGGTGCACCAGTACACACACTATCTCAAACGCACACATATATATATATATCTACATGCTCAAAAAGACTATGAAAAACTAAGGGTTCCCTATTTGAGGCTTGGTGTGGGATGTGTGGCCCAGTGAAAATAAACAATAAAGGGGACCCGTGAAGAACATCGAGAAGACTTGCGTATCAACAAGCTCCGTATCTCCATCGTATTATCAGACCTTCACTCAGTCAGGCTTTACCAAGCTTCACCGTGGTAATCATATTGATTTCAGTGTGTGATGTGATTTTCAAAAAGGTTAAATATTGTCTTTAGTGCAGGTGAGACTAGTCTGTTTTAACTTGCACACCCAAGCCAGTGACACATAGTCTTAATACCTACAGGGCATCCCTGGGTTAAACTTTAATTTGAAATGTGTGTTCAAATAATGTTACTTGATATAACATGCCTGTTGCAATAGAACTAATCAGATCTTCCCCCGATATTCTAGCCCACGTCCAATCGGCGCTCCGGGCAGACTGAAGTAAATACTCAGGTTTCCAGTGTGGGTTTGACCCAGGTATTGTCTTCATCTGTGTTGTGGCTTGGCTGTCTGGCTTGCTTTGATAAAGGCTGCACTCTGTTTCCCTGGTCTGTAGCCGCCTCCCTCCAATATCTCCGCTCAGCCTCAGTACAGTGTATCCCATGCGTTTGCACTAAAGACGCAACAGTTCAGATCCTCTTCTGCTTTACCATGTTCTGTTGAAGCGGTTTTTGAGTTTTTAAATTTAACCATGATGGTTTGAAGGTAGAATCTGTAATGCCATCTTAACCTCTCGAGCTTACCCCCCATTTTGCAGAAAACGAAAGCGATTTGCATACGTTCTTCACGAAGCTTAGCTTTATACTTTATACTTATAGCACATGCATGAGTCTGGTCTCTTTTGAAGGGTAACATTCTGAAGTTAATGGCCACCTCTAGTGTAGGTTTCATTAGTATTGCACTTTGTTTACATTTCTTGTTTTGGTCTGATGAGTGGGGATGGGGGAGGGGTTGGTATTGCTGACCACACCTCAGGCCAGCGGTCTGGAGAAATTGACCGGTTACTATATAACTATATATTACATCCATAGCTATACATAGATTATATATATATTATAGCTATATAGTAACTTATTTTAGTGTGAAATTCCCCTTTCTTGGCAGAGCCTGACAAAGTGCAAAACCAAGAAGGGCTCTTTTGCCCAGAGGTTGCTGTTTGACGGCATTACAGATTCTATCATAGGTTTATATGTAAAACCGACCACAATCGATGTGAATGCTTCCGAGGTTCTCGTTTTTCTTACTGTGCTCTCTGGTAACGTTGCTACGGTGGGTTTGACAATGTGTGATGGTTGTGGGTGTGTTTGCCTAGCTTTCATAGTTCTTGGTGGGGAAAACTACAGTATATAGTTTATTTTTTTAAAAGGGCTCCGATGGATAGCAGCACTCCTGACTAATGCATTGTAACTATCCCATCGTCCATTGCTAGTGTTTCGGTCAGCAAGTTCAAGTTCAGATCAGAAGGTGTGGGTTTTCGAACGTTTGTGGTTGGAGGATTTACTGAAAGTAGAACCTGTAACCTGTGTCCCTGTACAAAGGCCTAATTTCAACAATCTTGTCATTATATACTGTAGTGCTGGTTTTTTGCATGCTCGAAAGGGGAGAGAAAACCACTTTCATTCTATGTCACATTTTCTCTGCAAGCTATCCAGTGTTTGCCAGATAATCTAAATAAGCACCATTGGTTTCCCATTGTGTACTGTAGTAAGAAGAGACTGTTTCTCATATATTGAACAGGTTATATTGTCGTCTCCTCAGCCGAACCCGTTTCATCTCAAAAGTTAAACTTAAATTTGACATTGTTTCTTTACAGTAACGGCTTCCTCTATATGATGCTGTAATTCTCATAGATTGTATTTATTGTCGACTAACTGGGTGACTAAGAGTTCTCTCACCACGCCACCACTGTGCCCAGAATGTGTTCTTGTCCTTTTTTGTTTTCTAAAAAGTGATTTTAATGGATGATTCATCAATAAAGTTGGTACTTCTGGCTTTGTGTGCCTTGGTTTCCTTGTGATCCGTCTCTCTCTCTCCCTCTTTGGAGGAGCACCAAGGGAATGATCTTAGCACCATCTGCTGGACATAATGCAACACGGTGGAGAACAGACTACAACAGGTATATAATGTATGCTGCAACATTTATTGATTGAAATTGTGGTATTCTGTGTTGTCAGTGTCTCCTGGTCGGAGTGGGTAAAGCTATTCATTAGTCCTATAACGTGCCCCCCACTGACTTCTTTAAGGACCGTTCCATTACTGTGAACAAACTAATGGTGAACTACTGAACTTTGTGAGATGAACTCTTCACGACCCAAGAGTGAGTCAACAGCCATGTACACTCGGGAGTCGGTAGGTGTACTTTAGCCAGAATGCATCGTGATTTTTTGTCGTTTCCATTGCAAGAACCAATGACTGAACAAACTATACAAGTGTAAGGAAACTAAAAATATCAAGATAATTATAATAATCCTACAACAAAATTGACTTCTATTTTCTGACTCATTACCCTGTGTAATTACTTCACCGTTACCCCCCCCCCAGAGCTTTAGATGTCCCCGTTGTCTGCATGAGGGCAGTGCATCCATTTCAATCCCCTTCCCCTCTGCTCTGCAAGTGGCCACTTGCGTGACATGCACTGTTACGTATTACCAGGGCCAGAGGGAAAAGTCAGGGAGTGCCTTAGTATTTGGAGAAAGCTAGAATGACATGTTTATTTGATTGCCATACAGAGGATGAACAGCAGAGGGAGCCATATCACTAGAATTGGCACTGTATAGCTATTAATAATGGGCTATATTTTGTACCTTAGTGGGTAGAGTGCTTGGTGCTTTGAGCATGGCACTGACAGTGCCAGGGTTAGGGGTTTGATTCCCACTGGGGCTACGCATACTAAAAGCATGCGCTTTCATTCACATCACATTCCATGTCACAAATATAAATGTGACAACAATAATAATACATGAATGAATAAACTTTATTTAACAGATTGCAGAATGGGTACAATACAGTACGGCTCAATACACACAATTGTTAAGGGGATGCAGACCTGAGAGAGACGTTTGTCTTGTTTCCATCAGGGTCCCCCATTTTCAATTCATATAGACATTTATGACATACACAACATACATGACATTTATGGCATAGGGACATATAGGTATTTAGTACTGATACATTTGTGACATAAACGGTATTCAAATATACAGTACTGTTATCCCTAGATCCTGACAGAGTATATACATATGATGGGGAGGGGACTGTACATTAGGAGGGGGTGGGTGGGTGGGAGGGAAATATACATACGGCGGGGAGGGAATATATACATGCGGTGGGGAGGAGACTGTCTATTAGGAGGTGGTGGGGGTTTCGAATTGCAGCCTCCCGTAGGTGCTCTTTAAGAGCGGTTTAGTTTAGTTTAGTTAAAAAGCACCCAGAAACTTTACAGAAAAGGAAATAAGTAAGAAAAAAGTACCAGGGAAAATAATACATTTTAAAAACAAGTTTGGCATAATCAGACGTAAACAGAAAGAGGTGGGTTTTAAGTGCTTTCCTTTAGAAGGAGGCGGGTGAGCAGCGTAGGGCCAGGTTTGGTGCTTGGTCCTAATACTGTGGGGGCGAGGTGGTTGGCACCGGCTGATCCGAGAGCTCCGTGTGGGAGTAAAGGGAGACAGGAGGGGGCCGTGTTATGGAGCGCTCGGTGGGTGACGTGCGGCGTCAGTCGATTCCTGTGGTGCAGCAGAGATTTCAGCAGTTCACTGCAGGGTTGATTCAAGCCACTTCGATACTGAAATAAAGACGTTGCAGTTAATTTGGTGTTAGAGCTGAGCATTTCTTCTCTGTGACTTTTCAGTAGGTTGAATAGGATAAACCTCATCCAGCCAACACGGTTTTCAATGCTTTGTTTCTTCCTCCTGAAACCCACCCTAAAATAGATTTCAAGTTATGTCTGTAACATTGTACAGGTAATTCTTTTTTCATTATTATAATTTTTTATTTACAGGTGTGGTGGAAAGTAGCCAGAGCTGAATAACATACTCAGTCAGAAGAGACCTGGTTAATACTTAAGCATTACATCACGCGCAGGAGTGGTTTGTGAAAAATAAACCATGCCTAGTGGTGGTCGTTAGACCCCCCTAGGCATGGTTTATTTTTCACAAATCACGACTGCAAGTGGTGTAATGCTTTTATACAACTGCCACATTCATCCAACCTTATTGCTATACAATAAACACACATTAATCGAAGATTTATTGAAAAAAACATCCGCCACAAAAAGTAGTTCCCACAACAACAAAAAAGAGAAATTGCCTCCATGTGGAAGCAGCTCGGAAGTGCATCCAACCAACTAACACATCCAACTGTCTTTCAACTAATGCCTCTTTTCCATTGTATGGTACCTACTCGACTCTACCCTACTCTACTCGCTTTAGGTACCTGGTACTTCGTTCCTTTTCCACTGCAGGTACTAAAATAAAGTACTCAGTTTGTCTCCGTGTGGGGAGGCGGGGCTGCTGGTGTACAGCTGAGAGCTCCATAGCTCTGTGAGAGCTCCAGCATAGCTATGTCCGTGAGCTAGGCGCAAGCCAGAGTAAAACACAGTTTTCAATCAATCAATCAATAACAACATTAACAAGACTCTCGTTGTGTCTATTCTGCTAACGCTAACGTTACCTCTCATTGTGTCTATTCTACAAGCGTTAACGTTAGCTAGGCTGTCTATGTTAACGTTAGCGTTAGCATTAGGCTAACAACAAAGCTGTAACGTTACCAGTCTTGCGTCTATTTGCTAACGTTAGCATTAGGTAATAACCGGTTTAAAATGGATGGTGATTACCTCACGTTGTGTCTATTCTACTAGCATTAACGCTACTCATACAAACAATCAATAGCGAGTTATATTGATCACGCTATGTACGATAGCCATGCTAAAACGCTAGCACAACATTAGCACCTAACCTAACAACAAGCTTAAGCCTTAACAAGTCAGCGATCTTTTTGCGAGACTAAACTCTCCGCTCGGTGGCAAATTGTGTTGATGTCGGTTTTGTTTAATCAATAAATGAGGCAGAATACACAGTGACTGTATCCTTTGTTTATTGCACTTGTGCCTGCTGCAAACATAATGAAATCCTATGCGAGACATTAAAGATGGCGGCTTTCTGTTTTCGTTCAGACTCTCCAACGAGTGACGCGTCTCTCTTCTGACCAATCAGTGGTCTGCAGTGTTTCACGTGACTTTTCTGGTACCAGTTCTACTCGCTTGGCACACGCTTGGAACCTCGACAGAGCAGGGACTAAAAAAGTACCCAAAAAGTACCTGGTACCAGGTACTTTGGTAATGGAAAACCGAAAATGCCGAGTAGAGTAGAGTAGAGTCGAGTAGGTACCATGCAGTGGAAAAGGGGCATAAGACATCCAACCAACTAACACATCCAACTGTCTTTCAACTAAGACATCCAACCCACTAACACATCCAACTGTCTTGCAACTAAGACATCCAACCAACTAACACATCCAACTGTCTTTCAACTAAGACATCCAACCAACTAACACATCCAACTTTTCTTTAGTTTTTAATTATGAAGTTAGTGGTTGTTATTGGAATGATTGATTGATTGATTGAACATTTTATTACCAGATGCAGAATGGGTACAATACAGTACGGCTCAATACACACAATTGTTAAGGGGATGCAGACCTACTTTCTATAGAACTTCATTCTTAGATGCTTCTATAGAAAGTATAGGTAAAACAAATTAAAAGGTTTTCTTTGCCCTATAGGAAAAAAAAGTTTTCTTCGCCTACTTAAGAGGGCCTAAACTTAACCAGTTGGAAACCAGGCGTACAGTAATACAATTAGCAATCAACCAATCAATCAATTCAATAGGCCATGCTCACTTAAAACAGCGCAACACCCAGCTCTCTCTTAGTCTGACTCTCCTCCACGAGTGTGTGTGTGTGTGTGTGTGTGTGTGTGTGTGTATGTGAATGTGAATGTGTATGTGTATGTGTGTGTGTGTGTGTGTGTGTGTGTGTGTGTGTGTGTGTGTGTGTGTGTGTGGGGTGGGGGGGGTGGGTGTGCCAGACAGTGTGAGAGTGAGCTCTGCAGTCAGGGGGAAGGAAGAAAATATTTTAAAAAAAATTGCAAATAATCAATCAATCAATCCACGATTTTTCTTTTGTTCCACAATGACTCATGACCCATAGATTACACAATCCAACATTGTGTAAGAGACTAAGACATTCGCCGTGACAGAAAGGTTTTTATTTAGTCGTTATGACGCTATCAACATATCCATTTGTAAAGATTATTGTCCGCCATCTTGTTTTTTTCGAAAAACTCGGACGCGGAATGATAGTGATTCGGTTGTGGGCGGGTCCTGGGACCAAGAGCGTGGATCATGACAGATACATACGTGTAAATTGACTGTTTCAGACAATCAGAATCGAGAAATTTGCATGCCGTTGTATAACATGTATTAACTCAGTCAAAGTATCAATAAAAAAATTGTTAAGAGTAGACTGGATGACTCAACGAGGTGAATAGCTTGGACACCAGGGATGAGAGAACCCCCGACTCACTGAGGGACATCTTTATACAAACGGAGGAACATCTTTATACAAACAGAGGGTGGGGGTCAATGGATTGAACATCTGTGGAGGTGAAGGACTGGGGGTTGGGGAGATGAAAGAGAGAGGAAGACATGGGAGGAGGGGTGACATAGGGTAGAACTGTATATTGTATAGCAGTGTACATAGGACTCATTGCCGTTTGTATTTTATCCTAGTATTTTTATCATGTCTTTTTTATTTCTATTCTATTTTATTCTATTATTTGTATTTTTTGCACAATCGAAGCGGGCATGGCCACCTTCATTTCACCATATGTATGTGATAAATAAACCTCTTGAATCTTGAAGAAAAGATGGGTGAGAGATTAAAGAGAGAGAGAGAGGGGGGGGGTGTTATCTACCACACAGGTTACATGAAAATTGACATTACATTACACGACGGCACAGCATATGACATTACAGGTGGAGAACAAACATCAACAGGACAACTAAACGGCACACGTGACAAACGGTGTCACCTCAGTTTCTCGACTTTTGAATGTGTGCTATATAGATAACATTTTAATGTACAGTAATTATAAAAAGAAAATAATACATCCACAGAGCTTTTAGAGAAGTGTGGAGTAAAGGTATTGCCCCCCCCCCCCAAAATAATTATTGATTAATGAATTTATAATAAAAGAAAATGCTGGCAGGTCCAAAATGAATGTTGTTGTTTACATGTTGCCGGAATGTATCCCCTCCCTACTTCCCATTTCCCCACACGGAATGCACCTGATTGGATATTTATATTTAAGACATGCTGGTGCTCTAGTGCGACATCTAGTGCTTGAATGTTAACTATAGCACCTTTATTAAGCTCCAGATCTAGATATTATTGACATAACTGTCTGAGGTCATTGGAATAGCAAACTCTTTATTTTTTTTAAACTTTGGCCATTCCCCTGGCTCTTTTATACGTTTATCGCATTTATTCTGGTCAAGGATGACCGACAGAAACAGGCTGAAAGGGTTCAGATGGGGGGGAAGACACTCTGGGAAAGGCACGGCTGCAGTCCGGGATTCGAACTCGCTAAACCCCAGATCCGTGACGAGTACGGTTGTCCCCGGCGCCGAAATGGCACTCGCGGTACGTGGTGAGCTACTGAAGCTCCCCCTATAGCAAACTCTTTCAGCGTGGACTTTCCCTTTAAGAGAAGCAGGGCCTCCCCTCTGTTTCAGCCAGCTCTCAGATCTGAAGTGATTAAGGATGGGGACACTCCTCATCTCCACAACCATCTAGTTCTGTGTCCTATCTGTGAGTCACAAGCCTGTGAAGGGGTTTGGAGAAGGACTCAGGGGAGGCAACGGTAATGGAATGAGTCCAGTATTCGTCTTCTCCTCTGCCCATCCAGGAAGTGAATTTTCCTTTATTTGGGTTTGTGTATGTGGGGGGGGGGGGGGGGGGGGGACAGTACTTTGATTCTCAAATCCAAAGCAATATGAGGGAGTATACTATTGCAGTACAATATCATAAAGAGAGAGTGTATACTACTACAGTTACAGTATAACATGTTGCTGTTATTGGCACTGGTGTGCTGCGGCCATAGGAATGATGCTGTAGTAGGCCATAATAAGTTCATAAAATTATATCAGAGTCAGATTTTATTTGCCATGTATGTGGATTCGTCCATATACATGGCAAATTAAATCTCTGACTCTGATATAATTTTACATTACATACATTTCCCAGGATACATACAGCAGAAACTCTCTGTCAGGTCGGTAGATGTGAGGAAAACACATCACAGCTGCACACGGATCTCCCATGCTCGTCCGTGGCACGTGCGCATTTCCTTTTTGGCGAATAGCCTACTTGAAACAGGTTAGAATATCAACCACCAAATATTTGCTGTATTTCAGCATGTGATCTCATTACATGTTGACGTCTCATTTACGTTTACATTCATCATTCATTACAGTCATTTAGCTGATGCTTTTATCCAAAGCGACTTACACGTTCTATACAACAAGTCAGCAGGAAGGGTACAACTCTGGCAACTAAGGGTAAGTACGATTGTTGACTTGAGTACAGTCTTTAACACTTTGGGCGCCAAACCCGAGTATAGTCGGGTCTCATCGTTATTTCTTTTATTCGATATTTCCATTCATTACAGGCACACGGACATCTGGGTTAATATGGGGAATCATTCTGAGAATGCCAATGTGCAATACCGGCCGCATCCACCCAGGTGGCACCCTTTGAAACATGATAGCTTGGCCTGTGGGTCGATCAGAAGTCTCCGGTCGGATTTCTATTGGTCGGGCAAGGGGACCGGTTGTCGGATTGAGAAGCGTGAATTGCTCCCGGTGCATGATGTGTGGCGGATCATGTTGGCGACACGTGTCTTGCCATATGCAGACTATACAGTTGCATAGGGCCCCTGAAGCCACCCTAAAATGCAAAAAAAATAATATATATATATATATATATTTTTTTTTTTTATTATAATCTTTTTACTCAATACACTGTATACTGTATATATATTTATATATATCCTGTAGGGATGTAACAAATCATCAGCTTAAAACATTTTACCGATAGGCTACTGCTTAACGCAAGTGGGCGTTTCTTTATAAAAAAATATATATACATAAGTAGCTTACTGACAAAAATGTAGTTGCATTTTCAAACTTTATTTAACTTTAACTTTATCTTAAATAGTTATAAATGTCAATATTGTATGTCAGAAATGTAAGGAAAATTCAGTATCTGTCTCATTTATGTGCATTTGGGAGATGTTATAATGCAGATTCGGTAAATCCTATACGTTTTCAGGAGTGTCTTGATGTAGGGGAGCCCCAGTGTGTCCTATTTATTACCATTTTCTGTCATTGCTGGGGTCAACTTGAGATGTTTGATTTGAATTCGTGAGAAAAAAAGATATAAATTTTTTTCACGGATCTAGCCTATTTTCCTCTTAAAGTGCACCAGATTGATGCATTTAAATGTTAAATGCATGCCCACCTTAAAGGGTTTGGAATACCCCCACCATAGTTTCACAAAATAGGGGCCCCCAAACAACATTTCGCATAGGGCCCCTAAAAAGCTAGAAACGGCCCTGGACATGACTGTTGATTGCAGGAGGAGTTGGGTGGCTTCTTTCGTCAGGAAGGGGCGGATCCTTCTGATGCTGCTCAGGAGGAATCTGCAGGTTCTGGTTGTTGAGGCGAAATGAGGAGTGAAGTTCAGCCGGTCGTCAAGGACCACTACACCAAGGTGCTTGGCTGTTGGGGCCGGAGCCATGGGGACATTCTCCACTGTGATCAAACGTGAAATTTCAATATTTCTATTCTTAATACCTCGAACCACGGATCTTGATTTACATCAAAACACATCATTACAACCTTTAAACAAACACCAAAGCCTTATTTTGACCCTCCACCAAACACAAAAAAAAACATGTGAATACATGGTTAGACACACACCCCACTACACACACACACACACACACACACACACACACACACACACACACATGCACACACGTACACACGCACACACGCACACACACACTTTTTGGGGGTAGGGGGGGGGGGGGGGGGGGGGGGCTGTTCTTGGCATGGAGATAGCTCCACAGCATCCAGCAGATGTCCAAATAGCCCCTGGCATTCTGTGTAAAAGGCTGATATTTATCTGACAGTACCTATTTACATAGCAAAGAAGGCCCTTTCCTCGCCTCTGTCTGCGAACTGCCGCCCCCAAAACGATGTGATTATGCAGCCTTTTCCACATAACTGATAACTGTATCATTATTTTGTGGTTTGTGTGTGTGTGTGTGTGTGTGTGTGTGGGTGTGTGTGTGCATGCATGCATGTGTGCATGTGAGTACGAGGAGGAGAGAAGTGTTTTGTTTTTGAGCTTTGTTTGTTTGGTTTCTTATGTCGATGAGCCGTGTTTTGCGGTTTATCAAATAATCAATCTAAAATTCCATCTGCAATTCTTTCTAGTGGGGGGGGGGGGGGGGGGGGGCGGCTGGGGGGAGGGTGCTGACCCCGTGTCAGTTGTCAAATGTTTAAGCACTGAGCTATTATTCCAGAGTCCTATCGATTCACACTGAGCTCATGGAAAAGCGGACGTGCATACATTCGTTTTCAGGTTAATCTCGCTCATTATGCTTTTGACATGCTTGTTGAAATGAAGCCATTAAAGCAAATTGCAAAACTGATAACATCTTGGAGTCCGTAATTGCGAACTGTGTGGTAAACACAGATGTACCCCGCCGCTGTGCCGATCACAGAGGAATGACATCGGTCCGAAAATAATAATAATAAACGCAGAATGTTTAATATTTAATATTGAATAATAATGGACTTAATATTATATTTTAAAAATATATATTATTATACACATGTATCCATATTGGATAGACGCATATTACATCGCACAACATTTCCAAACTAAATACATCCTTTATATAATGTTGCTATGTTATAAGCAACATTCTTAATTCAGCCAATTACTTCAATATTCAATATTAAACACAAAATCGCCAGTAATGCTGTGTAGCTCAGTGTCAAAGATAACCTAATTAATTCTACATTAGGCATCAACTGCCTCTAGCTGCTGCTAAGCTCTTTATGCACGCAATTATTTTCTCACATTTATCTTACTGTGCTACAAGCTAGCCCCATCATTCTGCAGGGATAACGCTAGAGAGACCAGAGCATCATTCTGCAGGGATAACGCTGGAGAGACAAGAGCATCATTCTGCAGGGATAACGCTAGAGAGACCAGAGCATCATTCTGCAGGGATAATGCTAGAGAGACAAGAGCATCATTCTGCAGGGATAACGCTAGAGAGACCAGAGCATCATTCTGCAGGGATAACGCTAGAGAGACCAGAGCATCATTCTGCAGGGATAACGCTAGAGAGACCAGAGCATCATTCTGCAGGGATAACGCTAGAGAGACCAGAGCATCATTCTGCAGGGATAACGCTAGAGAGACCAGAGCATCATTCTGCAGGGATAACGCTAGAGAGACCAGAGCATCATTCTGCAGGGATAACGCTAGAGAGACCAGAGCATCATTCTGCAGGGATAACGCTAGAGAGACCATGCACATTCATGACCCCTAGAGAGCCTATTTATTTTTGTGACCCCATGACCTTTCCTCTAGTGCCACCATCAGGCCAAACATTCATATCCTACTTATGAGCGTGATAACTTGAATAGCTTTCATTCAAATATTTTCATATTTGCGGTGCACATTCATGACTCCTGGAGTATGAACTCTATTGATTTTTGGTTACCCCATAACCTTTCCTCTAGTGCCAACATCAGGCCAAACTTTCAAGTTCAAACTCAAGTAAAACTTTAGAATTAGTGTATCTCAAATACCTTCTAATATTTTCTAATTTGCTGTGCACATTCATGGCCTCTATAGAAAGAAGCCTCTTGAGTTTGGTGACCCCATGACCTTTACTCTAGCGCCACCATCTAGGCCAAACTTTCAGGTTCAAACTCAAGTTCCTGATCCGTTAATCATACAGTCAGGAAACTAGTATCCAGAGACGTGTCTACTCACGGACAACAACTTTGCCATAATAACCTATGAAGTCTGCCATATTAAATCTGTGACTAACATCTTCAAGTGTGTCATTTAGCATAAACGATAGGCCAAACCATATGACCATGAAGATTAAATAAGATTTCAGAAAAATGCATGGTAAACTGGAAATGATTTGTTTGCTTATGCATACGCTGTCCAATTTCCATCAACCTTGACAAATATGTTTGCCTTACAATAACAAGGAGGCCTGTAAAGTTCTGAGTCACCTTCCCTCATGATGGCACTATTGTCATAAAACTAAAAACATGAACTACTCCCCAACAGCTCGGATTAGCGTCACAGGCAAAAGGTGGATTGAGAATTTGGTCCGTTCTGGGATATAATATATCCCGGATATATCATATATATCAACATCATATGATGTTACAAAGCTGAGTTAAAGGCACATAAGACAGCAAGGGAGGGTACTGTAGGAATGGATAGGTTCAATTCGTATCACAAAATACGGGCCTGTTTGCAATACAGCCTACCATATAACCATTATAGCCTACTATGTCACTGTTATGAAACTAATTCACAGTACTGTAGTTTCCTAAAAGGCCTTGCATTATTCATTCGCCCCCTGGCAAGAGTACATTTCCCTGCTACAGTGTGTCCCCTTTCCTCTTTTGCTCACATTCTAGGGAAAAAGCTCAAATATTATCAGAGGGAAAATGAGTGTATAGCTGATAATTGTACGGCTCTGTGCACATTAGCTTCAATAAAGCACTTAGGGGCGGGGAGGAAAACACAGGAGCGCTGCGGGAGGCCAATTCTCCCTGGAATTATATTGCAGGAAACTCACAGCAGCTGACAGCTGAATGTGGTGGGCTAATGATCCTCCACTTAGCAAACAAAGGAAATAGCTTTCTATCCCTCTGGAATCCCTTTTTATTTTTTATTTTATATCATTATTCTATTATTTTATTTTCATTAGAAGAAAGCTGAGGTTGGTGTATAGCGATGCAATTTTAACAGTGTTGATTATGCTTTGTGGCATATAAATAATATCAACAAGCACAGCCAGCTTTTCTCCTTCCTCCATCCTGCCCAGGCCACATGGCGCCACCGTCCCACCCACCTCTGTTATTCGTCCGTCCATCCGTCCATCGCCTTCCTTATAGACATTAGTACGCTGGTCTGACAGCGTGCATCTTCATGTCCCCAGGCCATATTTTGCCACAAAGGCAAACTTGGATGTGTTAAACCTCTGCTACAAAAGCCAATGAATTCCCCTACCTTATTTAATTGATGCTTCCTCGCAAAGCGCCTGGAGGCTGTTTGGATTGCTGAGAAGCTGGACCCCACATCGCACTCTGTGTGTGTGCTGCCAGGTGTAGTGCTGGGTACTGAGTGGTGGAGGAAGTACACAATTCCTCTACTCAAGTAAAAATAGAAATACACCGACAAAATAATACTTGTGTAAAAGTAAAAGTCCCCCATTCAAATTCTGCATAAAGGAACATGCCAACTTTTTGGGAAATTTGCTCATTTGCCATCTAACCTGGAGTTAGACAAGCAAGATACACACCCTTTTTTTCTCTGTGCATGCATTAGGCTTAACACTTTGAGTGCCGCCGCTGTTTTCAGGCCCCATCTATTCAATGCCACGCTTTAAAAGATAGGAGTCCGTCACCTTGTTTGTAGAGCTATAACTATATTCTATATTATAGCTATGGATACAATACTATGTGACAGTGACTTTCTTCCGGTCAAGATGCAAAAAAGAGATAATTTTTCCATGCATACATTTGCACGTTATACCGTGGTGAATATATCATCATGAATGCATGAAAGGGGGGGGTGGGGGGGGGGTGGGGGGGGGTGGGGGGGTGGGGGGGGGGGGTGGGGGGGGGGTCGTTTTTTGATGCTTTGATCGCCACCAACGACATACGTTGTGGACTAACGTTACACACACACGTTTGGATTGAGGTGAAGACATGTTTGGATCAATGCAAGATTGATATCATATAGCCCTTACCTTGACTAGGATGTACCCCAAAAAGAATATTCCAATTATCTGATCGCGATTCCAAGTATTGATGTCCATCGTGTCACCAACATCATGCGCCGGGAGCATTTGATTCTTCTCAATCCGACTGTTATAACCACTCAGCTTGAGCAACAACAAAAAAAACGACCCGACCCATTAGATCGACGCACAGGCCAAGATACAAGGTTACAAAGGGTGCTCGATACCGCCGTCTAGCTGGATGCGGCCGGTATTGCACTTTGGCGATCTCAGACTCATTCCCTATGGTAAAGTTCCAAACAGTCACAAAAGTCATTTATTAATTTATAAATATTTATTTAACAGTGAGTCATTTATCAATTAGGGTGAAGTCCAGCAGGATCCACCAGAAGTCTAGAAAGCAGAAAGTAGCACTGGTGACGTGAAATCACTGCGCCCAGACAGCAGTGGTTCGGCAAAAATTTATTCCAAGTAGGCTATATCTGCTTAGAAAACGGAAATGTCTAATTCAATTATTTTGTATTTCTCCACGTGGTAAATACACAGGTCACAGCATGTTTAGAGGAAAGTTTTGGAGTTGCATTTCGATATTTGAATGACGCTAAGCTAGGCTAACGGTGCAGGCGTTCCCGATGCCTAATGCACGCACATAGATGACAAAGGTATGTATCTTCTTGTCTAACTCCAGGGAAGATGTTAAATGAGCTAATTTCCCAAAATGTTGGAGTGTTCCTTTAAAGTCGTTTTTGGCACTGAAAGTGTTAAAGGTCCTGTGTCTTATAAATGGCCTTTTCCAGTGTTTAGCATTGTTTCCTAGCAATGGGGGTTTGTATCAATTGGTCTGTGTCTCTAATTCTCATTTTGGCGGATTGCTCCAATTCAGTTGAGACAATATCCTCCCACAGTGAACTAAGCTATTCTGATTTGACTCGCTACGTAGCAAGGAGCTGATCTGCAGTAACGCCCCCTCTATGGTTGTAGCGCAACCATTCGCTCAACAACAGAGCGAGTGGAAATACCGACACTTCCTCAAGTGGGTGCCGACAGACAGAGGCAGAGAACGAGCGAGCGAGAGAGAGGGAGAGAGAGATAGAGAGGGAGAGACTTCAGACAGTTCATAAAACTTAGTTTAGTTAAAAATAACAATAAAGAGAAAGAGAGCACAGATGACAAGTACAGTATGAGGAGGTATACATATATATATTCATAATTAATTGTATGCCAATATTAAATAAACGTGATGCTTTGAAGGCACAACAATTGCATTTCCAAGGAATAATTAGGTTAGAAAATAAATTTTCTGGATTTAACGTGACTTCCTAATGTTAATTAGCTAATTTGGTTATCTTTTCCCATCTTGTATTGTACAATAATTGTTGCAAAAAAATAAACAATAATAATAATAATAATACAATAAAATCTGAATACAGATAATGTTGTTGGTTGAACAGATACAGATAATGACGTATCCACACACCCCTAAGAGACATAGGCTACAATGATAGAGAGAGAGAGCAGGCACTTAGATGGCTTATGCGTTGGGCCGACACTGACAGGAAGTGAGAACGTCTTGAGACAGATGAGACCACAAAATACAAAGAGGACTGAAGGAGTCAAAGTGACGGAGTTGAAGTTAAACCTAAACTAACCAACCACGGTATATAGAGTCTGAAAAAGAGACAGGCGTTCAAACTGGACTGGACGGCACAGACAAGAAGCAGCGGACTTCATTACGCGTCTCAGCGGAGACACAATCACTCCAGCTTTCCAATTTGGTCTCTCTCTCTCTCTCTCTCTCTCTCTCTCTCTCTCTCTCTCTCTCTCTCTCTCTCTCTCTCTCTCTCTCTCTCTCTCTCTCTCTCTCTCTCTCTCTCTCTCTCTCTCTCTCTCTCTCTCTCTCTCTCTCTCTCTCTCTCTCTCTCTCTCTCCTCTCTCTCTCCGTTTATCATTTATCACACAATCGGTAGCCGTGACCCTCGGACTTTCTAACGGTGCGGTCGACCGGTGAGATGGGGGCCCGAGTCCGCCAGGTCATTGCCTTTTAATGAGTGTGCCGATAAGCGGAAGGAGGAGGAGGAGGAGAAGGAGAAGAAGAACGGCGGGCTGGCCCAGGTGCTTTAGAATGACTTATTCAATGATCATCCCTATTACAAACCTGTATACACCCCCCCACCACCCCACCCCAATCAATATACAAGCCCTGCCCCCTTGATGACTTACAGAGGCACCTAATCTCACCTGATATACTGCCGTTAAGCATGAAGAGGGAGGAGAGATGGAGGGAGGGAGGAAAGACGAGGGGGAAAAGGAAGAAGGAAGGAAGGGTGGTATGGAGGATGGAAGGGAGGGAGGAAAAGGGGGAAGGACTGAAGGAAGAAGGGAAGGACTGAAGGAAGAAAGGAGGGAAGGAAGGAAGGAAGGAAGGAAGGAAGGAAGGAAGGAAGGAAGGAAGGAAGGAAGGAAGGAAGGAAGGAAGGAAGGAAGGAAGGAAGGAAGGAAGGAAGGAAGGAAGGAAGGAAGGAAGGAACAGTGGTATGGATGATGGAAGAAAGGAAGGAAGGTATGGAGGGAAGGAAGGAAGGAAGGAAGGAAGGCAGGAAGGAAGGAAGGAAGGAAGGAAGGAAGGAAGGAAGGAAGGAAGGAAGGAAGGAAGGAAGGAAGGAAGGAAGGAAGGAAGGAAGGAAGGAAGGATGGAAGGGAGGAAGGAAGGAAGGAAGGAAGGAAGGAAGGAAGGAAGGAAGGAAGGAAGGAAGGAAAGGAGGGAAGGAAGGAAGGAAGGAAGGAAGGAAGGAAGGAAGGAAGGAAGGAAGGAAGGAAGGAAGGAAGGAAGGAAGGAAGGAAGGAAGGAAGGAGGGAAGGAACAGCAGTATGGAGGATGGAAGGGAGGAAGGAAGGAAGGAAGGAAGGAAGGAAGGAAGGAAGGAAGGAAGGAAGGAAGGAAGGAAGGAAGGAAGGAAGGAAGGAAGGGAGGAAGGTATGGAGGGAATGAAGGAAGGAAGGAAAGAGGAAGAATAAAGGAAGAAGGAAGGAAGGGTGGTATGGAGGATGGAAGGGAGGAAGGAAGGAAGGAAGGAAGGAAGGAGGGAGGGAAGGGTGGTATGGAGGATGGACGGGAGGAAGGAAGGAAGGAAGGAAGGAAGGAAGGAAGGAAGGAAGGAAGGAAGGAAGGAAGGAAGGAAGGAAGGAAGGAAGGAAGTAAGGAAGGAAGGAAGGAAGGAAGGAAGGTATGGAGGGAATGAAGGAAGGAAGAAGGGAGGGAACAAGGGAAGGGAGCGAAGGAGGGATGAAGGGTGGTCCAACAGATGATTTGTTATGGTTTGTAACCGACTCCAATCGCACAACACAAAACAGGTATGAGAGTAAGCCAAAACAGGGCATTTATTTCTTACATAACAAAAAGCGGCACAGTCCCTTTAAGGGAAAACACAAAACACTGGAAAACAAGGAAATATGGGAAATGCGGCACTGTGCCTTTAAGAGGCGAACAGGCTAAGGGACTAAGGCTAAGGGACAGGGCCAGGGCTAAAAGTCAAGGACCAGGACCAGGGGCACTGGAGAGGGGGACAGGGACAGAGGCCCGGAAAGGCGGGCTGGAGACAGGGACAGAGAACAGGGTTAAGGCCTTGGATAGGGCGAGGGCCAGAGCTGCTTACAGGGAAGACAGGGTTCCGACGGCGGAGGCCTGGCACGGGAACAGGGGCCCGACGGCGGAGGCCTGGCACGGGGACCAGGGGCCCGACGGCGGAGGCCTGGCACGGAGATCTTCCTCGGATGCTGCAGACGGGCAGCGCAGAACACAGGGGTCCCAGGGGACCGGGGCGAAGAGACGCATCCTCCCGTGGAATTAGGAAGCGATGCGCGCCGGCTTGACGTCTGGAGTGGGAACACTGGAAAACCTCCCGTAGAGAATTAGAGAGCGTAGACGGCGTCCCACTCCAGGCAAACGGCGACAGGTGGTGAAGTACAGGGGTGGCACGACGTCTCACGCCGGAGACGTGGCAGTAGATTGTAGTAACAAGAACGACCCGACCAGGACTGGAGGGGAGGTCCAGGTATTTAAAGCCCTCTGGGGCGCTAATCATAAACTATGACAGCTGCGAAGGTAGTCCAAGGGTGGGGGCTGGAGAAGAGTAGAGGAGAGTAAATCATCGCAAGGGTGGGAGCTGGTGAGGTGAGGAGACAGGGAATTAAAGGTCCAGGGAACAGGCGAATCCTCACATGATTCCCTCTATATCTCAATCCCACAGGACACATTTTTGCTGTTATTTTGTGCTCAGCCGCAACATGCTTAGAGAAAGTAAAGACTTCAAGTGCCTTCTGATACTTTTAAATTGCCGGTTCAAGAACCAATCAGAGAGGGTGCCTCATCAAACAAGTGGCCCAAAGAACAATAATTAGACAGCAGTGTTCCAGTAAACAATACCAGGCGAAGCGTAACCGATCCTTCCCTCCAGATGCACACACTGGCACACACACACACACACACACACAGACACACACACACACACACACACACACACACACACACACACACACACACACACACACACACACACACACACACACACACACACACACACACACACACAGCCTGTCTATTAATGTGTAACTCTCCATATTCCAATTTGTTGTCACCGTGACCCCTATTCTCTGTCTATGCATGCGTGATGAGCATTCATTCACAAAAGGTCCCGTCACGTCACCGTTAGCCATTGTTACTGCTCAACCACACGCCACTTGTCTGGCAAACACTAATTACATCCTTGATTAATAGGAGACGCAATTAGGAAGAAATAGAATGGCCGATAAGAGATAGCCTGGCTAACCCCATCCAACACCTATACCTCTGTTGGGACGGAGATGTGATGCATGTTGCCAACACCTGTGTGTGTGTGTGTGTGTGTGTGTGTGTGTGTGTGTGTGTGTGTGTGTGTGTGTGTGTGTGTGTGTGTGTGTGTGTGCGTGCGTGTGTGTGCGTGCGTGTGTGTGTGGGGGTTCTTCTTGGAACCGCGCAGGGCGGTCTCTGGTTCCCATCAATTACATTACGGGTCGGAAACATTCTAATCAAGATATTCTTATAATCATTCACCGGTATATTACGAACTGACCCATTCATAAAGAAGCTCATCTTATAATCATTACCGGTATATTACGAACTGCACCATCTAAAACAAGCAGAGCGCTGCAAGCTCAAACATTTGACTGTGCCCCGTGGGCAGCGTGAGCTCCGGTTGTTGATGTCCCCTCCCCCTCCATGTCGGAATAGTTGCCTAGGCTACCACTTTGACTTTTCCCAAGTTCACATGGAGAGCTACAGGCAGAGATACAAATGCTGCCAGGGTGGAATTTGCCATTTGGAAGGATTTTGGAGTAATTCTGGACACGAAGAACAAGCCATGCTGTTGGATACACAGAGAAGAACAGCTGTCGACATGACATGGATACAGTCGCTAACATTAGGACTCAAATAGCCTTATGTTACATTTTAAAACAGGTATTGGTTCGGGAGCTGTTCCATGAGGTGCTGCTGGGGGTCGTGGTCGAGTCTGTCCTGATTCTGGGTAGAGCTATTCCAATGCGACAGATGCGGGTCGGTTTGCAGGACTCTAGTGTGTGTTTGGCTATCATTTCTGTATGTATGTATTATTAACGGAGTTGGAGCAGAGATCTGTTAAATCCATACCAGGGCCACACCGGAAGCTGAAGCGCCCGCTGCGCCCTGCCGGTTTCCTTCTTGGCTTCCGTGTTAACCCTTTCACTATATGGTTAACCCTTTCACTGCGACAATACAGACGGTTAACCCTTTCACTGCCACACTACAGACGGTTAACCCTTTCACTATAATAATAATAATAATAATATAATTGTTAGACTAGAAGTCTTTATTTGTCATGCAGTTTTAACACACACACGCGAGATGGGCGACCCACAGGAACACACACACACATGCACTGAGTCGCCGATGAAATGTCTCTCTGCACTTTTCCCATCCCGTTGTCCTTCCCCCCATGGGCAGCCGGGAGCAGATAGGGCGTCAACGTGAGCCGCGCCCCGGGGACCAATCCAAGTGCTCCTGTCCGTCTTCGTCAAGGACGCCACAGCGTTAGCGATCTGTTGTGCATGTTTTTCCATTGGGTTTATCTTATCGGGGGGGAAACCCTTGCGAGCACGGGGAGAACATGCAAACTCCACACAGAAAGGCCTGGGAGATACCCCACCTGGGTACCTGGCATCATGGAAACCTGGTCCCCAAGCGGGAATCGAACCCTGGACCTTCTTGCTGTGAGGCGACAGTGTTAACCACTACACCACCGTGCCGCTACACACTACAGACGGTTAACCCTTTCACTGCCACACTACAGACGGTTAACCTTTTCACTGCCACACTACATACGGTTAACCCTTTCACTGCCACACTACATACGGTTAACCCTTTCACTGCCACACTACATACGGTTAACCCTTTCACTGCCACACTGCAGAAGGTTAACCCTTTCACTGCCACGCTAAAGAAGGTTAACCCTTTCACTACCACACTACACACTATCGAAAGGGTTAACCTTCTGTAGTGTGGCAGTGAAAGGGTTAACGGAGTGTTCATACCGGGCCGCGCCTCTACATGTGGGCTTGCAGAGGAGCAGAGTCTCTCGCTCGACGGGCTTCCGGTGTGTGTGTGTGTGTGTGTGTGTGTGTGCGGCCAGGCTCGTCCCCCGGGCTCACTATTCTCCAGATCCTCCACTGCCACTTGAGGGGGTTTTCCTTCCCCCCCCCCCCCCAAGAAAACACAATTGTGTCCCACACTTGATTTGTTGAGAAAACTCTTAAAGTCAACCTAATCAAATCCTAGCGTCACCTGATGCGGCAGCTCCTGCACGCCTCCGATATTAATTCCTCTGATACGTAGGGATGGGGGATGGGGCGGGTGGGGGCATCATGGGGGATGGGGCGGGGTGGGGGCATCATGGGGGATGGGGCGGGGTGGGGGCATCATGGGAGGATATTGGAAAATAATTTCTTGGTTGGTTATTCATTGTGGAATTCATTAAAATCCAATTCTGTGAAATTGAAATAAAAACAGCCCATTACTATGATAGACTGGCACGCCACGCCACGGAATATGAGAAACGAGAGAAAGAGAACCCAGCGAGGAGGGGATGGAGGAGGAGGAGAGGGAGGAGGAGGAGGAGGTATATATAAAAACATTTCCCTCAGTTATTCAATAAAGAAGAAAACAATGAATGAATGAATGAATGACCTTTATTTATAGAGCACCCTTCACAGCACGAATGCACAGGGTGCTTTACACTACATCTTAATATAAAAACACAATAAAAACAAAATCAGAAATAAATGACAACAGACAAACAGCAGTTAAAAACAGTGAAACCAGATAGAAAAAGTAGAATAAAAGAATTTGGATAAAATCATGAGTCACTAATTAAAACAACACTATAGAACAGAAAAAGGCGCCTATGTGTGATTAAAAGCCTGCCTGAACAAATGTGTTTTTAGTTGTTTTTTAAACGAGTTCTCAGAGGGGGCAGTTCGCAGGTCCAGGGGGAGAGCGTTCCAGAGCCTTGGTGCTGTCACCTCGAAGGCTCGATCACCCCTTGTTTTTAGCTTGGTCCTGGGGATCACTAGGAGGTGCTGATCGGCAGATCTGAGTGAGCGGGTGTTTGTGACAATATGACCTTTGACCTCTTCCGATAGCTCCCTGCTTCTCTCTCTCTCTCCCTACCCCCTGCTGGTCTTCGCAGACATACTGACAGAAACCAGGGCTAGCAAACACCTGTTTCCATTAGCCCCAATGCTAGCCCCGACACTTCCCTCTATTATGGCCTGTACAGAGTGCTAATTGCACTAACAGCAGGGCTGCATTAGCTCATTAGAATGCTAAGCCACGCACTCAAAAAGAAAGCCACAGAAGAAGGCTATACAATGCCAGCGCGATTAAGCAGAAATGGTCATTCCGTGACAAGTAAGCACGGACCGGCAATTAACTCCAAAGAGTGGCCCTGCGATCACAATGTTGCGGCGTACTTGACAGCTATTTCCATTTTAAGTGAGGTAATGATTGGCCTCAGAAATATCACGACGATATTCGACACGAGAGTAAATTGAGTTTTGAGTAAAAAAAAAGCAAAACGTCATCTTTCTTCAATATTGTGTTTGTGTCAGAGACTACATCATATAGGCCTAACGTGTATTTATTGTCTATTGTTTCATTATGATTCCCCATTAGCTGCCAATGTAATGACTGCTAGACTTCCTGGGGTCCTGACAAGAAAGTAACTCTATAGCCTACAGATACAGAATGTAATTATTACACCTGCACACGCGGTGTGACAGGGTATTGAAATCACTTCTGCTCATGTGTGTGTGTGTGTGTGTGTGTGTGTGTGTGTGTGTGTGTGTGTGTGTGTGTGTGTGTGTGTGTGTGTGTGTGTTCATCTGTATCAGCCATAACTCCTACAGTTCTGATCCGATTTGTTCGCACATAGGCTGACAGCACATTCACATGAATTCTCAAATATTTTTCACATTGATCAACGACAAGTATTTTATTTGAATACATTTTCACCATCCATTGAAATCAATACTGAGGGGGATAAACCCTTTGACGTTAGATGTTTTGAAGCGTGCGGGCGCCACTATGTTTTCAAGACAATGCTCTTTCTACCTTGATGAGTCCCTATCAAGCAAACATGATTTTTACGATTGTATGATTACATCACTATCGTTATCTTCAGGTATGGAATTTCTCATTCCTTTCGCCCACCAGCTTCATTGCTGCCTTGGGAGGAACTGTTCAAACTCAAACCTGATCACAAGTTACTCACCTCTCAGATCTATCTCTCCCTCAAGGCCGTTTAATGATAAGGTTTCTCACCAAGCTCGATCTGCCTGGGAGGAGGATGGGTGTTGAACTCTCAGAAGACCGGTGGGCAATCGATTGGATTAGCTCTACTACTTCATGTGCAAGATAGGGTCTCATGCAATTTAAGGTACGACATAGGCTCCATTATTACAAGAGCCAGACTAGTGGAGATTTACCTCAATGTAAACAACAGAAGATTGTCTTTTTTATTGTTTGTTTCAGATGCGTGTGTGTGTGTGTGGGGGGGGGGGGGGGGGGGTCTGATGTGGGAGGGTTTTGGAGTGGTGTTGTGTGTTGATGTTTGTTGTATGTTATATGTCTATGTCTGTGTCTATAATTGAAAATGAAAAGGTTTTCTGAATTTGCCTCTAATGGCACGGTAGCAGTGGGAGCACTAGCTGTAGCGCGTTGATAGCGAGTGCGCACTCTCTACCTTTAATCTCTCCGCTTGATCCCCATTAGTTTCCGCGTCAGCAGCTGCTTCTCTCCCCGGCGTCCACACAGAACGGAGACAAAAGACGCAACCTTTCAGACGACATGTCGAGTCACGGGCACGTCGGGCAGAGGGCGGACCAGACCGCCTTGGCCGGTGGACACAATCAACACGGCACGACAAGATGACAATGTTTAAGACGTGGAGCTAAAAAGAGCAAAGCCGGAATGACATGGCAACAACAAGGCAAAATGGTCCGACATAGCAACGAGACAAACTCAACGAACCGACGCAGGTCGTCCAGAGGAGAGGAGACTTGCATATACGGCTCGAGGGTCCCTATGACAATAAAACCATCAGTCGACAAGGACAGGTCATCGGACCCCCCCCCCCCCCAAATAGCAAATAAAGAAAATGTCCGTCTTGGGCCTCCTCACGCAACCCCCACTAGGTGTAATGAATGGAGAGCACGCCATCATAAGAGCCATTTCCTATTCATTACTGTTTTATTGATGGCGCTGAGAGCATGGGCATCAAAACAGCGTCTGTTTGTTCCATTCTTCCAGTGAGGGGAGGGGGGGGGGGGGGGTCAATCAATGTCGACTGCTAGAGGGTCAACATCGTGCTCAGTTGCACCTCTCTGAGGTTTTCATTAACATTATTATTATTCTATTCAAAGACGCCGTATCACCGCTCACACCGGTACTGTTGTCTCTCGCGTGCTACGCATTTCACATTTCAATGAGAGCTTCTTCTGTGTGTGTGTGTGTTTTTTCCTCTTTTTTTGGGTGTGGAGAGGGCGTTATCATTTTTAATGAAGGCCTTTGATATGCACATACAAGCGAGGTTTGGGAAAAACGAAGCCGGAATGCGTTAACGCGGACCGCTGACGAACTGCGTGTCGCGTTTGCATACAGACAGAGGTTTGTAGAAAGAAATGGAAGGGTCTTGGAAACATGGCGTCTCTGAGGCGCAGACTAAGATGCGCAAACGCGTACACTGCGTGAAGACCACTCTCCTCGGAAGACGTCTCGTGTCGTGCTCCCTGTGTTAAATGAGATTAGATTAGATTAGATTTAAATGTATTGTCATCGTACATCACGAGTACAGTACGACAGATATAAGTTGGCGTCTAACCAGAGTGCAAGGGTACTGCTGAAGAAGGCTAGCTCAGTAGTGGGTGGTGAGCTGGATAACCTAGAGGTGGTGGCTGAGAGGAGGATGAGGAAAAAGCTAGCATCCTGGAGAACCCCTCTCACCCCCTCTACGAGGAGCTAGCCAGAATGAAGAGCACGTTCAGCCTAAGACTCATCCCCCCCCCTGACACACCACAAACCGCCTGGGCCGGTCCTTTATACCGGCAGCCATCAGGCGCTACAACAAAGGGCCGGATCTGCTGCCAGAACTATCACTGTCACAACTCGGGACTTGAGAACTAGAACTAGAGACTCACATCACCGTACTGGTTTTATTTTGCACTAGAAACTCATATCACTGGACTCTCATCACTGGACTATCTTGTGTTTGTACTTTTTATATTATTATATTGTATTTGTATCTATACTTTAAGTGTATCTATAGTGTATATAGATACTGGACTGTATAGGACTCTGAAGCTATACATCCCCCACCCTGTATCCCCCCCCCCCCCCCCCCCCCATGCTGCTTTGACACCCGAATTTCCTCAAGGGGATCAATAAAGGATCATCCTATCTTATCTTATCTTAACAGTACAAGTGCAATAACAATATACAATGTACAAGTGATTAAACTGGAATATACTGTATATAAATAGTACTACTGAGTAATAATACTGTATGTACAGTATTACTATTTGCAGTGATACAGTTATAAATACACTAGTAAGCCATACTTGTCAGTGGTATAAGTACTAAGAGTAGGTGATGGATATATACAGATATAGCAGATATAGTATATAAATGTAATTATGAATGCAGGTATATACAGACAGGTGTGGATACATATACGTTAAATATAAATATATAAAAATAATATGGTATATACAGTATTATTGCACATGGCTGAGTTATATGGGTAGACTATATATTGAGGTAGCTTTTATGATTACAGTACGGCAGTTGTAGACAGTGAAAGCAGTAGATAAGTATAAATTGAGTTGTATAGAGTTCAAAGTTCGTAGAGTTTGTAAATATGCCTCAGCTACCGGCTATTCTGGATTTCCACTTGTGTGTGGTTCCATTTGAAGGTAAACGAGAACAGGAGCCTTTTCTTTTTGTTGGATACCACCTCCGGCCACTAGAGGCTACTGTTGCACTGTGCCAAAGCCCATCCAGCAGGTCTGTTGGAGGCGTGGGAGGTCTCCATCAGTCCTCATCTCGCCTGCCTTTCTATAGAAACGCAAGTTAATGAAAGTAGAGAGAGAGATTATGTTGTGCATTACGCTTAATTGGAGTTCTTTAAATAACACCGGGCTGCGTGT
>NC_140176.1:22673948-22681496 GCF_963971535.1 Notolepis coatsorum | reverse complement strand
CGCAGGTTGGCACCTTGCATGGTCGCCTCCGCCGTCTGTGTGTGATTGTGTGAGTGAATGGGTAAATGAGGAACAAATTGTAAATTGCTTAAAGATAAAGGTGCTATATAAATGCAGCCATTTACCATTTACTGTCGGTGGGGAGATAACATTGGAGAGAGTGAAGCCTGTATAAAGTTTTCAATCAATCAATCATATGATTAGAGTAGTCAGTCACTCTATTATACTCTTCATATGAGCTAACTTCTAGTGCATGAAATACAAAAATTCAACTATTCACCCTTTTTCTTGGGACCCCCTGGAACACCCTCACGGGCCCCTGGCGGTCTCTGGACCCCACGTTGAGAACCACCAGCTCAGAGTATGAAAGGCAGACTGCAGACTGTCTGTCCAGACTATTTTAGCATCATACTTTGATTTGAACCCCAATCTCCCACATGGAAAGCTAAACATTTACCGGCCCGCCGAAAGGGCCTCGTCCCTGGCCATGTGGCCATGGGGACATATCAGGCATGCTAGCAGTGGCGGCTCTGCCACTAGGGGTGCAAGGCGCCGACCCACCTGCTGCCAGCTGCTGTTAAATCACAGAAGAAAATAAAACTTTTTAGTTTTTTGTTTTATAGCCCTATAAATAATATAAACATGTTTAAAATGAATAATATTTACTCATTTTAAGTATGTTTGTATTTCCAATGCACAATATAACGTTATTATCTCAAATAAAAAAACACTCGTTTTCCTGAGCAGGAAGTGACATCACGTTTTTTTATTTTTTTTTATTTTTTCATATTTCTCGGCCTGGGCTATACGCGATAGCGCTCTGAGTGCGCGTCACAGTTTGATCGCTGTATCCGTCACAGCCAATCAGTGCATAACGCGTTGTGCGTTGAAATATGACTATTATGTTGGAATCCGGGCGCGATTTGAAGCGGTCTAGCCAGTAGCGTCAAGAATTTCTGTAGCCGCATTTCGCGGAGACGCTCTCTGATTGGCCGACGCCAGTATTTTTTTCCGTACAGAATTTCACAGAGACGATCTCTGATTGGCCGAATCCAATTTTCTAATGTTCCAATTCTAGCTTATTCCGGCTAGGTTGGTTCCTAGGTTGGTCCTAGGTTGTTTGTCTTAGAGCGTGCCGTGACTGCAAGTTCTTTAGACTGTTAAGCTTAGGCACTCTTTCAAAGTTGGTTAAGGTTAGAGTTTGTCTTAGAGCATGGCGATAGAACGCCAGGTAGTTTGCAGTCTGTTCGAGCGGAAATGGACAAAGGAATGAAGTACTTGTGACTGTTGTGTGGTGCTGCTAACAAGCTAACACTTGGCTAACAAGCTATATGGCGGATGCAGTCTGGACACAGTGGACAGTGGTCTGGAAATCCTGGAATACATCAACAGTGGATTATACACTTTATCAAGGCAAGCCCTGGACGTGTCAACTAAACAGTGAGTCTCTCTCTCTCTCGCTCTCTCTCTCTCTCTCTCTCTCTCTCCTCTCTCTCTCTCTCTCTCTCTCTCTCTCTCTCTCTCTCTCTCTCTCTCCCTTCCTCTCTCTCTCTCTCTCTCTCTCTCTCTCTCTGTGGTTAACGTTAACGTTTGTAAATAGTTTTTTTTAGGAGCAGTACTGTTAGGCTACTGCTGGCCATTCATGAAGCGAGACATTGCTGATTGTTTATTTATTTTATAACACAAGACTATGACTACCAACTGCCTAGCCAGCCGTGTATCAATCTTGGATGCAATAATAACATTACCACACTGACTGTGTCGATGGCTCATTGATTTAACTACTGCAGCTCTCTCGGATTGAAAATACGTGGATTATGGCTTGTTCAATATCGTCTATGTTTGAATGAATGAATGAATGAGAACTTTATTAACAGATTGCAGAATGGGTACAATACAGTACGGCTCAATACACACAATTGTTAAGGGGATGCAGACCAGAGAAAGACGTTTGTCTTGTTTACATCAGGGTCCCAGATTTTCGATTCATATCGATAGTTTAATAGCTAGCCTTGGCTCGTTTAACAATATGCAAAATATGTGTACAGCCCTGTACTCATACTGAAGTTATTCTTGGTATATAATAGGTCTGATTGGTAACGAATCGATTCCACGTTGCGCTGTGTGTGAGAGAGAGAAGGAGAGAGGGAGAGATCTGCCTGTGTTTGGAGACGGGGCGAGTTTTGTTTCTAACTTTTCTATTTATATATTGTGTTTCAAGTTTTGAATTAGAGTCTAGACTATACTTTATTTTACTGGTTGTGTGTTGTTGTAGTAACAGCTGAGCGACTCGTTCATAAGAGCCGATTCATTGCCTTGAGCGTGAGTCGAATCGCTCACGTCTTGCCATGAGTGTTGCGTGGTACTGTACATGTTTGCAAAATGTTTGGTATAGCGCCCCTAGTGGCGAAGCACCCACCGGCCGCCACTGCATGCTAGCCTTCAGGCAAGACCACTTTCATTCACCATTTTCACCATGCTGCACACTGTGATGTCAGAGTGCCTCTTAGGAGGTACTATCAAAGTCTGTCTAGGCCGGGGGAGATACACATGCTGATCTATGACGGGACACGTCGGTGTCACAATAAACGGTTATGGTGCACGAAAAGGACACGCAGGTATGAAGACTCAGTTAAGGCGTACTTGAACCAGCAGAATTCATCTTCCGGTACATGCAGCGACCCTTTAGCCAGAGGTGTAGTCGGCGGAGATGGCTACACTTAATGTCCCCAAATGTCGCAGAAAAGGGCAGTGGACCTGAGATAATGCTGTTCTTACTAGAGTTGTCATGGTGGACACGGGGGGCGGCATGTGTGGTAGCGTGTAATCTACAGTATGTCTAATGATCTAGTGCAGTGATTCCCAAAGTCGGGGTCGCGACCCAAAGGTGGGCCGCGAGCAGCCACAAGATCATTTAAAAAAATAAATAAAATCAAATTATTTTTTTATTTTTTTGTCAGGCTACTGAACTTAGAAGCAGGCCAGGACAGTGTTTCTAGTTGTATTCTAAAATTCTATTCTATTGTATTCTAAAATGTGACTATATGGTTTTATATTAACTTAATAAATAAACAAAAACGAAAAATCGACTTATTTCAACGAACATTTCAAACTAAATAACAGATTATGCACATAAAACGCTGAAAACAACCGAAGCAACAATAGTATTTTAATGAGGCTATTATTATTATCATTATTATTTTGCAACAAGTTAGCCCTCTCATAAATAGCACATATAAATGAATAACTAACTTGAACTAACTTAATAGGATTGAAGTGATATTTGGCTTAAAAAATCGGTCGCCTGGCAAAAAAAAAAAAAAAAAAAAAGCCTGACGATGTGCATTGGCTCTCTGACGCCTTATTTTCTGGGTCCCGGCCTGAAAAGTTTGGGAACCCCTGATCTAGTGGGTCAGTATCACAGCAGATTGCGGAGAGTCAGGGTGTGTAGAGTCAGGGTGTGTAGAGTCAGGGTGTGTAGAGTCAGGGTGTGTAGAGTCAGGGTGTGTAGAGTCAGGAGGGTGTGTAGAGTCAGGGTGTGTAGAGTCAGGGTGTGTAGAGTCAGGAGGGTGTGTAGAGTCAGGAGGGTGTGTAGAGTCAGGGTGTGTAGAGTCAGGGTGTGTAGAGTCAGGGTGTGTAGAGTCAGGGTGTGTAGAGTCAGGGTGTGTAGAGTCAGGAGGGTGTGTAGAGTCAGGGTGTGTAGAGTCAGGGTGTGTAGAGTCAGGAGGGTGTGTAGAGTCAGGGTGTGTAGAGTCAGGAGGGTGTGTAGAGTCAGGGTGTGTAGAGTCAGGGTGTGTAGAGTCAGGGTGTGTAGAGTCAGGAGGGTGTGTAGTAGAGTCAGGGTGTGTAGAGTCAGGGTGTGTAGAGTCAGGAGGGTGTGTAGAGTCAGGGTGTGTAGAGTCAGGGTGTGTAGAGTCAGGGTGTGTAGAGTCAGGAGGGTGTGTAGTAGAGTCAGGGTGTGTAGAGTCAGGGTGTGTAGAGTCAGCAGGGTGTGTAGAGTCAGGGTGTGTAGAGTCAGGGTGTGTAGAGTCAGGGTGTGTAGAGTCAGGGTGTGTAGCGTCAGGGTGTGTAGAGTCAGGGTGTGTAGCGTCAGGGTGTGTAGAGTCAGGGTGTGTAGAGTCAGGGTGTGTAGAGTCAGGGTGTGTAGAGTCAGGGTGTGTAGAGTCAGGGTGTGTAGAGTCAGGGTGTGTAGAGTCAGGGTGTGTAGGGTCAGGGTGTGTAGAGTCAGGGTGAGTAGAGTCAGGGTGTGTAGAGTCAGGGTGTGTAGAGTCAGGGTGTGTAGAGTCAGGGTGTGTAGAGTCAGGGTGTGTAGAGTCAGGGTGAGTAGAGTCAGGGTGTGTAGAGTCAGGGTGTGTAGAGTCAGGGTGTGTAGACTAACGTGGACAGGGACGAAGTGAGTGGTGCACGTGTGGTTCACGTCGGTCACGAGCTACAGGCATCACGCGCTCGACACTTGTCCTCTGTCGGCCTCGAACCGCGAACTCTCACCGGCTCACCGGCACCACGTGACCACGTATGTTCAACACCGCGTGGTCTTATCCATTCCACCGCCGTAAGAAAAAGTGTGTTTTTCTTTCCGAGTATAAATCTAGCCTCCGAGGTGTGTGTGTGTGTGTGTGTGTGTGTGTGTGTGTGTGTGTGTGTGTGTGTGTGTGTGTGTGTGTGTGTGTGTGTGTGTGTGTGTGTGTGTGTGTGTGTGTGTGTGTGTGTGTGTGTGTGTGTGTGTGTGTGTGTGTGTGTGCGTGCGTGCGTGTCTGTGTGTGTGTGTGTGTGTGTGTGTGTGTGTGTGTGTCTCTGTGTCTCTGTGTCTCTGTGTCTTCAGTTCTCAGTTCTCAGAATCTCCCATAATGAGATTGTGCACATGAGGGGTGTAAGTTACAGGGAGAGATGGTGCTCGGAGGTTGTGAGAAGGAGAGACGGGGGAGTGAGAGATGGATGGTTATGGAGCTTGGAAGAAGAGAGGGAGGTGGGACAGACAGACAGACAGTGACGGGAGGAGAGGCTCTTTGATGGAGCGAGGGGACGACGTGGGGAGGATAAACGAAAAGGAGGAGGAAAGATGAAGGTGAGATGGATCAAGAAGTAACCTGTGATGTCGGATGTCGGCGATGGAACAGGCTTGCTGCTAGGGGAATAATATGGGATTAAATCAACAATGTTATCTGATGAGCAGCAAAGCATCACAGTTGCTGATAACAACTCTGGGAAGTAGTTTAGTATTTATTAGTATGGGTCAGTATTAGGGATGCACCGATCCGACTTTTTCAGTCCCGATACCGATACCGATACCTGGGTTTGGGTATCGGCCAATACCGATACCGATCCGATACCCATTGTCCAATTTATGTTTCCAAAAAAGTAAAAATTATTTTTTTAAATTTAATCCACGTTTTTTTTTATATTAAAATATATTTTGTTTTTAAGAATTGTAAAGGATCACAAGTGTGTTTTTGATTTGTTGTAAACAAAGACAGAAAATAAACTTCATTCAATTAATAAACTGTATGCCTCACTGTCACTGTGTGTGGAAGAGACTGGGATCATTCTTTTGTGCAAGGCAACATCAGGCTTGACTTAAAACATTACTTTCCTAACTTAGTGAAACTAAATGTAACAAATTAACACATAGATATGAATGTATGAATGAATGTTATTTCTTATTTTATTTCTTATTTAAAAAAAAGAAAAAGAAAAGAAAATCCGATATATATATATATATTTTTTTTTACCGATACCCGATCCAGCTATTTTACTGATATCGGCGGCCGATACCAATATCGGATCGGTGCATCCCTAGTCAGTATTACACTTTTACAGCAGGTTGCTGAGAGTCACCCTGAAGGCTGACTGTCCCGAGGGACATAGTGTAGAAGTGCAGGGTGCGTACACTACGCGGACAGAGGCTGGCATGCAGCCTTGTAACATTTTTGTTTAATATTTATAAAATTGGTAAACCTAAGTCTTTGTGGTCAGAACTACAACCCACCAATACTAGACATGGCTGTGTCACCAGACACGCCATGGGTCTTCATTGCTGTCTTGTCGTACAGAACTTGTAAGTCGCTTTGGATAAAAGCGTCAGCTAAATGACAAAATGTAAATGTAAAATGTAAATTTTACTCTATCTTTACCAAGAACAAAATGCACTTAAAATAACCGTAATGTCTAGAGCTGCTGCAAAGTGGAATTGTATGTGAAGATAATGATGATCAGCAACAAATTTACTTTTAAGAAAAAGTTGAAAAATGCTGTTATGAATAATGAAATACAGTTGAGTTACTGATTTATTTAGTTAGTACTGTTAGTTTAGTTAGTTCGTTTAGTTAGTATTGTATTTGTGGCTGTGTTTTTTTGTGTGAGATTTTAAAGATATTGAGAATGTACTTAGGCTAAAGTGTTTCTTATGTTTTTATTGTTTTCTTTTTTACTGTAATGTAATGTACTGTAATGTTGTAAGTTATGTGTTCGGACCCCAGGAAGAATAGTCTTTCACCAATGGGTGTAGACTAATGGGGATCCATAAAATAAACAAATAAACAGACACTACGTGGAGGGTTTGAGCGCTGCACGTGTAATGTTGGTCACAAGCTACTGGACTTTGCACTCGACACCTTTTCTCTCGCCGTTTGTATCTGATTAGCAGCAAAGCATCACAGTTGCTGATGACAACAACCCTTTGATGCTGGAAAGTAGTTCAGTGAAATGTGACTCTTTTCCTGGAGGTTATGAAGTTATTATACGGCGTACTGGCTTGGGACGGGAAAATTATTAGTTTAGTAGCGTTTGTTTTGACCGGCTTGGGCTACCCAGGCGGGAGGAGGGGGCATCTCGGGTAGCGCCACGGACGCCGTCAATCACTTGAAAACCGGAGGGAACGGAGGAGGAAAGACTATGAGGCTAGAAGGCAGGAGCTTCAGTATCCAAGATCAAACACGAGAGAAGAGGGAAAGGAATAGTCAATGGTTGTTCTCATGGCTGATGTCAGAGAGAGAGAGAGAGAGAGAGAGAGAGAGAGAGAGAGAGAGAGAGAGAGAGAGAGAGAGACCGAGAGTGAAAGTTGAGTCAGGGAACGTTGGGAGGACCGGAGATAGATCTGGGAGGCAGGGGGCGGGGGGGGGGTCACTGATGATTTCTGACAGAGTGATGGGGGTGGGGCCAAAACAACACACAACACACCCCGTACTCATTTCTGATAGGCCCTTATGGACCAAGTAACCCCCGGCAACCACAACCAGACTCACCTGAACAAACAACCTGCCTGTCAATCACAGCTGGAGAGAAAGAGAGAGAGATGGGGAGGGGAGGTGGTAGAAAGGCCCCTAGTGCACATTGAAGTCAAAGTTATTGAATGCCGCCCTGTGTAATTGATATTTATATACTTTATACTTTGTGTGTGTAATGCACTAGATACGAATTTACAACTGCTCCTTTGACCTTCAGCTCAAACAGCCCCCACTCACACACACACACACACACACTCACACACACACGCATGCACGCACGCACGCACGCACGCACGCACGCACGCACGCACGCACACACACACAC
>NC_140176.1:22646448-22668948 GCF_963971535.1 Notolepis coatsorum | reverse complement strand
TTTCAGGAAGATTCGATAATCAGGCGAAAAATGACAACGTGTTTAGTGTATTCCACTAAAGGGCTATTATCGCGTCTTTTCCTGGAATTACTAAGAATCACAAAAACTATACTCATATTCAAAACGGTATAAAACGGAAATGTACAGATGAAAAAACAATCCGTTTTGTACATGTTAACTGGAAGCAACTCACTGATAATCGACGGGTGTATTAGACCCATAGCTATAATTTAAGATATATTTTAAGCACTCGCAAATCTCGCAGTCCCCCCATTGATTAAAGCGGTGGCGTTCTAGCGCCCTCTCGCGCATTAAGCTCCGGCGCTGAATGAGTTAAGGATCCCCATTAGCTGGTGCCATAGCAACCAGCTAGTCTTCCTGGGGTCCACACAAAAAACATACAAAAACAATTATTGTTGCAAAACAAAATTATTAAATGTCAGTACTCAACACACAATGCATAATGAAGCTAACAAATAAGATAGCTAAAATTACATGTGAGCAAAAGAAACAGAAAACAAAAAAACAAAACAAAAATACTTTACAGTGTTAAATACAATTTAAGATTAAGTTAATTTACTGTAAATGCAGCAGAGGTTTTGAGGCAGGTTATTCCAAAGAGTCAATGAACTAAAAAATAAAAGATCTCCTTATATAAAAGATCTTCCACATTGATGTGGAAACTGAAGATGTTGATTAATGTGCATTGTCCCTGGGTAAAACATAAATAAATAACTTAATAGGCCGACAGATTATCTATCTTTTCTTCTAAATATAATTGTAATTGTATTTTTGAGCTCATGGTTCTTCTCTTGTATCGGACATGTTATTGTAGGTGTGGGTGTAGCAACACATCACATTTTAAATTAATAATTTTCTTCCCTGTCTGGCGGCTCCATACCCAGTAAAAAACATTTACAAACTGGGCAGTGCATTAGGTAGGCAGTGTTCCTGACTCCAAAAAGCTCAGCTAATTGATTAATTAGGCTTGTTGTTAGTCCGACTTCAATGCCCATTTCCCCCCCAGTGCCTAAATAACATGTCAGACTGACAAATTCATACAAAAAGAAAAGACTATAGACAAAACCAATTTTCCATAATATGTCCCCTTTAATACAATAGATGTTCAGTCATTTGAAACGAGGACCGTGCATAGACTATTGCATAGGATAAGCACATCAATGTCAGGGATTGAGTTTTTTTGGCTCAAGGGCCACAATGAAAATCTAAAACCAAATGAGGGGCCACATATTGTCCTACTATATGTACGTATGAGGGTGCATGACGCTCTGAAGATCTGTCACAGTGCCTCTATGTCACATGTCAGCTATATAGCAGGGCAACACTGTAGAAACATTGTGCCCTTGTAATATACAATCAAATAACAGCCAATATGCAAAGCATTTGACTGGTCATGTACAGGAAAGCATATGAAACAGATCTCAAATAATCACTAACTTTAACTATGACACGTGTGTTCAGATTGAAAAATATGCACCATTTAAAAAATAAAATGCTGGTCTCACGCTGCCGGATCAACGTGCTCCAGGGGCCCGGTCCAGTCCAGGGGCTGCAGTTTGACCATCCTCTGGTCTACACGGTCCTCATTCCACGAGGCCGTCTTACTGAAACCTACCTTACCCATTTTCGTCTTTCAAACTTGAAGCTACTAACAAAATGAGTCGGAATGACATGTTTCTGATTTCTACACGCTCTCAAAGTTGTTTCAGGAAAGAGAACTAGCCTTGAACCAGCCTAATTACACTGACTCTCTGTAGACTTGTGGTTATGATTTGATCAACAGTGGATGAACCCTGCTCTCTCTCTCTCTCTCTCTCTCTCTCTCTCTCTCTCTCTCTCTCTCTCTCTCTCTCTCTCTCTCTCTCTCTCTCTCTCTCCAGGTGCCTGCTGTCCCCTGTGTGCTGGCATGCTACAGATCCTCTGGAACAAGAATCTGATAAACATCTTCGCCAAGGTCCGTCTTAAATCACGTTTCCTTCTCCTCTTGATGCATCACATGCTGTGTTTACTGTAAGGTCATGACAATCATGAAATGTCTTCCGCCTGCGTTGGATGGAGACCTCAAGCTTAAGAGCTAATCTGCTTTCAAGTTCAAGTTCTTTATTTCGTGTCGTGTCTGCTTGCGGTGGAATGTTGTTCCTGACGAAAAGTACTTGTCCGCTTCACTTCTGATGCTGAGAAGTGTTTGCCTGTCGTACTGTATAGCAGCAGTCACATTCTTTACTAAAGTACTAAGAAAGAATAACAAGAAATAAAAAACAACAAGGTTGAGTGGGAGCTCGAAAGACTGCGACCATCTCTGTCAGCGCTGTCGGAATACCAGACAGCTGCAATCGTTCTACCCTTATATTCCAGCGTTTTCACCGAACTAGCACCTAACTGGGGCTTTTGAGATAGTGTTTTCAAATGTGGACACCATTGAAAAGCTATTGCGGCATTTGTAGGGTATGCCCAGCGGTCGATTACCTTGCTGTTGAATTACTGCTACCTGTGTCTAGTGTTGTAGCGGTTTCAATTGCATGTTTAATGGTCTAGTTTTTCCGCACTATTAACTTTTGTGGCGCAATACTAGGCTGAAAGGTTTTTACACGGAAGACACAAAGCGTCAAAGTAAAAGCTGAGTGGGTTATCCACAGAGTCCGACCACTCTCGCTCTTTCTCTTTTACTCTGAAAAGACCGTACTCGGGGAGCTCCAGTAGCTCACCACGTACCTCGAGCGCTATTTCGGCGCCGGGGACAACCGTGCTCGTCACGGATCTGGGGTTTAGCGAGTTCGAATCCCGGACTGCAGCCGTGCCTTTCCCAGAGTGTCTTCCCCCCCATCTGAACCCCTTCAGCCTGTTTCTGTCGGTCATCCTTGACCAGAATAAATGCGATAAACGCAAAAAAGAGCCAGGGGAATGGCCAAAGTTTAAAAAAAGAAAAGACCGTACTCCCCCTGTGTGGGAGGCATACGTCACTGGGAGACGGCCAAGGGTTGCTCCACAAAAGTTAATATTGTGGAAAAACTAGACCGTTAATCGTGACATTATCACTGCCGCAACGCTCCACAAAATAGCAGTAATCTCACAGCAAGGCTGAACGACCACAGAGCAAACCTCCCTAAGGACGCTGCAACGAACGACCCTGAATTAGCCACGCAGGTGAGCCAAATCCTGGACAGTGGCTTTGGAATGGTGTTCATACACATTTCAAAACACTATCATGTCCAAAGCCACGGTAGCGGTAACTTTAGGAACCTCTTCAGTTGACACTAATAGTAGAGAAGCTCACCTTTTATCACTCTTTAATGTTTTCTCTCACCTGAGACATAAAAAGTCTCCCTTTAAAACATTTGTATGACTTTTCCCCTCTGGCTGTTTCAAGTGGTATCAACTGTAATGACACAGGCTGGCCACCAGAGAGAGCCATATATCCAAAACAGCCCTCAAGCAGCTCTCTCTCCACTCATACCATCCATAGCATACTATCACACATGCTGCCTGCCTGCCCACCCCAAAAAAAAATCCCACATATTTGCCATGCCTCTTTATCACTCATGCTTAAAGCCTTAGTGCCTGATGATGTCGGCCCTACATGTTGGAGCGTTCGAGGCATTTCATTTAAAGCAGCTTAATTGTTTGACAAAGCCTCCCACCTCCTCCCACACATCCACCCTTGGCTATTAGTCTACGCTTTTAATCCCCAAAACAAATACATCTTATTAAGACTAAGCCTGCTAATACCTAACAAATGCCCAATGGAAATGGTGTTGATTTGATCTGAAGCCGCGAGGATACATGAGTATATTAGTTTTGATAAGGGTGAGCCTGTGTAAAGCCCTTCCAGCGAGACTTGTTTGTTTTGCTCAAGCATTTAGAGTCACTTTCCACCGCTTCCCGTGTTTGTGTGTTTATTTAGTTAATTCACCTGTTCCTTCAGAGAAATCTAGTTAATTCACCTGTTCCTTCAGATAAATCTAGTTAATTTACCTGTTCCTTCAGAGAAATCTTCATCGTGGCCGCGAATGAGGGAAACTTGTCGATCTACCCTATTTAACCATGACCTTATTTCACAAACACTTGTCATATGTCATGCGGTAGATTGAAGGTGGCATATAGCGTCAACCTCCAATGCAAGCACTGCTGGGTCTTGTGGGGTTTAAGAGCTCAAAGGCACATTTACTGCATTCACGCGTTCATTATGTGGGGCGACGGTGGTTCAAGTCAGTCCAGGTTCAGGCTCAGGTCAGCAGTCGTCTGGTAATCAAAGGTTCAAGACACTGAACCCCTGACTGCTCCCGGATGAGCAGATCGGTCACCTTGCATGGTTGCTTCCGCCATCAATGTGGGAATGAATGGGTGAATGAATGGGTGAAGGTGAGGTGGAACGCCCTACCCAAAGCTGTAAAGGAATGTGAATCACTATACCCACCTTCAAAAACACTCTCAAAAAACACCTACGGGAGACTGCAATTCGAAACTGGCCCCTACAAATGTCCTAACCCAGTTGTACAGTAAATGACCAAGTATGGCTTTGTCAGTATTCCAATGTACAGTGTACAGTGCCCCCCCCCCCCCCCCCTACCCAACCCCCCCCCCCCCCCCCCCCCCCCCCCCCACCTCCAATGTACAGCCCCCCACCCAACCCAACCCCACCCCACCTACCCAACCTCCTCCAATGTACAGTTTCTACGTCAAATGTATACACTCTTTTTCTGGACACTTTTTGTATCACAAACAGTACTGTATTTGCAAATCTGATATGTCATAAATGTATAGATGTAGCAGTACTGTCTATCTGTATGTTGTGTATGTCATGATGAATGTTATGTTATGATGAATTGAAAATGGGGGACCCTGATGTAAACAAGACGAAAGTCTTTCTCTGGTCTGCATCCCCTTAACAATTGTATGTATTGAGCTGTACTGTACTGTACCCATTCTGCAATCTGTTAATAAACTTTTCAATCAATCAATCAATCACAACTTGTACTGTATCTTTTGGATAAAAGCGTTATATAAATGCAATCCATTTGGTTTGAGGCGTTACGAAGATGGTTTCAGAGTGGCTCAGTAGAAGAAAAAAAGGCATTATTGCCGTCAAGTTCAGAACGATTGCAGCTGTTTGGTGCGGCGTTCCGATTTGCATTTCCAATTAGGGCTTGATCACCACAGAGATCCGTTTTGTTCATGGAAATTAGCCAGGAAAATTCCACTCTTCATATCAAATTAATTCGGGCCAAGTCTGAGGAGACAAACGTTTTTAATTAACCTCTCTATCCTCAAGGGTATCCTTTTTAGTATCTTGGTTAAATATCAATGATACAATCATTTATACCTCCAAGGTACTTATAGAGATGAGTTAGTTGTTGATATTTTATCATTTTTTAATCCCATTTCAGTTGGTACATTCTCTTGATTTCTTGAGATGGAGTGTAATTAATGGTCAAGATCTGTGTTTTAGTTACATGTACTTTGTATCCTGAGTAGGGGTGTAACGGTACACAAAAACCACGGTACGGTACGTACCTCGGTTTTGAAGTCAAGGTTCGGTACATGTTTTCGGTACAGTGGGGGAAGTTTGGCTTTCCATGTTCCACTCAGGGGTGATGTAGTGTGCAGTAACTAATTGTACTTGTAGGGCTGTCAACAAATATTCTATATTGAAATTAATAATTGACTTGTGAAAAAATATAATAATAATTATTATTATATTAGATTGTGAAAAAAACAGCCCCCGGTGGGCGGTCGTTAGTGGTTAACATACTGTTGTATTCGTTCGGTACACTACACAGACGTTCGGTACGGTACGGTACACACTGAAACTTGTTCGGTTCGGTACGGATACATGTACCTTTACACCCCTAATCCTGAGTGATCACTATGTTTATGAGGTGCATCAGCTGAGTAAAGTTTGAGTTGGGGTTCTCTAGGTATTGTCACAAACCAACCACACGGCCATGACAAAGAGGGAGACGCAGACAATCAAAGTCATGGTTATTCATCAAAGTAATTCATATAGAAAAAAAACGATTACTAACTAAATTAAACTAACAGTGGCGTGTGAAGTCAGTGACATCAGTAGTGTAAGTGAGTGCATGCATTGTATTATGTATAGGTGTAATGTTTGTAGAATGCAAACAGAAATCAAAGGCATTCAATCAAACTAACGGCGTCCCATAAGGAGAGAGCCCAGCAACTGAGCTCCGCGCCCAGGTGTTTCCCGTTCCGCTGATTAGCGCTCCAGCCACGCCCACCTCCAGTACCTGTCAACACAACAATTAATTAGGCGGACAATGGAGACAGAGTGGAAGGGGTCGTAACAGTATATTATGATATTATCCGCAAATAAGCTGATTGACGGGTGTTACTTTTCAGCTCTATTCTTTCTGTTAGACTACTACTGATACAGATCGAGTCATTTTGACTACGCTGCCGCCTTCTGGTACAGTAGTGCACCCCAGAAAATTAAAAATAAATTTCAGACTGCCCAAAACAAATTGATTAGAGTAGTGTTAAAGCTTCCTACCCGCACTCACCTGGATGTAGCCATATTTAATCAACTTAATTGGCTCCCAGTGGAAAAACGGGTTATTCAAATCAAGTTGGGCCTTACCCATAAAATAATGTATAATAGGGTCCCCTCATATCTCTCAAATTATTTTATGTGCTTTATGGACACCCACTCCTATGCAACGAGGGGCAGTTTAACTGACATTAAACTGTGCATTTTCAGTAGCTCAATGGGGGAAAATACCTTTCGGTACTTTGCAGCCTATGAGTGGAACAAACTGCCAGTGTCCATAAAAATGATTGTCTCAGAAGGATTTTTTTTTAAAAGATATGAAGAAATGGCTTAGTCGCGTAGGATGATGATATATGGGGTGTGCTGTAGACTTTGTGTTTGTTTGTGTTATTGCATTTATTTTGTATTGTATTTATATGTCTTATTTGTGCATGGTGGATACTAGTCATCTTGTCCATTGTCCATTGTGAGGACTCACATACCTAGTTTGTCCATTATTTCCGTTGAAATGTGTGTAGCTTTTGTTTGGCTCGTGCCACAGTGTGCTCTGAGTTTCCAACCCATTGCCACAGCATCACTCTCTGAAGTCGCTCTTCTATCCCTCTCCTGACTGCTCTCTTCTCTGGTCTCTCTCTACCTGAAGTCCTCTCTCCCTGGCTGCGCTCTTCTCTGGTCTCTCTCTACCTGAAGTCCTCTCCCTGGCTGCTCTCTTCTCTGGTCTCTCTCTACCTGAAGTCCTCTCCCTGGCTGCCCTCTTCTCTGGTCTCTCTCTACCTGAAGTCCTCTCTCTGGCTGTGCTCTTCTCTGGTCTCTCTACCTGAAGTCCTCTCTCCTGACTGCTCTCTTCTCTGGTCTCTCTCTACCTGTAGTCCTCTCCTCCTGGCTGCGCTCTTCTCTGGTCTCTCTCTACCTGAAGTCCTCTCTCCCTGGCTGCGCTCTTCTCTGGTCTCTCTCTACCTGAAGTCCTCTCCCTGGCTGCGCTCTTCTCTGGTCTCTCTCTACCTGAAGTCCTCTCCTCCTGGCTGCGCTCTTCTCTGGTCTCTCTACCTGAAGTCCTCTCTCTGGCTGCGCTCTTCTCTGGTCTCTCTCTACCTGAAGTCCTCTCCCTGGCTGCGCTCTTCTCTGGTCTCTCTACCTGAAGTCCTCTCCCTGGCTGCGCTCTTCTCTGGTCTCTCTACCTGAAGTCCTCTCTCTGGCTGTGCTCTTCTCTGGTCTCTCTCTACCTGAAGTCCTCTCTCCTGGCTGAGCTCTTCTCTGGTCTCTCTACCTGAAGTCCTCTCCCTGGCTGCGCTCTTCTCTGGTCTCTCTCTACCTGAAGTCCTCTCCCTGGCTGCGCTCTTCTCTGGTATCTCTACCTGAAGTCCTCTCCTCCTGACTGCGCTCTTCTCTGGTCTCTCTCTACCTGAAGTCCTCTCTCCCTGGCTGCGCTCTTCTCTGGTCTCTCTCTACCTGAAGTCCTCTCCCTGGCTGCGCTCTTCTCTGGTCTCTCTCTACCTGAAGTCCTCTCCCTGGCTCCGCTCTTCTCTGGTCTCTCTCTACCTGAAGTCCTCTCCTCCTGGCTGAGCTCTTCTCTGGTCTCTCTCTACCTGAAGTCCTCTCTTCCTGGCTGCGCTCTTCTCTGGTCTCTCTCTACCTGAAGTCCTCTCCTCCTGGCTGTGCGCTTCTCTGGTCTCTCTCTACCTGAAGTCCTCTCCCTGACTGCGCTCTTTTGCAGCCTTGTGTGCGCTCTAGTATGTCCACAGCCCGTATTCCAAATTCCAGATTCTTATTTTAGACAGGGAGGTCTAAAATGTCTTTATGCCAATGTATTCCTTTCTTTTCTGTATTATTTCCGTGGCATAGTCATGATCAAAAGAACAGCTGCACCCGGCGGCCTTGGTATTAGATGCTCTTTTTTTTTCAGGCTTCCTTCAGTATCATCTCCCTTATTGTGTATTCGTCGAAAATTCACCACAATAGATCTTGGAGGCTTGTCGTATTTGTACTGTGGATCTAGTTCTGTCGGAAGGGAGAGCTGTTTTTTCAGAAGTTGCTCCGTGAATTGCCATCCCATGAAGAATAAAGACGTGTGTGTTGTGGCTGTTACATTTCATCATATCACCCATAGTGTGCGAGTGAATGAGTGAGTGATTATGCAGGGTCCTTAAAATGTTTTTATGAGGGGAGGCATTCACATGTTGCTATTGTAACATTTCCAATAAGGAGACAAGATAAACCTATATGTGACAAACACCTTTCAGTTATTGGACATCTAGAGGAAGCGTCCAAACAGCAGTGCACTGCAAAAATAAAATAAAATTATGAAGTCCAGCCCTCTGGCAGAGATACCAGAACTTACATATCAAAGAATAATAGACCTGCCACCTATACACCTAGGGTCATTACATGTATATATTCATTATTCCTCTTACGGCCTGCGGGCAAGGCAGAAGAAATAACACCTAAATGGTAATTCAACCACAATGTGAAGTTTGTTTACCCAGGAAACCTCCCAATTAGGCAAAACTTATTTTAATTTCAGCTGTCACGCACTCACATATTTACACTCACTTGTGACATTCATTTGACTGGAAAGGCCTCGTTATTCTGCACAAAACCTTGTACAGCACTCCATGGTTTGAACAGCAGAGTAACCATAAGTTTCTATTTGGACCAACGCCCCTGATTTACACATATTTTTATAAATATCTTGGTTTCACCTTTAACACATTGGGTGCCAATAACGAGAAATCTCGTTATTTAATCGTCATTTCTTTTATTAGTGATATCCTTTCATTTGTCATCCATCCAGCCTCACGTTATCATTGGGAATGGCTCTGAGCTCGAAAAGGGCAAATACCGCCCCCTATCGTCTCCCAGATGGTATTGCACCCATTGGAATGGAGTCGATGGGAATGCATCAGAAAAAACACTCCGGGCTCCACATTTTACTTCTGAGGCATGTAACCTGAGACTATTGCATCCACTGAGGGCACTGGAAGACGCGTCGATTATGTGTTTCGGAGTATAACGTTGGATCAATAAAACGCGATCGATATTTGGAATGGCGATCAGGAATTGGATTAATCTTTTTGCAGAACATCTGATCTGAGGTAAGGACTTTATATTACCAGTATTGGGGTAATCAGATGTTTTTTTCACAGCGATCACAACGTGTCTCCTGTGTGTGTACAGTGTGTGCGTAACGTTAGCGCCAGGCACGGCATAGATACTCGATTTTTCAGCCCGCTTCTCTAGCGTGCATAAGTACACATATACTATCGAAAATCTAGCGTTTATTTGAAAACGATTCATAAATCAGCCGGAAAATGACAATGTGTTGTGTGTATTCCAGTAAAGGGTTATTCCTGCGGAATCTTATTTTTTTTCTAGAAATCTCCAAAACTATACTCATTTCAAAACGGTATAAAACGGAAATGTACTGATGAAAAAACAATCCGTTTCGTACATGTTGACTGCAAGCAAGTCATTGATAAGCGACGGGTGTATTAGACCCATAGCCTTAATTTAAGATACAGTTTAAGCGTTCGCAAATGTGCTCGTCCTCCAATTGATTAGAGTGGTGGCACACAAGCGATAGATCGTCATTCATTGTTAGCACCTAATGTGTTAATGAGTACATGAGCTTCATAGAAGGAAGGAAAATAATGTCTGAGTCAGCAGGAAGGGCGCTAGGGGGTGTGTTGAGTAAAATGAAAGTGTGCACTGACCTTGGGTTTTCAACATTTACACAATTATTTGATTCAATGGTAGGTTCTGTTTTATTTTATGCTGCTGGATTATGGGGTTTTGATGATGCACCTGAATGTAATGCTATCCAGAACCGGGCCATGAGATACTTCTTGGGAGTCCATAAATATACACCAAAAGGGGCTATAGAAGGGGACATGGGTTGGGACTCATGCTTGGTCAAGCAAAAAGGTGAAATGGTTAGGTTATGGAACCGCCTGGTCCAGCTGCCAAATAACAGGGTGACAAAAAAGATTTTTAATTGGGACAGAGCACACGGTCATCCCTGGTCAAGAGAGATGTCCATGATTTTTTCTTCTGCTGACCTAAGTATGATTTTTATGAACAATCTGCAGTGTAAGGTTCACATAATTAAAACAAAATTATCAACAATCCATCAGGATAAGTGGAAGGTGGAGATATGGAAAAAACCTAAACTTAGAAAATATGTTGTAATTAAAAATGAGTATTTTACTGAACCTTATGTAATGTTAAACTTAAAGAGAAGACGGAGGTCTCTGTGTGCCCAGTTGAGGTCTGGCACCCTGTCATTGGCGGTGGAAGTGGGTAGATTCCAAGGTAAACCTGAGGAGGAGCGGTTGTGTGTTCTATGTGATCTGGGAGTGGTGGAAGATGAATATCATTTAGTTTTTTATTGCCCTTTGTACACCGATTTGAGGAGGGTTTTATTTGAGAAAATTCAAATTGTAAATCCGGATTTGTTTTGGCAGTCTGAGAGTTGTATGTTGAGTTGTTTTTTTGTGGAGGATATCTTCAGTTTTGCAGGATATTTGGAGAAAGCATGGCACTTGAGACAAAACACACTATAGCCTATATAATTGTATATGAATTCCTCTTGTTTCTTTGTTTACATACATTGCTTACAGCTTGTGTTATATTACGTTTTATTGTATTTTTTATTTTTTTTGTGGCCATCTTGTCAAGTAATTTGTCAAGTATAATATTATATACTTATTGTTATGTGTTTTGTAAGCCCATATGGGCTGGGCATATACACCTGTATGTAAGACAAAAAAAAAAAAAAAAAAAAAAAAAACATCAATCAATCAATCAATCCATGGTTTGATAGAAATGTGATAGAAAAAACAGCTATTCTAAACATAAACTACTGTGATATTAAAGCGCTACACTATTTAGAAATACTCCTTACAAATACAATACAATTATCCTTGCACTGTGTACTCTATAAATGACTCTATGGAGATTTAAAGTGGGGGAAACACAAGTAGGCTTATGTGAAGAGGGATGTGACTGTTGGTAGCCTTCCACTGTTCCAGCAGCTGTGTTGGTATGCAGCCACATCTGCCTGATTCATCAGACTATTTAATGTAAAGTAAAACCTATAATAGTGCCACTATATTGCCAACCATGTAGGCCTACTGTATGTAAAGAGGGATGTGACTGTTGCCATGTATTCTACTGTATGTAAAGAGGGATGTGACTGTTTCCATGTAGCCTACTGTATGTAAAGAGGGGTGTTGCCATGTAGCCTACTGTATGTAAAGAGGGGTGTGACAGTTGCCACCCTCCCACTGTTTCAGCAGATATGTTCATATTAATGTAGCCATTTAATGAAGATCTGTATGAGAACCACACTTATATTACCTCAGGCTTGAATTGTTTCAAGGGTAAGGCCTACATTGTCATCATCTTTTCAAATTAGCATTTAAAAAGAACATCTTTAGAACATCTGTATCTCTACCAAGCGAAGCCTGGGGGGATTATGCGATCGGTTGCATGTGTCTGTCTGTCTGTCTGTCTGTCTGTCTGTCTGTCTGTCTGTCTGTCTGTCTGTCCGTCCGTCCGTCCGTCCCCAGCTAATCTCCCATTTGGATGAGACTTTGCTCATAGGCTGACAGCAGGCTAGGGACGTGGATTACCTGGGAGTATTTGGTGATGTCGGATTTCGCCAACATCACTGAATCCGCAATTCGAATAACATAATGTAATAGAGCGCAGTGCACACAGTGTTTCTATTACAAGTAGAAGTAGACATATCTTTAGAGGGACTAAACAACTTTTCAAATGACACTAAAAGAAAATCACACTAAATAATATGCATGGCAGTTATCTTCATAATATTTTCAAAGAGCGCACACTGCTGTGTGATTCTCCTTGTCTCGATTCCCCCCTCTCTCTTTCTCCGCTTTCACCTTTTCACGCTTGAAGTTGATAAGCAGGAAGATATTCCATGCACAACAGTGACATTTTTACACATGCAGGGGGCTCTCCACTCTTTATTTTCCTTCCACATCCTCACAGTGGATATTATACCCCGCCAGCAATCTGCATGAGGGAGATTACATCATATGTGTTTTCGGGGCCAATACGCAAGGAGACAGTTGTGGCATTTTCCGTTAGTGACCCGAAAGTGTATTCTGTTTGCCAATGTCATTTGCTGTACAGTAGCTGACGTTAATATGGGAAAAAAGTAGACGGATATAGAATAATTTCCATGTGAGCTCATAGTGTGATAGCCTACCATATTTAACCCTTTCACTAAATAATAATAATAATAAATTGTATTTGTAGTGCACTTTTCGTTCACTAGGATCCCAAGGTGCTACAGGGTTAAAAATAGAACATAATTAAAAACATAGTATACACAGAAAATGTTAAACAACAGCACAAGAAAAAAAAATTATCACAAGAAAAAGCTAGCAATCAAAGCAATTTGAAATAGATAGGTTTTCAGGCCTGCTTTAAAAGAGTCCAGGCTCTGTGGTGCCCTCAGCTGGATGGGGAGGCTGTTCCACAGGCGTGGTGCAGCCGAGCAGAAGGCGTGGTGCAGCCGAGCAGAAGGCTCGGCCCGGCGGTCCCCCATGGTGCAGAGCCTGGTACTGGGGACCCAAAGAAGCAGGCTACCTGCAGATCTGAGGGTACGGTGGAGGATTGTGGAGTGATGAGTTCCTGTAGGTAGAGGGGTGCGTGTCCGTTTATGCAGTTATGGGTAAGCAGGTTACAGGTTAACCGTCTGTAGTGTGGTAGTGAAAGGGTTAACCTTCTGTAGTGTGGTTGTGAAAGGGTTAACCTTCTGTAGTGTGGTTGTGAAAGGGTTCACCCTTTGTCATGTGGCAGTGAAAGGGTTAACCTTCTGTATTGTCGCAGTGAAAGGGTTAACCATTTGGTAGTGTGGCAGTGAAAGGGTTAATAAACCAGACGACACAGAACAGAGGTCAGAAAATGTATTTCCAAGGCGGCTGGGTGGCGCAGTGGGCAAGGCACTCGCCACCAACGCAGGAGATACTGGTATCGAGCCCAGCTCTCTGCGTTGCTTCCGGCTTGGCCGGTCGTCGTACTAACACAATTGGCAGTGTTAGAGGGTGGGAAAGCCGGTGGGTGGGTCCTGGTCATTGTAAACAGCGACTCCTACAGTTCGGTCGGGGCGCCTGCTCAGCGAGGAAAGGATCTAAGGGGGTAGTGTGATCCTTCCACACATTACACCCTCTCAGTGAGAGTCCGCGCTGCCAGGTGAAAAGAAGCGGTTGATTGGCTACACATGTGTCGGAGGAAGCATGTGATAGCCTCCACTCTCCCAGACCGACTGTAGGGGGTAAGTGCGCAGCGACCAGGAAGGGAATTGGGAATTGGGAATTGGCATAACGACTAACATTGGGATGGAAGAAAAACGGAGGAAAAAGGAGGGGGGAAAAGATCAACAAAAAAAAAATATGTATTTCCAAGCAACAGAATGTATGTCTCCAGCGATGACAGCTGTCAAGAGTTGATAAGCCTCATAAAGAAATGTCCGCACCTTCCTTGCGTATTCATTCCATACTCTCATCATAAACAACTCATCATTAACTCGAGCATCCTTACTTACGAATAAAGAAAAATGCAGTTGTGCGTATGAATTAATGTGTTTTCACAGCACAGAGCACACAACTGTCAATTCAATACAACGGTGTTGTGAGCACATAGGTTGATTCTGTCTGCTGTGCTGTGGCACAGTTCACACAGTTTAATACAGTTAATCAGTGGGATATGCCTTTTTTAGCTTAACGCTGTGTGTTTGCTTAGCTCTGTATGTGCACTCGACGTGACTGAATGAGGGAAACCTCAGTTGCCTTTCGAGTATAAATAAAGGTTTGAAATGAAATGAAATAATAGAGGATTCTAATCACATTTTAACCTATATAATTATACAGAACAGTATGGGCTCTTCAAAAACGTCAACACGTCATGGACAAAGCAAGCTTACGCAATTTGGGAACCAACTGGAGATGAGCAAAAGGAAGAATAGGCGAGCAGCTGTTTTTGCCTCTGCTAAAATAGCACATAATTATATAGAAAAAGGTTCCTAGCCACGAGCCCAGAGGGCATGATGCACAGTTGACTAGGCAGTAGGTTGTGGCCCAGTTTACACACTGCTGCTAACACAATGTGACCATATGCGGCCCAGACCACCTCCAAATGTGGTCTGAGCGATGGGATCTCATTAATGCATCTTAGGTGCAGTAGTCACACATGTACTTGTGGTCAGATCACCCAAGAGGCACGTTAATGCCACGTCTCAACAGGGCCTCGGTCTGTATTTGGTCAGGATCTGTCTCTGCTTTTGTCTCTGCACTGTTGCTCTGTAACAGTGAAGAGACCATTTGTATTCATGGTTTAGGGCCAGATAGCAATTAAAGTTTGTTTTGAGCTTTGGTTTGATTCATCCAATGTTCCAGTTCCACATTTGGTTAATTTAATCATTTGGTTTACTCTGATTAGTGGTTGGAACGCAGTGCTGGTCTGAGGACTGCAGTGTTTCAGCTTGAAGAAGGAGGTTGAACAAACGGAAGCAGGGTCTGTCTCCCACTCAGGGTTGCTGTGTCTCAGCATTTCTGTCCTGATGCCGTCGGGTCAACATGCTTTGCCAGATTTGAGCTTTTTCTATGCTGTTTTCTAATTATGTCATTGTAGTTCGGAAATCAAGGGGGTTCTGATTATTCTTGATGATGATAAAAAAAAAAATCCTCTAATTTGCTTTTGTTCATGATTGAGATTATTAGGTAGGGCCAGGTTGTCTTCGTGGACTCCACTCCAATTTATCTCCATTTCTGATCATGATGTTGTTTTTTCTTCCGTCTCATCTGTTTCTCTCTCAGTGTTTCAACATCATTTTGTTGCAGGTCTGTGTTTTGTGGCTGATGGTGTTCTAGGTTGAACCGCTGTTTGCAGTCCTTGTCGCACCATTCTTCCCTTTTCAGCCTCTGTTTAGATGCAGAGCTGTTCTCTTGTAAGATCCACTCATCACTGCCTGAGTCCTGATAAATATCGTTTATTTTTGTAGCAGCCGTGTTTAATTGGTTTGGTTGAAACGGTACAGAAAGGAATGTAAAATTGAAAAGATTGTCGGTGCTCGGGATTTGTTATTGTCTTACTGTATGTACAGTGCTTTTATATAGAGAGGTGATCGTGATCTGACAGTGGGGTCTGAACACACTGATGAGGGAGGGCAGGGTCCTTGTCAGTGATGGTGTAGTAGACTATAGTCCCAAGAACTGGAACAATATGTGAACAATATCTAGCTATCTCTCTCTGACACACACACACACTAACACACTCTCTCTCACACACTCTCCCCCTCTTTCTCTTTCTCTCTCTCTCTCTCTTTCTCCATCTCTCCTTTTCTCTCTCTCTCTCTCTCTCTCTCTCTCTCTCTCTCTCTCTCTCTCGCACACTCACTCACAAACTATCCTCCTCTCTATCTCGCTCTCTCTCTTTCTCCATCTCTCCTTTTTCTCGTTCTCTCGTTCTCTCTCTCTCTCACACTCACTCTCTATCTCTCTCACTCACTCACTCACTCACTCACTCACTCGCTCACTCTCTCTCACACACACTCACTCTCTCTCTTTCTCCATCTCTCCTTTTTCTCTCTTTCTCTCTCCCTCTTCCTCCATTTTCTATCTCAAATTCTCTCTCTCACTTCTCTCTCTCATTATCTCCCTCTTTTCTTTTTATCGCTTTCTCTCTCCCCCCTCTCTCTCTGTCTCCCCCCTCTCTATCTCTCCCTCTCTCACTCGCTCTCTCTCTTACTCTGCATTTGCATTTAGCTGACACTTTTATCAAAGACACTTACAGTACAGTTGTGTAGGGCAGTTTCTGTTACAGTATTACATGAGAGGAGGGAGATTGAATGGGTTTATTCAACCACTGCAGACCAGGACCGAAAGATTTTATAGATGTGTCAGAACGAGAGAGTAGCTCATGTTCACAAATATCGATTCATCTCATCTTAGGCTATAGAAATAACATAGCGTAATTTTTTTTTTTTTTTATTATCTTTTTCCCCCTCCTTTTTCCGTTTTTCTCCCATCCCAATGTTAGTCGTTATGCCAATTCCCAATCCCCTTCCTGGTCGTTGCGCACTCTACCCCCTACCGTCGATCCGGGAGGGCGGAGACTATCACATGCTTCCTCCGACACATAGTGTAGCCAGCCCACCGCTTCTTTTCACCTGGCAGCGCGGACTCTCACTGGGAGAGTGTAACGTGTGGAAGGGTCACACTACCTCCCCCAGATCTTTCCCTCGCTGTGCAGGCGCCCCGACCGAACTGTAGGAGTCGCTGTTTACAACGACCAGGACCCACCCCACCGGCTTTCCCACCCGCTGACACTGCCAATTGTGTTAGTATGGACGGCCGAGCAAGCCGGAGGTACCGCGGCAGCTGGATTCGATCCCACTGTCTCTGCGGTGGTAGACAGACACTTAGTCCGCTGCGCTATCCCCGGCCGCCCCAACATAGTGTAATTCTTACAGTAATGTGGGTGCTGTTCCCTTTTAAGGAGTGGGATTAGTGGGCCGCTGCGTTACGCATTAGTTGGAGGAGCACTGCAGAAGTTGAGGCATGCTATGACTTCTCACCCCTACTACAGCTGACCCAGGACCAGCCGGTGACTAACCACTAACCCTCCCCTCCGCCCCTACAGCTGAACCAGGACCAGCCGGTGACTAACCACTAACCCTCCCTCCACCCCTACAGCTGAACCAGGACCAGCCGGTGACGGTGCACGACGTCCTGCGTATCCTGCGCCTGCACATCTCGGTGCCGCAGTGCGACGTGTTCGGCTACCTGAGCATCGACCACGAGCTGGTGGTCCTCATCGTACCTGTGGACCAGCAGCCTACACCACTACAGGTATCAAATACACACATGCACACATGCACACACGCACACACGCACACACACGCACACATGCACACACGCACACACGCACACACGCACACAGAGGCACAACATGTGCTCTCTCCTCCAGTTCACCGGATTCACATCGCCGCCATCTTCATTTTCACTATGACTATGAACACATTTCAATGAGCAAATGACTACCATTCACTTCCATACGTTTCAAAACACAAACACAAACGCGAAACATGTGGCGTTGAAAAACAGGTCAGGAAATCGTTGTATATATTTTGTATATATCGTATGTACATTTGTTAATTTGTTAAGGAGTAGCGGCGGTTAGTTTACTTCCTCTTTGGGTAGACGTGTCCAACTTTGTGCTAGGGAGTGTGGCTGATATACCATTAGGAATTGATCTTGTCATCATATCTGTATCATAGTTATGTGGTCTGCGTTTCAACCCCGACTCCACTTAGCCTACACATAGTTAGCATCTAGGACAGGGGTTCTCAAATTTTTTTATACCACGACCCCATTATATTTAGGATTGTTTTTGGCGACCCCACACTTAATGTATCTCGTAATTTCAATGTGGAATTAAGGAATATCAAAATAAAAGCACACATTGTTGAACTTGATCATGCATTCATAAAACGAGGCATATTTAGCCAAAAATATGTTACCAGAACATAAAAAAAAATAAAAGAATAAATATATATTGATTATTTTTTAAATATTTCTTTTGCCAATGCTGTCACCTACCCACGACCCCACTTTGGGTTGCGACCCGTAGTTTGAGAACCGCTGATCTAGGAGATGTCTTTTTATAGTTGCAATAACGATTGTCTGACCACTAGTGGGCAGCAAGTTGCCACTATAAACAAAAGCCTTGTGAATGAATGAATGAATGAATGAATGAATGAATGAATGAATGAATGAATGCATGAATAAACATAAATAAACATATGTTTATACATTTTATGTATAAACATAAAACTGGCTTAGAACAAAAAAAACTAAATAGTTTTTGGTGTATTGATTACTAGATTTCAGCCAAAGTACAATAAACCTTCTCTTGGGCATTTTCTGGTTGCTAAACAAGGTTGGTAAATACTTCACGTACAAACTAAATAATAGTGTTCTGACAGCACAATATTGATGTAATTAAATAAAGAACGATGGAATAACAACAGACCGGCCCCCTGGTGGGACACCATGGCACAATGAGACCTTTTGATGGCAGATGGCCATAATATTGGAAATGTGAAAAATTGCTTTAATTGTTCATTAAAAAAGAATAGCAACGGGTGGAGATGTTTTCAAATGTAGGATTTATCGAGAGACAAACAGACGAGCCCCAGTGCAACATGACACACAGACAGCGGGCACACAACGAAAGTCAACTTTTCCCATTCTCATTGGTAGTGACAGTGTGTGTGTGTGTGTGTGTGTGTGTGTGTGTGTGTGTGTGTGTGTGTGTGTGTGTGTGTGTGTGTGTGTGTGTGTGTGGCTGTGTGTGTGTGTGTGTGTGTGTGTGTGTGTGTGTGTGTGTGTGTGTGTGTGTGTGTGTGTGTGTGTGTGTGTGGTGACACATGTAAAGAGATGTGTTTACATTCACACCATCACACCCAGAAACCCACAGACATACAACCTCACGCACTGGAAAGAAAACACCAGTTCTGTTCTATGTACTTAATTAGCCTAGTTTAGTTTGCCTGGCTCAGGGAGCTGTGCCTGTGGCCCAGAGGTTATTAGTGAAGAAGAGGTTGTTGGCCCAGAGGTTATTAGTGAAGAAGAGGTTGTTGGCTCAGAGGTTATTAGTGAAGAAGAGGTTGTTGGCTCAGAGGTTATTAGTGAAGAAGAGGTTGTTGGCTCAGAGGTTATTAGTGAAGAAGAGGTTGTTGGCTCAGAGGTTATTAGTGAAGAAGAGGTTGTTGGCCCAGAGGTTATTAGTGAAGAAGAGGTTGTTGGCTCAGAGGTTATTAGTGAAGAAGAGGTTGTTGGCTCAGAGGTTATTAGAGACGAAGAGGTTGTTGGCTCAGAGGTTATTAGAGAAGAAGAGGTTGTTGGCTCAGAGGTTATTAGTGAAGAAGAGGTTGTTGGCTCAGAGGTTATTAGAGACGAAGAGGTTGTTGGCCCAGAGGTTATTAGAGAAGAAGAGGTTGTTGGCTCAGAGGTTATTAGTGAAGAAGAGGTTATTAGTGAAGAAGAGGTTGTTGGCTCAGAGGTTATTAGTGAAGAAGAGGTTGTTGGCTCAGAGGTTATTAGAGAAGAAGAGGTTGTTGGCTCAGAGGTTATTAGTGAAGAAGAGGTTGTTGGCTCAGAGGTTATTAGTGAAGAAGAGGTTGTTGGCTCAGAGGTTATTAGAGAAGAAGAGGTTGTTGGCTCAGAGGTTATTAGAGAAGAAGAGGTTGTTGGCTCAGAGGTTATTAGAGAAGAAGAGGTTGTTGGCTCAGAGAACATTTACAACAAGCGGTGCAGGGGCAAGGCTAAGAGAATCATTAAAGACTCCAGTCACCCGAACAACTGCCTCTTTGAACTGCTGCGGTCAGGCAAGCGGTACCGGAGTCTCAAGGCGAGCACAGAAAGACTCAGAAGAAGCTTCTATCCCCAGGCCATCAGGCTGCTCAACGAACAATGAACACTACACAACAACAACCATCAAACGCACATAGCACACACATCCACACGCACACACTCACTTTAAACAAACACACTGTAGCACCCACTCCCCACACTTTATAGCACACACTCACTTTAAACAAACACACTGTAGCACCCACTCCCCACACTTTATATTTATTGATGAAGGATTGCACTACAACTCGTACACCTTACTGTAAATTGTACCTAAATTGTACCTCATCCCATTTCTGCTTTGCACTATATAGTATTGTACATTAGTACACTGCATAGTATTGTATATTATATGGTAACTCAGTTACGTCTATTCTGCATCGAACATTGTACATATGTCTATACTGAACACTGTGACCTCATTTTCTACTTCTAATTTACATGCTATACTATGTTATTTGATACTATCTTGTCTAGCACAGTCTCTGGAGCGTAACAGTAAGAAGCATTTTGTATGAAAGTATTCTGTACTTCTGTATGACAACTATTAAAGAAACTTGAAACTTGAAACTAGTGAAGAAGAGGTTGTTGGCTCAGAGGTTATTAGTGAAGAAGAGGTTGTTGGCTCAGAGGTTATTAGTGAAGAAGAGGTTGTTGGCTCAGAGGTTATTAGTGAAGAAGAGGTTGTTGGTTCAGAGGTTATTAGTGAAGAAGAGGTTGTTGGCTCAGAGGTTATTAGTGAAGAAGAGGTTGTTGGCTCAGAGGTTATTAGTGAAGAAGAGGTTGTTGGCTCAGAGGTTATTAGTGAAGAAGAGGTTGTTGGTTCAGAGGTTATTAGAGAAGAAGAGGTTGTTGGCTCAGAGGTTATTAGTGAAGAAGAGGTTGTTGGTTCAGAGGTTATTAGAGAAGAAGAGGTTGTTGCCTCAGAGGTTATTAGTGAAGAAGAGGTTGTTGGCTCAGAGGTTATTAGTGAAGAAGAGGTTGTTGGTTCAGAGGTTATTAGAGAAGAAGAGGTTGTTGCCTCAGAGGTTATTAGAGAAGAAGAGGTTGTTGGCTCAGAGGTTATTAGAGGAGGCTGTTGGCTCAAAGTGTTTTTTCTAGTCTCCCATCGGTAACTTGGTTTTTAGGAGAGGATTGAAAGGGAGAATAGGCTTGTTGTCATAGGACAGAAATGTAGATCAGAATGGTCTCATTTCCTGTTGAGATGCTCCCCTGTGGAGATACTGTACCTGCTGGCAGCAGACTGTGCAAATAGAGTACACACACACACACACACACACACACACACACACAACACATGCACGCACAGACACTACACAAACACCTACCCCCTCACACACACCACACACACACACACATACACACACACATTCCACACATACTCATACACAGTCATAGTCAACTATGTGCACACACACACATGTGCGCTGCGCACAGACACCACACAAACACCTACCCCCTCACACACACACATAAACACACACATACACACACACACACACACACACACACACACACACACACACACACACACACACACACACACACACACATGCAGACTACTCACAAGCACATAGACACACACATGTTCACACATGCATACAGGCACGCCCACACACACGCCCTTGCGTTTACCTGTGTTAATTACCCACTCGTCCTCCTCTCCTTGTGGTGATGAACATGTCTAATGCTAAGAGCGCTGACTGGAGAGGCAGGGCGAGCAGCACCGAGCTGTTATCTTTCTTTTTGACACGACTTCAGGCTACTGCTAAAAAATATACATCTCATCTGAGGACAGAGTCAAGGATATTATAGTTAACTGAACCTAAACTAGAGAGAGAGACGGAGAGAGAGAGAGAGAGAGAGAGAGAGAGAGAGAGAGAGAGAGAGAGAGAGAGAGAGAGAGAGAGAGAGAGAGAGAGAGAGAGAGGACCATCTGTTTCCTCGTGTGGAGATGTGGAAGAGAGAAGGAAAAGGACAAGCTGTTGTCGATTGCGAACCCTCTCACCTTGGATAAAACCCTGAAACAGTTTAGTAAATGTACAGCTCATTAAAAGTCTGAAGAAGAAGAAAAAAACACACGCCAAAAAAAAACTCTCTCCCCTATCTCTCTCTCTCTCTCTCTCTCTCTCTCACTCTCTCTTTCTCTCTCCCTCTCGGGGAGTGAATTAAATGTACCTCGGCATTTCGTCACCTCTAGAAAAAAGAAATAAAAAGGCAGCCTCATCTCTGCAGACGAACCACCCCATGTCAGTGGGTGTATAACAGCCAATTTTATCGCTTATAACCTTGATTTCCTCTCTGGCCTCTCTGTCAGTCCCCATGGCAATAATGAATAGAGCTCTGCATTACATCGACATCATACCACACTATTATCACAGCCGAGAGAGGTTGGGAAGGAGTGCTAATCTAATTATTGTAATCACAGTAATCCAATTACAGATACGTTTGGAAATAAATGAAGGGATTACTTGTTGGAACAATCAAAGGGGGAAAAGGCATTTAGGATTGCCAAATTATAGGCACTAA